>NW_028327182.1:82589374-82921249 GCF_987537825.1 Furipterus horrens
AACACACAATGCAATATAGAGTTGATGTATTATAGACTAGTGCACTTGAAACTCACATGTTATTAACCAATGTCACTTTAATAAATTTGAATAAGTAAATAAATTAGCCAGAAACATTGCGATCTCTCTCTTGAGGAGTTTCCAATTAAGTGAAAACACAAAAGACCACAAAAAAAATTTTAAAACATCTACATGACAAAAATATATAAATGAACAAGGTACAAGATATTACAAATTTAGGTGTTAAGAGAATTCTAAAAAGGCAGCCTGCTCAGAACTGAGAGGGGCTAATCAGAGAACTCTTCAGAGAAGGAGGTGAGCTTCTCATTGATTCCTGGAAGCAAGAGGATTTACCTGGAAAGCATAGACCAGCATTCATTGGGAGGAAAGAAAAAATCTTCAAAGAGGCCCTGTCTCTTTCCTCTCACCATTGTAATAGCTCCAGGATGTGTTATTTAGACATTCAATAACTGTTGACTAAATGACTGATGGCCAACAGGCGTTTGTTGAATACATGAATAACAAAACAAACACATTCTACTGACTAGCAGATATTAGAATTCATATGTAAGATTGCCAGAAACTCCAGGTACTGGTTCTAAGAATATATGCAGAAGGGGAGGGATGTTGGTGAAGAAACTAGAGTTTACCTGCAAGTAGAGAGATGAAGAAGTAAGTTGCAAACAGCTCGGGAGAATAAGGTGAGAGGTGGGAGAGCTCAAACTTTGGAAACAGGTGCCACCCACTGTGTAATTCCCAGTGCTACCCGACCAGCTGTTTTGCTTTCTGCCAGGGCAGCTGATGCTGTTGGACAGAGCCGAGGGGTGTTTACACCAGAGGAAACCATCTGGAAATGCAATCAGAGACCTGAGCCTCCGGAGATTATTGGACCCAGCCAAGCATGAAAAGAAGATTTGTGCCCAGAGCTCTTTGGTTCTGTCCTGAACTTAGGTCCATGCAGCTATAATTTTGACCCTTTAATGTAACTAAATCAACTATAGTTATATTCTCAGGTGCCATCTCCATCAACTTTCATCAAAGAGCAGGAATATACTGGAGCAGGTAGCAAAGTAGCAAAAAGCAGTGGTGGTTTTGCAAAAATAAAAACTCATCACCAGTTACTGACCAGACTAGATTTTGTCATGAAAATTGCACAGAACAAAGTGGTGTATAATGTCATAAATACACACCATATACAATGTATTTTCAAAATGAAAGTATGTCAAAATTGCCTGTAAGAGTCTTCCAAAATATCTGAGAATTCATAGAAACTGTGGACTTACCTGGCCTTACAGAGACTCTGATAATGCCTTTGGCAGAAGCAACCATCACGGTCTCAACTCATTCTATGCTTACACTGCTGAATACCCTTCAGTTTTTTAAATTAAGTTTCCTGCTGCCCTCAGACAAAATCCTTTCAGATATCACCTAATTTCTTAAAACCTGAAACTAAGACTAATTTTCTGGCCAGATCCAATGGATGCAAGGCTGGGTGCTTAGTATGCTAAAATGTAGACCAGCTTATTCAGAAAGGTTTTTATAGAGCTGACCATACTCAGTCTCCTGGGGAATGGATACACAGTTGTGTTTAATGAAGCAACAAAAGCCAAAGCCACCCTATCAAAAAAATAATCAAATAAAATGAAAAGGGATGGAGAAACATCGAAGAGGAAAAAATTGAAGCAGAAATAATTTACCTTTTTCTTAAGTGAAACCTGCCTAGGAAGTCTACCCAAGTGTTACCAAGGAAAAAAATGATGTTTATGATAGCTAGCCTTCAAATACAATTTCTTAATCATCACAAAAAAAAATCATGCTATAGAACCTCAGCCTTTTATGTCAGAATTTTACCCATACTACTTTTTATCTTGTCCAACAGATCGCGCAAAGGTATTATTATTCACGCATGAAAATTCACACCAAACTCCACATAATTTTGTAAAGAGAGAGATCGCCTCACAAAAACAAGAAAAATAAAGACTCGTCTTCTCCCAGTGACTATGGGAAACCATATGGAAAGTCTTACTCAAGTGCCCATTACTCTTTCATGACACCTAACTTGTATAACTGCAGCAGTTGGAACTACGACTGCCCAAACATCAGGGGAAAACTACCCCACGCTTCTCTAACATTGTCATGTGAAACATCTGTAACACTGGAAATACTGCAACTGCAGTGTACCACTGATATAGTACAAAACCGATCGTTTGCTTATCAGCAGGATATTTAAGGTACAAAAGCAATCAGTTCCATTAAAAACATAAGTTCTGTAAGTTCCCACCTTCTAATGCGATGCTCTGAACCAGAGGTACGTACTAAAGCATGATCCTTGCACAGAGCCGGCAAATCCACAACCTGATGGCTTCCACAAGCCCTTAGCTCAGTTTCAGCTGCTATTAAGCCACTATCTGCTGCAGCTGGTGGACCATTTTCTGACCAGTGGGTTTCTAAAATTATCTTATTAAGAGGGTATAAAAGTTAGGATTAGGGTTAGCATCATATAACTTAAAAAAAAAAATTCCCTAACTTAAGCATGATATAAGGGCTTTTCTCTTTCATATGAAGTACGTCCAGGGAGGGGTGACCCAGCACTGAAATGGGACCTGAAGTTCATCAGGGACCCAAACCTCTTCTGTCTTCCAATCTTCCTCCTCCACAGCCAAGCACAAGCTTCCATCCTCATGTCACCTCGTGGCCCAGAACAGTGACTGAAACTCCATGCACATGAAAGCCATAACCAGATGTGGGCCACAGGGAGGAAAGGTGGAAAGGTATCCCTTCAGGTTCCTCAGGGACACTTCCCAGAGGCCCCATAGAAAAACCCGACTGTGAGCTCACTGCACTGAGTCTCATGGCTTCACCTGTCTGTAAGAACCGACAATATAGCCCTGGATCCCAGAGGGCAACATGCGCTGTGTAAAAGGAGAATTCTATTTCCAGGGAAAACACAGTGTTTGGAATAGTGAGGATGAAGCAGCATTCTATGTGCTTATGTCACAGTGGGTGTCGCTCAATGTATGGACGACAGTGACAGAGTAACCTAATTTCAAAAATGGATGATATAAATTGACTTTCCCTCCGAGGTGTTCTTTCTCTCTCCCCGCCCTCGCCTGCGCGTGCACACGTGTGTGTGTGTGTGTGTGTGTGTTCTGTCTTTTCCAGTCTCTTACTTTTTGTGTGCCAGTTCAGTTTTTTCCTTTATTTTCAGTATCTTGGACAAGTTACTTAACACTGTGTGCCTTGGCGTCTTCAAAGACAGGGCGAACAATAGCCCTGAGCTCAGGCTGTTGTGAGGACAGATGTGTTCATAGAGTTAGATGTGCTTTTACTCAGCTCCTCTGCCTTCCCTGCTCTTTGATTATATGTCCATCTCTCTTCAAGCAGCATCTAGAAGAATGTAAGTGGGAAACATGAAGAGGGAGAGGGGAACGGGGGCAGGGGATCACTTGTTGTATGCGTTAACAGTTTGCACCCCTGGTTATTAATTTTAAAATCAAATGATTTTTATCTACATGGCTTTAGTTAATAAAAACAAATAACATAACACACACAGTATAAATAAATGCCTTATTTTTTTTCCCTTTCATGTAATTAGTGTTTATTTTTCTTCTGTGACCATCAGTAAAAGCTATTTACAGGTAGTAGAAGGGGATCTCTGAAAAATCAGTCTCCCTAATGTTCACATAGGGCGTGCAATGTGCATGCACTGAAATTCACTGCAAGCCTGACAATAGCCTAAGGCTAATATTTAGTTAGTGGTATGCTTTCCTTGCTCCTTATTGAAGATAACTTCCCTTCATTAATTATTTTTGTTAATAAAGCAATTAGCTTTACATACATTTTCAGAAACGCTTTCATTTACTTTAATCAGCTCTTAAACACACACCCAGAGGGAATCGGGATACAAGATATACAAAGCTATTTCTTCTGTTTTAAACCGCTAGGATTCATTGATCACGGTCAACCTAGAGGAGGAGGGTCAGCGTGTCGGCGTTGGCCGAACGCATCAGCAATGTGTATGAAAGGAGCCACTCCACCTCTACTCTGGAAAAGCCATCTAGAAATGATAAAAGTTATCTTCTATATATTTAGTTTACCTCACAAGCCCCTTTAGGAATTCAAAGAAGTTTCTGCCCCCTTTCTAGGCACCGGGATAGAATGAAAACTGCTGATTGCTTACGGTTCTACACTGAGAGCACAATGTCTTGGGTGCACCAACATTTTTTGGACTTAGATAGATGTTGGTTTTAGAAGCCCTGCCTCTCCCAGCTTGTGTCTTTAATTATTCAACTTGGGGGGCATGTTCCCCATTTGAAATTAAGAAAAATGATAGCCACCCCATGAAGATTTTCAAGAACATTAAATCTACAACATAAGTGAAATATTCCTAGCCCAGATTATAATAATCAGAAGTTATTTTTCTTTGCATCTGCAGAAAGCATAATTATTTGATCAGTATGCTCTACTTTTTAAAGCATTATGACTTTTTTTTTGTTTAGTTATATTTTATTTAATGTGGGAAAAAATGTTTCCTCAACTTCAAAGGCATGTGTCAAAGCCTGCTCTAAACTTTTCCAATATCAAAATATTTCTAATTACTGAACTGACCCGAATAGATGTTAAATATGCCACAATACTAACAATGGTGAAATAAGTTTTAAAAAGAACTCCAACTATTCCAATAAAAGTTCCATATAATAAAACAATGCAATATTCAGGCTTCCAGCCAATTACGGGTTATACAATTTTATTCTAAGAATATTAGATCTATCACGAATTAGGCGGGACACCCCTTAAATTTTCTATAACCAACATTTTCTTGCTTTTGAAATGGCATTAGCAGCAAACTGCAAGATGCCTATAGCAGACTGCTAATTAGGTCAAGGATCAGTATGGGGTTACTGATTTAAAAGAGACCCTGCCAATACATCCTTATCCTGCTGACATTGTTTTGGAGGAAGAAATCAGTCACTTGGTGCTGGGGCTAGGAAAAAAAAATAAGAATAAGCATTTGAGTGAATATAAACAAAAATACCCTTATTCATAACTCTAAGAAAAGGCTCCATCTCTCCCAGTTGTCAGGGACTCTATATCTATTTGTTTCTGTATCTTTTCCACAACTGTTCACTTAGAAAAGTCAGGGCTAATATTTGTAGCCACATCAATTCATAAAACATGGCCCTTTCTGTTGGCTTCTTGGGTACCAATGAAAATATTGACAGTAAAACCTTGCCTGAGATCGTTGCTAAAAATAAACTTCATAAATTTCTCATGCTTTTGTTATTTGTCTCCTGAGGTGGTGTCTGTTTACAAAACAAGACACCTTCCTCTAACATGTCTGCATATGAAACTGAAATCTAGGCTTCCAGAATAAAACTAAGGAAACACGAGTTCAAGAATTCTGTGTTTGTTTTTTGGCTTCTACGTTATATTATCATTTGATCTCTGTGAAACCAGGGCTGGCCTTGTGCTTCAAATGTCAACCTATCACATAAAATGTACTAAAAACACTTCGCCTTTCAGAAATCTCTAAGACGACTGGGGGGCAAGGAGGCTGTGGTACTATTACTGTTTACAAATATGCACTCCTCCCAGTTGGGGAAGAATTCTATTTCCTCAACCCATAGATGTCAGGTTTCTCCACTGGACTTGTTTAGATCAGGGGAATGTGAGCAGAAGCAACACCTGTCCCTTCTGGATAGGAGCTTCAGGAGATGCACAGTGGCCGCTTCTTCCTCTGACACAAGCCAGCCATGTTTATGACAGCGGCTTCTGGGTCAGACTGCCTAAGAGTGAAGCTGATGAGGATAAAAACTGCACATGACCCACAAAAAAATCAAAGAAATCTTTATTTGTGTAAGCCATGAGATGTGGGGGACATCTGTGAGCACAGCATTACCTAGCCTACCAAAACTTACACATAATTAAGGAGAATGCGGGCTCTGCATTCAGATAGATATGAGTTCAAGTCCTGATGTCCATCTACCTATGTGACCTTGGGCAAGTTTCTTAACCATTCTCCAGTTCCTCAACTGTAAAATGGAGAGATCTGTTCCACTAGTCTTCTTACAAAGAGTCAGTGAAGCAATGCTTATAAAAGTTCAGCATGACACCTGGCTTTCTTTAAACTTGATAAAGTCTAGCTAAGGGGGTTCTATAATAGTTTCTTGAAACAGAGATGTAGTAACATTCTTTCCCATGATCTCTGCCTAGAAAAAAAATTGAATCAAAAATAGAATCAGAATTATACCACAAAGAAGCCAGAGAGCTCCTTCCTCACGTGATCCTAAATGTACTGTTAGCCAAAAATCCAATCTTCTCTATTTGATCTGAATAATTATGTGATGGCCTCCAAAGCTAAAAATAATGGAAATCATCAATTGATTCCTTTTTATTCTAATACTTTACCTTTAATGTAACCATACATTACATCCTCTAAGAATTTGTGCCAATTTCTAGGCCATATTTACATAAAGCCACATTCATTCACCTTGGGCGTCTAGGGCCTTAGAACTGCAGGCTGGGTCACAAGGACTTTTTCCTTAAAAGCACTTTATGCTCCCAACTTTGATGTGTCCTTCTGCATCCAGACTGCCTTTCATGCATCAATAAATTAATCTCATTAGCAAGTTTACGTTCATGGATTCATGCAACTTCCCTTTCCTCCCAGGGCCCTTCCACTTTAACTCTGCATACAGATGAATGGTCATAGTGGTGTCACATCTAGAAGAGGTAAGTGGGGGTGAAAGTGGGGTTGGCTTCCCCGAGTAGCCTTCCAATTACATTTGTGCATCAGCATAACCACCTCTCATAAAAACTCATCAAAATAAGAACTTGTTGGTTATAGAAAATATTTATTTGAGCATCATATAAAGAGAAGCAAATGTGACTGCAATAATTATCCCATGTCTTCTACACTCCTAGTTCTAAAAGGGAGTTCCAATGATTTATATTGTATCCATAGTAACCAGTGTTCAGGTAAATATTCGAGACAATATTCTATTACAAAGGAAAATTACTTGGAAATATTTCAGATGATCGTGGTCTAATTCAAGGTTTGTTTAGTAGGTCCAATCAGAGGCTTAAAAGAATACATAATGTACCAGTTCTCAATAAATCTAATGAAAATTCACCTCTATTTGTCAGGGGAAAAAGAGTTTCATTTTGGTCAAAGACAAATGTACATTCTACATTTATAGAATTAAAAATGGAAAGAATTTTTTTAACTTGAAATAAATATAAAAAGACAGCTCAGACTGAAAAACAAGATAGCACACATAAACCAGGTTTGTAAGTTTGGACATACTTCAAAACAATGATTTCTGCAACCCTTTGCAAACATGTCTTTGACACTGTAAAAACTTTAAGAAAAGTGAGAATTCATGCTTCCTACTTGCTCTCTAATGAATAAAAATAACATAAGAGTATTTGAATTCTTGCTGATTTTTTTTTTCAAGTACATCAGACTCAGTGACTCCCCCTGAAAAATTTCACATGCATTGCATTTTCCTGTAACATATGTTAGAGAAGCAAAGTCCCTCTGGGCATAGAGAACTGTCAAAAGGAATTAAGGGTCCAAAAGTGCTCCCACAAAATTGGTATGTGACTACAAATGCTTTTTGAATGGTCTTTTGACTGTCTTTAGAAATAAGATAACAAACAGACAAGACAAAAAACAAAAAACCATAGTAGAATTATTTTGGGACTGCTAATAGCCATGCATGCTTCTAGTTCCATGACACATACAAGAAATGATAAGAATCTGGATCCTATTCCAGACATCAGAAGCACAGAGTGAGCTTTAGCCTGTGTTTACACCATGCACCTTTCACCTGATAACTAAAACATTAATGACTTGAGAACCACAAGCATACTATGAGAGTATAAAATCAATCACACTGGAATGGGATGCTTAAATATTTGTTATACCATCATATCCTACTCTCGTCTCACACTGAGCTAGATTTGGCTTTTAGAAGACCTTAATGACTACTTGTATACCCAGACAATATAAATTAGAATCTATTTTGTAAGATAAACTACACAAAGCATAAAATCCCTGAATGGCTTCGGATTTATATGCTTTGTGTCTCATTATTAACCTACAAAATTCTATCCCCACAAGATGTGTGAATTCTTCATTGCTAACTTGTTTAGGTAAGTTCCAATGCTCATAATTCAAGGTCATGAGCTCCAACACTACATAATACCATACCTGGAACAATTTGTTAAAAGACAATTCGCCATGGATATTTTCACATTTCTGGGTAATCCTGGGTTTCTTAGCATGGAATATTGGCAATCTTGGTTAAAAGGACGATTGAATAGCAAATATGCCTTGGAAGTTAAAGAGAGTAAAATGCTCTGGAAAGATTTAGAGATGTATCTCCTCTGGAGCCACTTGTTCATGAAATAATACCCAACTGCATCTTTCCACTCTCCCCCAGAGTCATTTGCTTATATTCCCAAATAAAGGTCTTTCTCTTCAAGAGGAAAGATATGCCAGCTGGCTTACATGAGCTCCAAGTTTCATGGTTTCAGGGTTCCTCTCATGTCGTACAACACTGCGGATGGATATCTGGCCCTCACTGCCTCTCCCCGTGGGGACTGGGTCTTGGAGAACTGGGACTAAGATGTTCTGTGAGAACTAACCAATTAGTTCTCTGATCCAGAGAGCTCATATTCCCTAACAAAAAATGACCACATTTACAAAATATACACTGTCATCACACAAAGGGAGTATGACCTATGACTCTTAAAGGCCTCCTGGCCTTCATGACCCTTATCTTGGAAGCACAGATTATTGGACACACTGTGAAGGAGAACTGGTTAAGAGGGGGTATAGAGATTGAAATTTGAAGTGAAAAAATTAATTGGAAGTGTGACAATTCAACATTATTTTGAATTCTTACCTATATATTTAATTACCATATAATAATCTTGTCATATAAACCCTTCCTTATGTCAACAGGTACATGCTAATTAGGACATGTCAGCTTATGTGAAGCTAGATTGAGTTGTTACATTTCTAGAGGAAGCAAATGTGCCCTAATCACTTAATTTATTATCTTCTTTTTAAAGAACAATTATTAAGACTTGAAATCAAATAGGAGGAAAACTGGCCACTGAATAAAGTGAGGTTTCTCATTTATAACTCACTGTCAGTAATGCTATTTCTTTGAATTCTACCAAATTCAGGATCTAAGAACTGTGTAGGCAGTTGGGGATAGAAACTACTTCATTAAAAGGGTATGGTCAGTAATAAATGCAAAATGGAAATTATCTTAAAATATATACTAAATTTAAAAAAAAAAATTTCAAAAATTGTAGGTAGAGGCCAAGATATACCATTGAATTCCTATAGTATACTGAGTCTAGAAGTACAGTTGCCTTTTTAAAGTGTTACATACTTTCCAGAAATATCTGATAGATTTTATTTTGTATTTTAATCTTCAAAATTTTCTTGAAAAATTTAAAGTAACATACAGATTATAGAGTAGTAGATAAAATGTTAGTGTATTGTTTCCCTCAAACAGCACCATTATATCTATTTGATAGAAGAAGGTTTAAAATATAAAACTATAAAAACTATTTTAGTATGAATCCAGATAAATACAGATTAAGTCATCTCAAAAATCATTCCAATTTAACTTGACCCAACACCTGGCTATAAATACATACTAATGAGTGAGTCACAGAGGCAATGTTGACTCTTCTTCCTCAATGTCATGAGAAGACTTCAGAAATTTTTTTTTTTTTGTATTTTACTGATTATATTGTTACAATAGTTCCAATTTTCTCCCCTTTACTCCCCTCCACCCAGCATCTCCCTCCCCCAGCAATCCCTCCCCCCAAGTCCATACCCATGGTTAATGAAAAATAACTATCCCTCCCTCTCAGATATTAAGACCCTTTGTAATCTTGTAAAGGACAATGGGCGAAGGTCTCGAGCTCCTCTAGCTGCTTCAAGCTGGACATGGTCGTCGTCCTACCTACCCTTGGGTCCAGAAATCCTTAATAAGAGTGGGGGTGTGGAGGGGAGGGTGGCCTTCCCACATGGGGAAGGATCGTGCAGACTCCAGGTCAGTTGGCTGTCTCCGGTCAACGGCGTGCTTGGTTTAACAGGCTGGCATCCTTGTTGTGTTCTGGGGGCTACAAGTTAACCTTATGCTTCCTTTTTCCTTTCTCTTTATTTTTTGAAATAGGTTTGATAAATATATTTCTAGTAGTATCCATGAGAATTACTTATTTGCAATCACAAAAGCAGTAACAGCAAAATCAGTGGTTTTTCCATTAGCTCAGTGTGGTGATTTTACCAGTTATATCATTATGGTTGGGGGAGGTAGAAAACTGTAAAGTGGGGGTAAATGGTGATGGAAGGAGACTTGACTTGGGGTGATGAACACACAATACAATACACAGATGACGTGTTCTAGAATTGTACACCTGAAACCTACATAATTTAATTAACCAATGTTACCCCAATAAATTCAATTAAAAAATAAAATAAAATATGACTGATACATTTTTTAAAAAGTATTTCAACTTAATGCATAGAAGAAATAGAACTCCTGAAATTGATTAGAGATATTAAATAAATATTATTTATGTATAAGGGCGATTCACTGAGGAGTGGAGATGCAAAGGGTGATTTTCTGAGGAGCGGATATGCAAAAATAAGATTTGTAATTTGTGTTCACTGTAATATCTTACAAAAAAATTTCAGATGATGAGACTGATTTTAAAGTAAATGAGCTTACACAAATTTGAAACATATTTACATACAATGCAAATTATAAGGAACAACTTTTCTTTTGCAGGATGCATAGTGTTTTTGTTTGTAATAGGAAAATGGTTCCATTTTTTTCATCACATGCTTCAGTGCTGAGAAAGTTTAAACACAGAATGAAGAAACAATTGGAAAAGGGGGTATTACTGGCTCTAATAGATTACACATTGAATTATTTTTAAGAAAAGAAAAATGTAAATATAAAGATTTTCTATGTATTTACTTGCATGTCTCCCCCTTTCAAATGTAAACTCCCTCATGTTTCTGACTTTGTATGTGTCACGAGCTTACTTTCGTGATACAGTCTTTCCTATAAGTCAGCCAGGGAACTGCTGGGCTAGCTGCCTGCTGAGCAGCCCAGCACCAAAGAATAGACAAGAGTCACACACAGTGACTATGCTATTCATTCACTCAGCTTTTATTGAATGCAGGTAAAACAAAGTAGAACACCAACATACATTAATATCCTACTCACACTCTAACAATCTAAGAGAAATATAACACACACACACACACACACACACCCCTCAATCAGTGGGGATTAATGAACCCAAGAGCCCCAAAGTCTCAGTCTGCAGGCCTGGGAGACAGTATGGTGGGCAAGGGAGTTGTCAGCATCTTGCAAGGAAGGATCTCTACAGCCAGGTGGGCAGGAGGGCAGACAAAGTCCTCAGTCCAGCAGGGCAGAGCTTCCAGCGGCCAATGCCAAGGGAGATCAGTGTGGCACAGAGCAGCACTCTGGTGTGTGGAGCTCAGATGTCTCAGCAGTGGTCTGGAACCTGCTCAGTTATACCTGGAAAATAGTGTACTCCATTCTTCTTCTGGGTCTTTTGATAAATGTCTTGGCATCCCTGATGGCACGTAGGGAATGTGCCCAGGAGCCTATCTGTGGGTGGTTCCGCTCTGCAGACATGGATATTCTGATCACATGTGCAGATATCTTAGGTGTGTCTCCTTGCCAGATGTGTCTGTTCTGACTTAGGTAGTTTGCCTCTTGAACCAAAATGCCATGGCTAACTGACAGCTACCTTGGTTGACATGAGTGACTCCACTTTGTTTTATATACTTTATGCTATCTTGATTGGACTAATGCCATTTTACTGGTTCTGATCTCCACATTATGTGTAATAAATGATATATGAGAGATGGTTTCGTAACCCTACCAATCGTCCTTATTCCATAATTTCATAAGCCAGAAGAAGACCAAGAGCATGTAGCGGAACACCTCTAGTCGTCTGTAACTGGTCACCATGGTAGAATGCTTCTGATTCATCACCCACTGATTGATTCTCCATCTGATATCTAGGCCAAGGCCCAGCAATCCACTGTAAGTCTTTGCAAGACTGCAGAAAATGACAGAGGGACAAAAGTCATGCTCCACAGTGGGAAGTGCTGCAATGTTAGAGAGAACATTCTTAGGTGCCCCTAAAGTAGAATCCTTACCACACAGTTTCATTGTTGTCATTTTTTTGTACATTAGCCAAGTTCTTTAGGCTTGGGAGAAGTTCTGTCTTCTAACTAGGAGACATAACCTTCTAACTAGTAGCTCTTATAGAATTTTTTAAACAAGGGACAGTTCGATTTTATACCTAATATTTTCATTTTTTCAAAAAATAACTTTATTGTTTTTATTTATTTTATTGAATTTATTGGGGTGATACTGGTTAATAAAATTACATAGGTTTCAGGTGTACAGTTCTATAATACATCATCTGTATATTGTGTTGTGTGTTCACCACCCCAAGTCAAGTCTCCTTCCATCACCATTTACCCCTCCCTTTACCCTTTCCTATCTCCTCCCACATCCCTATTGTCTGTGTCTATAACTTTTTTTGTGTGTGTGCTTTATCCCTTCACTTTTTCATACAGCTCCTCAACCCCACTCCCTTCTGACAGTTGTCAGCCTGTTTTCTGTATCTATGAGTCTGTTTCTACTTTGCTTATTTACTTTGTTCATTAGATTCCACATATAAGTGGAATAATATTGTATTTGTCTTTCTCTGACTGGCTTATCTCACTTAGCGTAATATTCTCCAGGGCCATCCATGCTGTTGTAAAATGTAAGGTTTCTTTCTTTTCTATGGCCAGGTCCTATACCACAGTTTTTTATCCACTCACCTACTGATGGGCACAGAGGTTGCTTCCAAATCTTGGCTATTACAAATAACACTGCAATGAACATAGGGGTTCATATATTCTTTCAAGTTAGCATTCAGGTTTATTTGAATATATTCCCAGAAGTGAAGTAGGTGGGTCATAAGGCCATTTTATTTTTAATTTTTTGAGGCACCTCCATACTGCTTTCCACAGTGGCTGCAGCAGTCTACATTCTCACCAACAGTACATAAGGGTTCCCTTTTCTCCACATCCTTGCCAACACTTGTTTGTTGACAATAGCCAAAATTTGGAAGCATCCCAAGTGGCCATCAGTAATGAATGGATAAGAAGCTGTGGTACATATATACAATGGAATACTACTTGGCTGTACAAATTGGTAATCATGGAATAGACACAGAGATGTAGATTACAGCACAGGGAATAATTGTGATAAACAGATAAGGGGCCTGGTGCAATGAAAGAAAAATACGTTATGCTGTCACCTATTACAGGAAACTAATGAACAACACAAACAAATGAGCAAAATTGAACCAGAGGCATGTAAACAAGGAGTAGACTAACAGTAACAAGGGGAGAGGTGGGAGGGAGAAAAGGGGGTAAGAAGGGGAAGTGTCAAATCAAAAAACATGTATAAACGACCCACGGACATGGGCAAATGAGTGGGGACTGAATGTGGGGGAAGGGAGGGGCAGGGTACAGGGAAGCAAGAGGGGGAAAAAAAGTGAGACAACTGTAATGGAAAAACAAACAAAAAAATTTTTTTAGTGGGGGAAAATGAAAATATGAAGAATGGAAATGCCAGTTCAGTGAATATTAGGACAAAGATTTTCCTTCACGTTGTATATTTTTCTCCCTATTTGATCTCTCCAGAGTCTGGCACTCTAAACAAGTAAGTAATGACATAAATTTCTTTGCATAGAACTAATAAGACCAGTTGTTAATAGAGGTCTTGTTGACCAAGTCTTTGACTGGAATGTCAAGCCTAAAGGAGACATGCTTGGGCTCAGGTTGTTACCAAAAAGCCCTGAGGAACTGGGAATGACTTTCAAAGGTAATAAAAGCCCACGAAATAAAAGGCCTGCTGCCATGGTTGGTTGTGCGGTCCACAGCAATCTCTCCAGGGAAGGAATGAAGGTTGTTTTCCTGAAAGATGGCTAGAAGGGACCTTAAGGCACAATGGAAAACCAGAAAGACTTGGAAAGGACAGGTGTGTACAGGCAAGGATGAATGCCAGGTATGTGGCCCAGCTTCTGTGCCCTGAAGAGCAGACTGAGGGTCACCCTAAATGCTCCTTGGGTAAGTTCCAGCAAAACAGATCTAAAGATCATAAGTGATCATTTGCTGCTCTTGTTATGTTTATGCAAATGAACAGGATAAATTAAAAATGGACTTAATGTAGTTCCTTTAAAGACAAGGAGAGTAATCTTAGGGAGAAAAATCATTATTCAAGGAAAGTCACAATGATCAGTGGCAGACTGTAAAGTAGGGCAGCTAACCATCTTAAAAGTTTCTTCTCATTTAAAAAATGGTTTCACTTGAAAATTAAACCATATCTGTGATATCACCAAAGAGATTCAAGTTGCAGGCAAGTAGAATGTCAAGTGCTTGCAACTGGATGTCTTCCCAATAAGACAGTCTTACAGATTTAGAGACTTGTTTGTTGGTTATGTTACATAAATTAACAGGTGTTTTCTGTTTTCAAAGGGCATAAGCCTATGACCCCATTACCTGAGTGATTGTCTGTACGCATAAGCCTCACTTAATCCTCTCTGCAGCGCTGCCTCCTGAGACTCAACGGTTTGGCTGAACTAAATGGCTGGGTTGGTGAAGAATGTGGTAGGCTTCACTTTAAAACTGATTTCTCTTTTCTATCCTAATGGCTTGGACAGAAAGGGCCCAGAGGTCTGAGAGGGGGGAAACATAAACTATTTCCCTCAGCCCAAACTAAATATAATGGGCAAAAGGGTTTTGGACAGGCAAGATGTGCCTAGCACACCTTCCTCCAAAGAAGCCCTTTTTTTTTTTTTTTTTTCTTAATGTGGAACATTGAAAAATTAATCCCTGCCTTTTGTCATCTAATAGTTATGGATTGAATGATGTTTTTTAACCCTTTTCACCAAATCTGTTGCCCCCAGAATACAAAAAGGATGCCAGCCTGTTAAAGCAAGCACGCCGTTGTCCGGAGACAGCCAACTGACCTGGAGTCTGCACGATCCTTCCCCATGTGGGAAGGCCACCCTCCCCTCCACACCCCCACTGTTATTAGGGATTTCTGGACCCAAGGGTAGGTAGGACAACGACCATGTCCAGCTTGAAGCAGCTAGAGGAGCTTGAGACCTTCGCCCATTGTCCTTTACAAGATTACAAAGGGTCTTAATATCTGAGAGGGAGGGATAGTTATTTTTCATGAACCATGGGTATGGACTTGGGGGGGGGATTGCTGGGGGAGGGAGATGTTGGGTGGAGGGGAGTAAAGGGGAGAAAATTGGAACTATTGTAACAATATAATCAATAAAGAAAAGCTGGGGGAAAAAAAACAGATAAGGGGCCTGGTGAGTGCTTGGGGCAGCAGGGGGACCACTCTGTGGGGTGTGTGATATTCTGGCCACTTTGCCATGCCTCTGAAGTTAATGCAGAATAGTGTTAAGTGTAAAGTATAATTGAAAAAAAATTTATTTAAAAACTATAGTGTAGTGCTCAAGAGTCAAGATACCATAAAAGACAAGAGAGGAGAGGAAGAGAGAGAGAGAGAGAGAGAGATGGGGAGGGAGGGGGAAATTCTACAACTTAGGTGATCGGGCTTCAGAAGAAGTGATCACTAAGCATTCCCTAAAAGTCCCCGTGGGAGCTACTCTCATCAGTTCTCCAAATGTTATCCCTGGACCAGCAGCATCAGCATCCCCTGGGAACTCATCAAAAGCACACATTCTCAGCATCCAACCAGACTTAGGTAATCAGAAACTCCAGGGGTAGGGCTCAGCAATTTGTGTTAAAATGTCCTCCAGGTGACCTTCATACACACCAACTCCTCAAAGTGTATTCATTTTTGCTTTTCTAATTAATTCCAAGATGGAGCTTTTAAAACATTTGTAATATTTAGTCCTCTGTATTTAAGCTACTAATCCTACATTCTATCAAATTTCAAAAATATCCTATAATCCATTATGGAGCCTGAAATTTCACAGCTGTTATATATGAGGTGTATGTGATACTCTAAGCCCCCACATGTTCTATTTTTATCACAGAAGTCATGAAGCAATTTTAGATTACAAGTAGCAGAAATGACCAGCATTAAAGAAAGAACTGTAGAGGTAGGGGAGATAAGCAATCTTGCAAATATCTCACAGTTTAAGGTACTTTATTCAACATATACTTTAATACAGTGAAACCATACATTTCTTTTGTCAAATTGAGAAAGTCTCTTTGTGATAAACTTTCCTACCCTCAAATCCATTCCAATGATTTTCATAATATTCCAGTCAGGAGCATAGTCTATAGTTTTTATAGCCTATCTAAACTATAAGGGAATAGAATAATACTATCAAATAAAACTAGTGATTAAGAGATAGATGTCTAACTATGTTTAGTAAACAATAAAACAAAATAAAGAGCATGCAGTAGAACCAAAAGAGAGAGAATTTAAGTGTAACTAAGATACACATCTATCAACCCTCCAATTCCAAATCTCCCTGAATCTTGGAAAAACCATATTTTACAAGAAGTTCATGTCATCATGTGGGGAAATTTATCTATCAGTAGATAAGAAATTTGGGGGGAAATTCTTAAAAGTATATGGGATTAACTAATGAAGAAATAGAAGTAGAGAAAATATGAAAGCCCAAACTTATATAGAAGAAATCTACTATAAGTAAGGCCAGTTCTCTAAAGAAACTCCAGCTAAGCTGTGTAAGAGACAGCCCACACTGAGACTCACCAATACAGAGTCAAGAAGCAGTAATCAAGTTTATTATGAAAGGATCACAGTGTGAACAGCTGGCTAGTTTGCTGTCTTCTCCAATGCCTTTGTTTATTCTGTGACTAGCAGCCACAGTGTTTATCATTAGAATAAAGTCCTGAAACCCACTTTCTAAATAAAGTTAACCATCTGCCTTAGGAAGGCTCCTAGCCAGACTATAGAGAGAAGTATCACAGAACCTGAGATATTCAGAATCTCCACAAAGACAATGGAGGAAAAATAAAGGGAAGAATGAGCTGATGCCAGCATTCACAAGAAAGCAAAACCTTCATGCAGTCCTTTAAAATACTGCCTCCTGCAACCAGTATTCCCTCTGAACCCATTAAGTAACCGACATGATTCCGCAGCCATGGGGGACACCTTTGTGAAGAAGTTGTCAAGTCCCTACCCTGGTCATGTTTCCATTCTGGTGAGAAAGAACGAGAATAAGGAATAAAGCGATATTGATCACACCAGGCAATGTTCTGTGCTACAAAGAAGAAAAGAAGGAAAAGGAGAAGGAGGAGGAGGAGGAGTGGAAAAAGAAGGAGAAATAGGAAGAAGGGGAGGGGTGAGGAGGAGGAGGAGGAAGCAAAGGAGCAGGAGGGAAAAAGGAAGACGAGAGAGATCATGAATGACCGTGAATGATAAGAAGTGTTTCTGGGGGGATACATCTGGTGTGAGACCCAGTGAAAGTGATATCTAAGGAAAGAGTCTGAGACTGAGAAAACAAAGGGTAAGGCCCTGAGATGGAAAATTACTTCCAAAAACAGCAAGAAGGCTAGTGCAGGACAACAAAGATGACAGAAATGACAGAAAATTATGTCAAAGTACGCAAGAGCTTGAACATGTAGGGCCGTTCTGCTCATGCCAAGGACTTTGAATTTTATTGTCAGTTTACTAGAAAGCCTTGAAAGTTTTTAGTGTAGTGTTTTTGTTTGTTTTTTTGTTTGTTTGTTTTGGTTGTTTTGTTTTGGGGGGGTTGCAAGGAGAGACATGATTTATGTTTTAAACATTTTCTGAGGCTTCTGAGTAGATAATAAACACAAGAAGGAAAGAATGGAAGAAAGGAGACCATGCTGGACGCTATTGCACTAGAGTAGCTGAAAGATGATGGTGACCTGGATTAGGGATGAAACTGGGGTGTGGTGACAGGGGGTCAGGTAAGGCATTTGTCTGCAGGTCAATGTGACAGGGGCATTACTTGCTCCTGCGTTGGGTGTAGAATGTAGCAGAGAGAAAGGAGACGAGGATGAACCTGAAGTTGGCATGAGCAGCAGGGTGAATGGCCTCATCATCTCCTGACAGGGGACACTGAGAAAGAAGCAGACCTGTCCTCAGGTGGGAGCGCAGCTTGGGGTCTGTCACAGATGAGAGACCTCTCAGACATCGAAGTTGAAGGTCATGAGTTGGCAACTGAATTCACGAGACTGAAATTAAAGGCAGAGGTGGTAGGTGAGGAACTCTGACTCCAGAAAATTCTGAAAAAGAGTACTGGGGTCAGAAAAGTAGAGCCTTTAGTGGCCCCCAAAACCCAGCAGGCTCCTTCAACCATAAGAGGCAGGTGCATAAATAGCAATCTTCAAAGAATAAAAAAACAAATTGCAATTTAGACCCCTAATCACAAATGTAAACAGAAAATGGAGTATCAATAAATGCATGAAGAATAATAACAGCAAGAAAGTGAAACAAGCAAACGGTGAATCGGAATAGGCTAATTGTTGAATCGCATAACAGAAAACTATTAATGGCTCAGTTTCTTTTTCACATGCATCACACACAGCCTATTGGAGGTTAGTGCGAGGTGACATGGAAGGGGAGATTTTGTCCACAGTCATTCAGGGATCCGCTATCCTACTTTTGGCAACTCGGCCAACATCCATGACTCATCCCCTTCCTCTGGATTCTTTTCATCCTGCCAGAAATCAAGTGCTGAGAACATGGAGAAGGCACACTGTCTCTTCTCACCTCCTCCCTGGGGAGTATTTTAGGAGCAAGTCCTAGAAGTGTTATATATGACTTTTCTCTCCTACTGGCCAAAATTCAGTATAGAGCTCATTTAACTATAGGGGAGGCTGACATAGGAAAATGCTTGTATTTTATACCTATAGGCATGTACTGAAAGATTACTCAATCAACAAAATAAAACAAAAAATAATCCAAGAAAGAGAAAGACATGGTGGGTAACATCAAACAGCAGGAAGCAAACAAAACAGACAATTTAGGTTCATGCCTAAAAAAGAGCTATTGCAAAATTTAAAAATAAAATAATGAAAATACGGACCTCATATCAGATTACTTAAAAATAGAAAAGACAGAAAGGGAAAGTATATTAAGATAAAGCCTTGTTCAAGGGAATGCATTAGTATTGATTAACTTTTAATTAATTAAGTCTAGACATTGACATAAAATATGTTGACCTCTATTTCTCAAAATATTAAGGGTAACCACTAAAAAACAAAAACAAAGAAACAAGAAGCAAATGTTAAAGTTCATTAGAGGAAAAAAGATGAAACAGCAACAACACAAAGAATCTTAATCAGTAAACAAAAAAAAATAGCAGTATGGAAGATATGGAGGGAGGAGCAGTAAAAATAAAAATAAAAAATAACCTAAGAGGAAATAAGTAAATATAAACATCACGAATTACAACAAATGTGAATGGGCTAAATAATCTATTAAATTTGTTATGTCTTAAAAGTTAGTCTTTTTAAAATTATAAGATTGAGTAGTATAAACAAAGCTACATACTGTTTTCATGACAAACAACTGAAACTAAGTTGTGAAATTAAAAGCTAAGAAAATATTTCCCAAACATGAACTTACACGAAGCAAGTGTGCCATTATTATCATCAGAAAAAAGTTATATATAAATATACATGTATGTATTTCAAAATAAGTTTGTAATCTGTTAACAATGAACTAGAACTTCGTCAATCACAAAATGATAGCAAAAGTAAATCAGGACATTGGAAATAAAAAATTTTTCCTAAATAATGGTTGCTTTAAAAATAAAGTAAAGGTTTAAATTATAGACTACTAGAAATGAAGGTGATGTTGTACATCAAAATCTGTGAAATTTGTTCAAAGAAGCACATGCATAATAAATTAAGAAAACTGAAAATAAGTCCATTAAGTAGTCATCTCAAGAAACCAATAATAATAATAAAGATAACAGTAGATAAAAGAATAGACAATAAAATTAAAAGTTGGTTCTTTGGCAATACCACTAAAATAAACATGCTTTTGAAAAATCTAAAGAACAAAAAGAAAAGCCAAAAAATAATAATAAAATAATTTTCTTTAAAGACATAATAACTGTGAGCATGGTTTCTATGAAAATGATTCAGGTTCAAATGTATCATAGAAATTATTTTGAGGCCCAAATAAGTTAATTAATAAATAAGTTAAGAATATGTTAGTAAGTAAAGTTTGAGTAGTCATTAAATAAATGAATAAAATTAATAAATGAATGTTAAAATCAAGTAAATCAATATACCAGAAGGGTTTAATCAGCACCTGTGTTTGCCATCATTATTACTTCATTTCACTCAGGCTGCTTGGGGTAGAAAAGATTAGTGAAATAAGAGAGGAAATAGGAAGGTTAGGAGGGTATTGCAATAATCCAAGGAAAAATGATGGCTTAGACTAGAGGGATAGGAGTGGAGGCGATGAGATATGGTTAATCTCTACATGCTGTTTAAAGATAAAGCCAGAAGGAGTCAATGAGAAACTCTATGTGGGGTGTGAGAGAAACAGGGAAGTCAAGGATAAATATAATTTTTCAGGCCTAAACTAAGTAAGTGGGTGACCAAAAGAAATTTGTATTCACGAAGATTAGGAAATCTAGCAAAGTGCAGGTTTGGGAGAAAAAGCAAGAGTTGGGCCTTCGATATATGATATTAATGTATGCGGGCATTTGTGCTAACGCATCATGGTGGGAGCGGGAGATTTTTTGAATATGCGCGTGAATTTTGTTGTTACGTAAAACCACTATAAATTGAAAACTACTTTGAGTTTTCTTTATGAAACTTCGATTTTCTTCCCTTAGAATGTATTCTTCATCGTTATTATGAAAGATAAAGGCACTCTATGCAGTTTGCGGAAAAACGTAATTTTCTGTGTCCCACATACAATGTTTTAAGTCTGAAAACTCTATTGGAAATTTGAGTGGAAGTCTAATTGTTCTTCGCTTCACCCAGCCTCCAGATAAACAACTAGGAATGTGATAGGGATGGTTTGTAAATGCTCCCAACAGATAACAATGAACAATGTAAGTGCTCCAAGCTAGTCACCTGCTAAGCAGATGGCTTATAGCCAGTATGCAGGTAACTGTCTGAAGGGTCTCTGAGCAGAAGCCAATCTGTGCCCATGACTAATCCAGGTTAGGCTTCTTTAATGCTTGACATTTCCCCGTATTTTACCATTTTAAAGGTTGTTGCATCAACAACAAAAACTATAATGCCAATTTTAAAAGGCTAGAATTTAAACCGGAATGTTAATAGAAATTATATTTACATCTAGGTGGTGATATTATTAGTGTTTTTCTTTCTGCCTCTTGTTTTCTCTTATCTATGTTTTTAAAATATTGTATAATAAATGTGCATTATTGTTATAATAATATAAAGAAAGAATATTTGAATGCAAGGATGAGAATCTGGAAACATGGGCCTAGATACCATCTTCTGACGCAGTTCGGTAGTATGAAGGCCAACCTTGGCCTCTGCTGTATTGTTTATAGAATGAACAGTTTAAATGATCTCAGACATCTATTCATGGTCTCACGTACTATGACTTCCTTCTTCCCCTCACTTAGAAAAATGAGCTAACTGATTCACAAACTCTCTGAAAATAAGAGGTTATTCTTTATCATCTAAAACCACAGCTTTTTTTTTTTTTTTTTTTTGCTTAAGAGTATAAATACTTAGGAATTGTTCTTTCTCTTTCTCCCTCTTCTCCTATCCTTCCTTCCTTTCCTCCATAAGTATTTATTGAGCACTTATTCTGAATCAAGCACTGTAATAGCCTGAGAATATAAAACAACAATGGACAAGGAGTTAGCCAAACAAAGGCTCTCATTATACTTGCCATCGAGGGGTGGGTAAAAAGAAATTACCACAAAATGTGATTTAAAAGCAAAAACCATCACTAGTACTGAAATAACAATCCCCTATTATTCATGAAACAGTCACATTCAATAGTTAAACCTCAACATGCTCCGGCGGCACAGTGAAACTGGGAGTGCAACCAAGAGAAGGGTACCAACTAACACAAATATTTTTGCCATGTTGGCAGGAAATTAAGAGGCAGCTAATAGTTATCTCTTGTTTCCTGAGGGAAGCCACAGTAAAGTGTCCACTCAGGAAAGCTTGGCATTTAAGGCAATTTGATTGTCAGAACAAGTGAGTTTGACCAAGTCTTTTCCCTGTAATTGTGATAGATTTCCTTGAATATATGACTCAAGGTTGTGTTCCATATATTATGTACAGAAAGTTTCGTAGAACCATTGCCAACACTTGTACTCATGTCTCTAAAAGTTCCTAAATTGTTTACAAAAAGAAAAACATTTCAGTGCATATTAAGTTCAGAAAGTTGTTAAACTGAATATATACACCTTTACTTGCACATTAATGGACTGGGCTCATCAGGAAACAAGATCACATGGTTATGGCCTCCATTTACCACTCAATTAAGTTCAAATACAGTGTTTTATTAATGTGTCTCTGCCAATCAAAACAATGGGCTAGTTATTATGTTTCACAATACTATTGATGGTCAATGTGCATTTTGATTAAAATTAAAGGGCTTTCTTTTCCCCAGGAATTAGCAAAGATGAAGGATTTAGGTTGGGTAATGTTTTAAATCAATGTAAGAAATGCAGATATCTAAATAAATGATGGCATCTTACTAAAAGATAGGTAATCTATATTCTCTGAAGTAGAAGTAATTGTTCTATAATTTTTTATTTTACATTATTACAAAATGAACTTCATATTGATGGGAATGTGAATAAATTATAGAATATCAATATATTTGCAGCATAATTAATTTTTAAATGATGCTAGGGGTAAGAATACTAGATTATAAATGGACACTATATGACAATAATTTATTTAGCTTAGTAGCAGTTTTCATTTATAACCTAATTATTCAACAGTCACGCAAGTCATTGCCATTTGTTGTAGAAATTATCTTTATATTTAAGCAACAAGTAAATCTGAGCATTTAACAATTCACAATTTTCCAATTGATCATATGTATGGCCTACCTCTAAATCATTATCATGAACCTCTCCATTTGGACTATTATAACTGAGATTTGGCAACTTACTGAATATAAATTACTTCAAGTTCATAATGATCATGTATGATTTGCTCCAGCTAAACTTTCTAAGGTTAACATTTATCCTTAAGTATGTTTTAAAATTAACTCTGGTTCTTTGTCTTCTCAGAAGGCAATGTTGGGAATGACTGACAGGCATTAGCATCAAAAGTGATTGTATGTACTTCATTCCAATGTTTCCAGCCAGATTTCTATACCAATATCATACAGAAATTTTAGTGGAGCCATAATTGTACACTGGGAGTAGAAATGGCACTCACTTCTTAAAAAAATAATAAGGGAGTTTTCTGCTTATAAACAAGACATAATAGGTTTATCCTGAACAAAATATAACAAGTTGTGCTATTTTATCTGCAATAATTATCTACATAAATCTCATGAGAAATAAAATTTAGTGTTAAAAAAATTAAAATCTCCAAAGTCATGAAAACAGTCTTTGTAATTTTTTTCTATTCCTAAATGACTAAATATTATAATATTCTAAGATACTACAAGTAATTTAAAGCACACACAAGAAAATATTCCAATTTTATGTACTTTGATCAGACTTTATTTTTGTTATAGAGAGATAAATGCAGAGGTACTCTATACCTAAAACGTCACCAATACATAAAAATGCAAGTAAATCAACATTTCTTTCAGAGCCTTTTGGTGAGAATAAAATGATTTTACACAAAAACTAAGACCAAAAAGTATGATATTCAACTCTTTCTGACAGTTTGAACTTGGCTACAAAGCAAACTGCAGACTTTCCTCTTCAGTATGACTCAGCGATAGTAGGTCCAGTACTAACGATGAGTCTCAGGAGAAGCATTGCCCATTTCTAACCCTACACCTTTATAGTTTCCTGCATCAGCCTGGCTGAGCTATAACACCCAGTTGTTTAATCAGACACAAATCAAGGTGTTTTCATGAAGGTATTTTGTAGACATGGTTTACATCTGTGATCAGGTAACCTTAAGTAAAGGAGATTACCCTTGAGAGTATGAATGGCCTTCATCTAATCAGTTGGAAGGCAGTATGAGAAAACTATAAAGTTTTCCAGAAAAAAAAATCTGCCTCAAGACAGCAGCACCAACTCCTGAGCTTCCAGCCTGCGGGCTTGCCCTACACATTTCTGACTTGCCAGCTCCAGCATCACATGAGCCAATTCCTAAAAACAAAATCTCTTTTCTATAGAGATACACCATAGGTTCTAATATATATCGTAGGTTCTCTGTTTCTGTGGCTCCCTATTTCCCATTGTAGGACAGGCTCTGGTCAGAACAGTGGGCATGAGAGGGTCATTTGACCCAAACTAAGAGATATTTTGTGATGGGTAGCAGACATGCCTACCCCTTTTTTTGCATTAACAGGCATGAATGAGAGTAACAATTACAAAGGATGCCAATTTCAAGTTATCTCAGATGAACAAAGGTTACACTAGGCAGGTGGGGATATTTGGATGCATATTTTAAGTTTGTCCAAAACTCCACACATACTCCAGTATCAGTGAACTGGGTTTTAAGCTTATGTATTCATTCAACAAATACACATTGGTTGATGACTATTGCCAGATCTCCTACTGGCTACTGAAATACTGCTGTGAACAGAACATCAAGACCTCTGCCCTCATGGATTTTGCAATCTAGTTGGGACAAGACAATTAAGAGATAAAGATATAATTAAACTGGGATTAATGCCATGGAAAAAAAATAACATAATGGAAGGATTTGGGGGAGAGAGCAAGGCTGAAAACCTCTCATCAGAAGGGCTTTATGGAGTTTCAGACAGAGAGATCAGCAAACACAAAGGCCCTGACAGGAGAATTTGGCTTCAGTTTGAGGGAAAATATAATGAGGCCAACATAGTGTGCAAGGGTCAGAGGTAGGATATGAGGTTCCAGAGAAAGGAAGAAGACAGATCATGTAGATCCACCCTTTAGGTCATGGAAAGAAATTTGGAATTAATTCTAAGTGCAATGAAAGCCATCTTAGGACTGTAAATATAGGGGAACCATGATCCAATTAATATTTTTAGGTTATTTTGCCTCTTATATTGCTATGGAATGGGAGGTTATGGAAGCAGAGAGATCAGTTAGGACACTGTTTCAATGTTCATAGTACAAGGTTTTGGTGGATAGCAGTGTGGATGGAGAGACATAAATAGATAGAGGATTCATATTGGAAGTGAAGTCAATAGGATGTGCTAATGGACTTGGCAAATCCAAAAGTTATCCAATGTGGTGTCTAAGTTTATACAAATTAGGATAAACTTCTAGCAAAACTGAGTGGGAGGGTAAATAGAAGACTTGAGTTCTATGACCAGTTTGCCATCTGGGTGACTTTGGGTAATCATTCTACTCTCTAGTCCTCAGTTTTCTCACCCATAAAATTAGAAAGTTAACAAATCCTTGACATCTTGTGAATCTGTGGAAAGGATATAACTTCAAGCACACTGAACAGAAACCATTTTGTCTCTTTTTTATTGTATTTTTTTCTTTATTATTATTTTTTAATTAATATCTTGACCTCTAGAGCAAACTAGGTTCACCTATTCTGGTACTTGTTTAATTTCAGAATATTTCTCTCACTAGCACATCAGACTGAATTCAATGAAAAGAGAAAAAGTCAGTATAGCATATATAATTCTGAATCATGATTCATGACATTCGTGAACACTCCCAAATTAGCATACAGGTGATATGTGAGCAATACCCAAATGCTAAGCCAAGGGGATTCTTCTGTGCTATGGTTCCCACAAAAAGCAACAAACACAGTCATGGGTGACTTCCCACAACTGACCCCAAACATCAAAGAGGCCACTGATAGTTTATTTCCTTTTATTTAAAATCTGAATATGAAAAGCAGAACATCTTTGATATCCTACGAAGTCCAACACTCACTCAAGCACGACAGATCCGTGTCATGCCCGGCATTTGGAGTAATCTCAGAAACAGCCAGTTTTATTCAATCACTCAGATGCTATTTTTCTAGAGACATATGCTCATCCTTTCCCTGGGTTTACAGGTTGCTGACTTCTCTTAGGCTCCTAATCAGTGCAACACAAGCACTAAAAATATAGGCAGGAGGATATGATTTTACAGTTATGGTGTTTATAGACATACTAAGAGTGAGTTTTTTCAGAAGAGAGAACTAAGAAGCATCAGAAATACCAGCATATGAATAAATCCTTATGAAAACCAACTTTTCCTTGTGGCTTTTTGGGGGGTCTCTATTGTTTAAAAAAAGCATTTCATTTCAATTTCTTAACTCTGTGAACAAATATAACTCCCAGAACATGCCCATATGTACAAGGGATTAGAACATGGACTAGGAGGTATTTTTAATAGTATATTTCTTCCACCCTGAGCAACATTCATTCTTTGTGAAGAAATAAATTTTATTTCTAGTTGTACAGAGTTGCAGAATAAAGTAAAGTCAGAATAAACATGTAAAATGGAGGTAAATTGCTTGTATCATTATCTGAGAAGACATGATTAGCTAAAAGAATCTTTTCTAAAAAGGAGACTGGGTATAATTATGACTAAGAGTAAGAACATTATACACATTTGGAAAGTATTAGTAGAGAAGGCCTCTAATATGCTATGAATTTGGAGAATAAATTCTCGTTGACATTTACTTTCAACAAGGTAGTAAAAATAATGAAAATTGATTAGTACAAGTGACCAATATTGAGACAGTACTTTTACTGGAAATTAGTTTTACAGAGAATGGTTCATGGGATAGGCCCATAATGACAGGACTGCTCACAGAGCATGTCTGTCCAGTGAAACTAGAACCTGTAGACTCCCCACAACAAATCAGACATATGTGGAAGTTGAGCCTGTGTGTGAAACGGGATGAGCCTTTTAGTGCAATAAAGACAGCATTATTAAGCATGCAAGAAAATGCCATAACAATTGATAACTTTCTTTCATTGAGCTCAAAATTTTACAAAATATTTTAATTCTTAGAATTCCATGTGAGGTTGGTAATAAAGATTCTATCTCTATATAAGGATACAAAAGGTAGGGGTAGAGACTTTATAAAGTAGATTCAAAAGCTCAAAGCCAGAGCTGATCACATGATTCTGGTATCTTAACTATTGTTTGTGTTTTAGCTATGAAATCATGCAATATTCCTTTATTTTTTTTTACTTATTTTTTTATTATTATTTGTGAAAAGCACATCATTTAATAAATATGAGTTACTGTTAGAATTATTAGTTAAATATGTTTTATTGATTATACTGTTACAGTTGTCCCAATTTTCCTTCCTTCTGCTCCCCTCCACCTGGTGGCCCCCCCTTCAGTTGTCCCCCCCCTTTTTGCCCATGTCCACTGGTTGTGCATATAGTTCTTTGCAATATTCCTTTATTGCTTATCCAAACAAACAGAAACTCTGCATTTAAACAAAATCAATGAGAAAAACACCTGATATTGGTAAAGAGAAAAAAAACAGAAATGACTCAATCATTTTTATGTACTAAAAGCTATAATCAGACAATTTACAATAGAATAAAACAAAGGCAAATGGTCAAGAAAAAGGTCAACCTCACTAGTAACAGTAACTTAGGAATAAAAATAATTAAAACAAGTTACGTTTTATCTATAAAACTAGCTAAGGTTTTTCTAAAATTATTTTGCTAAGTGTTGGACAAAGTAGCTGGTTATAAACCAATATGTACCATATAACTCCAATTTTGTTAATAAATAATTAAAGAAAACTTAACATAGAAAACAAACTAAAGAAGTTTAGGTCAAAATGGTGACCCTGATTTAATCTAGGTAGCAGAAGTTCATTTAAATTTTATATTTTTCTTTGACGTTTTTCTCATTTTCCCAAACTTCCTGCAATAGAAAGTTGTACAGTGAAAAAAATGCCATTGACTAAAAAGCCTATTGAGCTTTGTGAGTCATTTAAATTTGTAGATACTCTTAGAAATACATAATTATTAATACAAATAAAGCACTTTTTTATAATTACTCTTTTTATTTTTGTTCTATTGCACTTGTCCCAATTATCCCCCTGTTGCTCTCCCCTGCCCTGCACGCACGCACACACACACACACACACACACACACACACACATCTGGCCACTCCTGCAGTCAGTCCCCACCCTGTAATTCATGTCCATGGGTCAATTATATTAGTGCCTTGACTAGACCCTTCACTTTCCTTCCCCCACTTCTTCCCCTCCCACTCCCCTCTGGTCACTGTCACTCTGTTCCTTGTTTCCATGCCTCTGGTTCTATTTTGCTCATTTGTTTGTTTTGTTCATGAGGTTCTGGTATAGGTGGGATCATACAGTATTTGTCTTTCACCTCCTGGCTTATTTCACTTAGCTTAATACTCTCCGGTTCCATCCATGCTGTCATGAAACATAATAATTTTTTCTTTCCTTCTGCTGTGTAGTATTCCATTGTGTAAATGTACCACAGTTTTTTTGATCCACTCATCCATTGGTGGGCAGTTAGGCTGTTTCCAGCACTTGGCTATTGTAAATAGTGCTGCTATGAACATAGGGGTGCACAGGTTCTTTTGAATTGGTGTTTCAGGATTCTTCGGGTATAATCTCAGCAGTGGAATCACTGGGTCAAAAGACAGTTCCGTATTTGATTTTTTGATGAAGTTCCATACTCTTTTCCACAGTGGCTGCACAAATAAAGTACTTTTAGTTCACATATGCATTCCAAGAGGATAACTGCCATTAGGTTATTTTTTCTCGTTTAGTGAAGATCATCCTAAGAGAAAATCCCTCAACTGAGATAAATATTGTAGAGAAGTTTGGGCACCAAAAGGCTTGTTTTAAAAGAGTTAAAGCATTTAAAACTTACTGGGGCAGTTGAATATGATTCCAAAGATATCTGAGGTTTAGAAATGTAATAACCTAATTTCACCTGACCAGAGTTAAAATAATAAATGTTTTCTTCTTGGCTTTTGCATCAGATGTCATCTCCTGCACTTGCCTCACTCTCACCTGCTCTATTTTTTAATCATATTGGTGGATCTTAAAATATTGCCTATGAAAAAAAGATCTAGAGAATCCTCATTGCTTTTTTTTTTTTTTTTTTTTTTTTGATATGGTGATTTAAGAGGGCTATCTGAATTAAGCTGAGATGCTCTTTAAAAAAAAATTTAAAACTTTGTCAGGAAAACTAAAGGAGAGAACTAGGAGACAGAAGTAAATTATTAAGGGGTTATTTTAAATATTTTAAAATGGGCAAATAGGTGATGTTTCCAAATTAACTATATCTATTCATTAGCATAAGTTCAGCATTATATTGAATTGTTGCTGGAAAATCAGATTTTAACATATGCATAGAAGCTCCCCAAGAAGATGGGTAAATTGTGATGATATTAAAAGAAATATAATGCATCTTTTTCTAAAACAAACAAAATATTATATGAGGGGGGACCCAAAAGAGATCAGAATTATCTTCTGGTGGGCAGGCTCCTTGTAATACAGACTTTCCCCTCTTGATGAGTGTTCTAGGAACCCATCTGTATCAGAGTACCAACTGGCATTGTTGTGAGAGGCTGAGTTTGGCTTCAGTAATTTTTTTTTGAAGACTCTTTCAATGCATTTGCCCATTTCATGTGGGTGATTTACAAGTGCACCTGCCCACACCACGCTGAGTATTCAGAAGCTTTTGATGGAAAACAGTATGACCCTCATACCCCACTCTCCCTATTCACTTGATCGTGCCCTGGGCAACTTCTTTTCTGGTCTCCCAGATGAAAAAAGTCCTCAGAGGGGAACATTTTGCCAATGTGGAAAAGGTGAAACAAAAAACAGCAGAAGCACTAAAAGGCATCAAAATTGACGAGTTCAAAACTGTTTTGAGCAGTGGGGAAAAGCAACTTGAAAGGATGGTCCATCAAATGGAGAGTACTTTGAAGGTGATTGAAGTTTAAATATGTAAGAATAAATACATAATCTTTATAAATAATTCCAGGTACACATACACTATGCACATAGAGAGACAGCTAAAAAGGGATACAAATAGCTAATAAAGTAGATTACATCTCACTGGAACTCATATAAATACAAAATAAAACAATGTTATCACTATGTTGAGTAGAGTTGGAACACAGAACTACACATAAAATCATATGCTAATTAGTTTGTGCATATATGCATGTGTGAAGGACTGAATGAAACATTCCAGCTGGTTGGGATTATGAATATTGTAGAGACTTTTTGTTTTTCAGTTTGTAAATTTCCTCATAGAAGCTATAACAAGCATTTTTTATCAAGGAGAATTTACTATGAATTTTTGAAAATAAATAATGGATATGTCTTCACATATAATATCAACATAGTCTGTTCTAATTCTGAAGCAAGATGAAAAAATGTTTTCTTAGACCTCTGGCAAGTATCACCTAAAACTAATCAGCAATATGCAAGCCATCTAATTTTGTTTTTTAGTTTGGATTTCTTAAATTGGTATTGTAACCACACCTTTTTAAAACAAATTGCTCTCAAAAGTTCAGATATAAACAAAAATTACTGACTAAAAACTTACCTGACTTGAATTTTTCTCTGAATAGTTCTAGTATTTGTTAAAAATTATTGAAATCTTTGTATTTAAAGCACAAACAACTAATCCCACCAGAACCAAGTTTTACAAACTAGAGCACATGCCAAAGTAAATACATTTCAAGAGAGTAAATTAGGTACCTTCAGAAACTGCTTTATTTATTTTGTGTCATCATTGTAGAACTGCCAAATAAAATCATGTTCAGCTTTTTATTCTATATATTTATTTCCCTAAAAACCTCAAAACATTTCCTATTTGTTAAGTTAATAACCCTTTCTAATGTGGCACTTTATATGAGAAGTAAAGGAATATAAAAGCAAGCAGAAAAGAAGAGTCATTAAAAGCAGTGACTCTAACGTTAGAGAGACTTGGGTCTGAATCTTCAATCCTGACTCCTAACCTATGGTCGTTCGAAAGTTACTTAACTGCCTACACACCCACTTTCTCACAGGTAAAATGCAATAACATTGCAACACAGAATTAGAATATTAAGTCAGATCATTTATATGTAACTCTTAAATAATACATAACCCATACTATTAAGCAAGCAAAATTATGTCAACTGAAAAAAAAAAGAAAAGCCAATGGCATTGATTCCTAAGCGAATGGAGAAAAGTAATGAAAAAATCCTTCAGCCTCTGTGTAATAGTCAGGTTTCTCTGGTTGTTTAACATATTTCTACTTGAATAAGTCAAAGGCAAAGAAGTAATCAATCATGAAATCTAGTCTGGGTAAAATGCAAGAAAGCAACAGATTACCTTATAGTTAAGTCATGAAACTTAGGTGGAATCAAAAAATAGATTTGAAACAAACTTTGGGTCTCATAAAAATGTAGGTCTCTTTAGGTCTTTGATGAGATCCACAGATTATCACAACTTGTGGTGACTAAACAATTGCCTATCACTGCCCTGAGGACTGGAAAATAAAAACTATGGGAATAACAAAACTTGTCCCATGACCAAAGATAGGATAAGTATCTCTAGGAAAGTAGCCTATTATTCAATCCTCTTTGCTCTCAAGTTTTCATTTCTTATTGAGACCCAACCTTTAGACCAGAAACCAGGTTCTTCAAACAATACTCAAAAATCCCAGAATCCCTAACTTATTTTGGCCAGAAAATTTGTTAATTTAACCTAAATTTCACCAAAAAAGCAAAAATAATAATAATTAGCATTTTGCAATAATGAATTTAAACACTTTACTAGAAGAGTGCCTGACACAGAGAAGGTTATACCTAAATATTTGTTGATTAAATAAAGAATACAAAACAAGAAATAGGATGCTAAATATAGCCAAAACTAGAGCAAGAGAAAGTATCAGAAATATACAGGTTAGAAAATTTCTCTAGTAAGGGGTGGGCGTTTAGAGCTAGATTTTAAAATGTCTGCTGGTTTGTTTCCCAGGCCTAGCAGGCAAGGGAGAAGTGATTCAGTACCACGGACAGTACCACGAGGCATGCTCTCTGAAGTCCCAGATGTCAGTGTTCTGTCCCTTTTATACCAGATTCGTACCCCATAAAAACAGAAAAGACTCTTCAAATGCATCACCACCCTGACACACATGAAAAAAAAATACATACACATAGAAGCCTGGCCAGTTTGTTAAAATTATGTCTTGTTCAGGGAATAAACTTGTCACTTTAGAAAATTGATCCAAGAAGTCTTATCTCTTGCTATGTGACAGCTCATTCTAAGAGGGCTCACTCCCCCTGCTCTACAATAAGGGATTTACCTGTAGGATATGATCAAGTGGCTATTTGAAAACTGGAATAAACATCAAACCCTAATTTAGTGCTACAAATTCAAATCAATAAATCTCTTTAAGAGGAAGACTGTACCAGAAAGATGTTACCTTGCCATAGGCATTCAAGAAGTGAAATAATCTACACATAAGCTATGACTATAATGTAATAGTATTACATTAAATATAAGAACTCTGAAGTAAAAAGACATTATTTGACATGTCTCAAAAATATAGATAACTAAAGTAAAACACTGACAAATAAAATTTCCTTATCTTTACTATTCTACATCTTTTGCTTACCTATTGAGTTCCTAAATCTTTGCTTATTTCTATACTATAGATGTCATCTTAGGGTTAGACATTTATTTGCATAGTTTCTTCCATACTAAATTACAGATTCCTTGATTGGAGGGATCATGTATCATTCACAATAGCCAACAGCATCCTGGGCATAGTAAGTGCTCAATAACCACTTATTGAATCAAACTGAGTTAAAGTCACTCATCTTTGGTTTATGAAACTTCCATTCTCATAACACTATGAACGGGATCTATCCCAGGACATAATCATGTTACTATAGAGAAAAAGAGGAAACTGTTGTGTTTGATAGTAAATGTAACAAATTTGGGGCATCTGGAAGTATTTACCCTATAAATAACCCTATGGAGAAAGTAATGCAAACCATGTTTTTTTTGCTAAGAAATGACCAAAGATTCTATTTATGTTGTGTTTTTAAACCTCCAAAGACTGCATTATGAAGAACCAGAGAAATATAAGAACAACTGATATCCTAGGGAAAATGTAAGGTCAGAGGAAGAGATCCCATTAAAGAAGGAAAAAGGAGGTGAGGAAAAAAAGAAAGGGATGGAGGGAGGGCGGGATGGGAGAAACAAGAAAAAAAAGTTGCTGTGAAAAGATGGTACTGAATAGTAATAAAAGTTATATCTTGACAGATGGTGAGAAGGTTAAAAAAAAAGCACTGTTACCCAAAAATTATGCACATAGAACATAAACTTATTCTTCTCAGACCATGGATTACATTATAAGAAGTAGAGGAATGATGGAAATAACTTTGTTTTGTTGTTTTGTTTTTAAGATTATTTCTTGGGTAAATGCTTCCATGCAAGGCTTTGAGAGAGTTCACTTAGATTACTTGCAGTAGAGTCTCAATTTAAATAATCTCAATAATAGCTAAAGTTTTCCAAGGGAAATTCACACAATGTGTTTAGTCATAATGAATTCAGATATGCTGCCAAATTTTTTATGTTTTAATGTTTATGCTATTACAGTTGTTCCAATTATTTCCCCTTTTGCCCCCCCCCTTTGCCAACCGCCCCCCACTTCCATAGTTAATCCCCACCCCATTGTCCATGTCCATGGGTCTTTCATATATGTTCCTTGCCTAATCTCTTTGCCTTCTTTCAAACAGTTTTTATTCTTACATAAAATGTACCTACATGAAATTATCCAGTGTTTTAAAATAATTATTAATGGTTTGAGGTACTCATTTTAAAAGATTAAGTGTTTTTGAGTGAGGCCCCTTTTCAATTCAGCAGGTTTTCCATTTCACTGAGAATCAATTCCATCTGGTGTTTCTAATCCAGCATTTAAAAAATCATCCTACGAGGCCTCTGATCATGTTTAAACACTAAAATTGTGTTTAAACATATCTGAATTTCCATAAAAGTGACTCTGCTAGCGAAACTACTGCATCTTCCCCTCCATCTGCAAAGAATAGTTTTGTTTTGTTTTTCTACCTCAAGAACACCTAATCCTCACTTTTTTAAGAAACAGAACTTCAGTGCTTTTGTTGCCAAGAGCCTTGTTATAATAGCTAGAGTACTCCCCTGCGAGTACTAGTTAGTGGTATTGCTTGTTAACACATGCTTTTCTAATACAAATATGATTAGTTATATATTACTCAACATATATGTTGTATATATGTTATATATATTCTCAAACTATCTGTGAACAGAAGCCTGTGAATTAGAAAGGGGATGAGAATCTGAAACATGAGCAGAACTGATTAAAATCTCCTTGCTGTACACTAAGTCTTGTGCTTCGCTTATGGCACCTGCTTTCTGTGAAACCATAAGTCAGTGTGAAGGTGGCTTCCCAGTCTAGTTTTCCTGCTAGACTAGGACTGTAACAAACTCACTACGAATGCTTGGCATGTTCCAAACTCCTCTACGGCTGAGAATAAATCAGAGATAAGCCGAGGGACCACAGAGAGACTTTGATATCCATTAGAGGTTTAAAGAAAAAAACCCTAAAAATCTAGATTACTGACTTGCTAAACCCCAAAATGCACTAGAAATCTTGAAGATTCTCAAAGAAGACATTTTCCTAAAATTGTACTGAAGGATAAAGTTCTTTACTTCTAGGATGCTTAGAACCGTTCGACATGGAAACATGACAGGGGATTTGAGGAATAAAAGAATGTTATTTTTTGAACTCCAGATGGCACACGATAGGTTTCAAATGTACCATTTCTTGATGGTAATATAGAAACTATTTCTGAGGATCTTAATCTAAACACAGCAATCCAAAGTGGGTACATATGTTGTAAAAAATACATATTAGTTGTAAGAGGTATTACTTGACATAGGATCAAACTATTTCACAAATATATCTCAAAACCCACCTCCACAAGAAACTTCTCACAGTTTTTAATATACTCTCGTGTCCCTGCGTTTAGCCCTCAGCTGAAAGCTGCAAAACACATTTGCAGGGAGATTTGCATGTGCAAGCGATGCCATCATGGAGCTGCCTTGAAGCCCACCCAATAAAAACTCTTCATTTTATACACGAGAAACTGAAGCCTGAGAAGTTATGTGGTTTTGTTTTGTTTTTGTTTCACTGAAAGTAAAAAGCATCGAGTCTGGGCCAGGCTAAAATGCACACCACTGGACTTCTGGCCCAGTGCTCTTGGGAGCTGTGCGCTCTGACTTCACACAGAGGCAGGGTTAGCAAGACTCAGGCTTAGAAGAAATTACCTTTGAGTGTGCCTATTCTACAAGAATTCCCCGTATCTGTCAATGTTTTATCTTACTTTTGTTAAATTATAATAGCTTTTTAAATAGGTTCCTTCTTTCATTATGTTTTTTGAAATATCATTTAATTGTACTCTGTGCCTTAGGGTTGGTAAGTGCTAAGAAATAATGGTTTCAGACAGATTATACATTATTTTTCTCTTCTCCATTACCAAAAATATCTATAACTATATGCACACTTTTCCCGGTAGTTTGGGCTCTGATTTCTACAAGTAGCCTATCCATCCAAGATTTGAAAAAAAAAAGGGGGGGCAATAGCTCTATTTCATTCTAATAAGGTGTTGACAGTTTTGTCTTTACTAAAAATGTCCTCCTAGGAACTAGCCCAACTACTAATAAGGTACTACAGAAAAAATCAGCTTAGCGATGCTGGGGTCAGGCCAGGGAGGATGAATAATACTTCACTGCTATATCAAACGAGAGATATAAATGTTTCATTTCAAATCAATAGGGAATATAATTCTGGAATCAAATCATGATGCTGGCATTGGAGAAAATGTTTCCTCAGGGGACTCTCTGAAATGGTACATGGAACTATGCTTTTGACAGACTTTGAGCTTATAATTATTATCAAAATTAATAAAGTAATTGTCAGTAGTATGTTCCATACCTGCTTTAATAACACATAAAATTATATAAAGTGTTCTTTAAAAATTCTGGGTAAGATAAATATTTACAATACATGAAAGAACCAAAGGAATTTTATTATTTTGCTGTTGTTATCATAGACAAAAACTCCTGATGATTTATTGTAGTCTCTTGTCATCAATTCGCTGTCAATAAATCCTGTATTTTGATTAATTAGCAACTATTCTGAGAGAGTTACTTAGACTCTACACATAAAGAAAACAATATTCATATTTATCGGAAAAGTGAAATGCTCCTGATAATGATAATACAAACTAACAGTAATAGAAAGTTTGCTAGAACCCAGACACTATATACAACTTATTTCTTGTAATCCTACAACAGCCTCATTTTATAGGTAAGAAACTAAGGCTTAGAGAGGCTAAGTTGCTTGGACCAAATTATACAACTTGAAAGTAGCAGCTCCAGGCTGGCGTTATAGGTCCATGTGATTCCAAAATGCATGTTCTTAAAACTAGTACTCTATACTTCCCACAATTAAACCTTATGCTACAGGCTTTCATGAAAATGTTACTGCAATTCATCATCAAGAACAATACTCAGCATTGTGGAGCTATTCAGAATCACTGGATAGAGGAAGTAGTATTGAGAGACTGAAAAATAAAAGTTTTGTGGTCTCAGGTTTTCAGAAAGATAACACATCTGTAATGAAAACATGGGAGAAGAATCTGCTCAAGAAAGTATTTCTCAATATGGTCAATAATATCATAATTAGCTCATACGGTACTGGAAGTATGGGGGGAACGCTCTGTAAAGTAATCGGTTATCTAACCACTATGCTGTACATCTGAGACCAATACAAAATAATATTGAAAGTAAAGTGTAAATAAAAAATAGATTGTATAAATAAAGACAGTAATAATAGAAAAAAAGAATAGCATTTCATACTATAGATTCAAATCTTAGCAAAACAGAATAGTATGCCCAGCATTTTCCTAGATGACTAGATAAATATATGCTAAATGATGAGTCCTTTTGGCATCAGCTGAGCCAACTGAGGAATTTTTCAAAGTTGAATCCTTCATTGAATCTGACACAAAATAATCAATGGAACCTCAGACTGAAAGATTCTCTTTTTTGTTGCCCTTCCCAAATCTAAATTAAAATTTAAGGAGTATATGAGTAGATATGACTAAAGTAAAACAACAAACAAGTCTGAAAGGGAAAACATAAATTAATCATTTGGAATAGGAGTTATATTTGTATTTTTTGTATTTGTATTTTTATCTTTAATAAATTATACATGTTTGGTGCTATTCCCTACTTTTTATGACTTTATTACAAACCCTGCTTTCTAAAAGTAAGAGGTAGAAAATAATCTAAATACTCAATAATAGAGGTGCATAAAATACGAAACATCCATATCTTAATGTATCCACTAAAAAACATAAAATAATACAATGGACAACTTTTTAAAACATATTAACTTAAAACTGTTAGAAAGAACATTATAATATATATGATCTAAATTTTGTGCTTTGGTGAAAAGCAGGGAGGAGCCTGAATGTATATAGCTTAAAATGTTAATAGACCTCTTATCCAGTGGTAAGTAATGTTTGTCTTTCCCTTTTTTTTATTCCTTTTACTAATTTTTATAATCTAAATATATGTCTAAAAATTTTTGACTTGTTTAGTAACTATCCTTATTAAGATAGGCTAGAATCAAAGTTAAGAGGTCAAGTTTTGCAATCTAACTAGTGGATTCAAAATCAGACTCTATCACTAACAAGCTGTGTAAATCTAAGTTCCTTAAAATCTCCATGTCTCATTTTCCTCATATGTAAAATAGGAGTACATATAATATGTTTCTACATGGCAGATCCACTGTGAGAATTACATGAGTTAATATATGTAAAGTGACTAAATAATGCCTGACAAATGATCAGGACTCAATAAATATTGGCTATTGTTGATGATGTTAATTTTATTACTGGAGAATATGCATTCAGCTAATAGCTCTGCTGTTAAAACACAAGAAATTAATATTTTAGTCACGATAAAGATGCTATTACTATTACTCTATCTGTCAAACATGCACTGAGTATAAATTGACTATCCTCTACTTAGAAAAATAAGTATATGACAATATTTAACATTTAACATTTTCTGGTTTTATTCTTGCTTCTCATCTATCTATAGATGATTTTTTTTGCATTTCTCTAGGTTTGTCCCACTTACTCTCTTGGATAAAACAAAATGATTTGGGGAGTAGGTAAACAATTGATTAAAGGACAACAGAAAGCTGACACTGGATGCATGGAATACTGAAAGTCAATCCAATCCAATAATGTCTGTAAGCAGAGTGATAAAAACTTCACCAGGTCAAAGATGATCAACATTTGAAGGTCTGCCACCAAAACAACAGACAATCTACACCTGGTCACCTTAAAATAAGGGTGATCAGAGTCATCTTAGAAATGCAATGGACTTATTTTCTGGTATGACAGAAAAAAAAAAACCATTCACATCATAATTTGTGGGATTTTTTCTCTTACTACTGAAATATAAGCCTCCATGATATCAGACCTCCATTCATCAAGCCTGGGCCTAACCCAAACATATGTAGTGTGCAGCATACATGTTCCCCTGTTTATATGTCTTTCAGTCAAAATAAAACTCAATTCCTTTCAAAAAATTAAGAAAGAAGTCTTATTCATTTTGTCTCCCTTCTTTCTCAGCCCCAAATTTCCAAACTTCATGAATATTCATCACATACAGTAGGCTTTAAGTTAATATTTTCAGAGTAAACGAAGCCTTCTGATTTCTCACATTACATTTTGCAGAAACGTAAGAAACTGTGAAGTGTTATTTTTTCCAATCTGAAACATGAGCTCCTTACCTAGTCCTAAGGGATGTTTTGAGTGAGAGATGAGGTGTCCTGACCAGGTCTCAGCATTTGTGGCCAAGTCAGCACTGTGTGCGCCACGCCCTGGGGAGACACTTCCTTCCTCAGCTGCAGAAGGCTGATCTCAGACACCACAGGTTCTGAGAAGCCATATGAACAGAGAGATGCCCTGGAGTGGGGCTGTGTAGCCCCAGAATCAAACTCTCTGGCCCCTCCCAGAGATTCTGGAATTTTATTAATATCTGTTATTACACTCTTTTTCAGGTTAACAGGCCTGTGCATTTTCTGTTACTTGCAACTAAAAGCCCTGTCTAATACATACATAAAGGTGTTGACGTTCTGCTAATTCTCAGAAGCACAAGCTGAGTAGTAGGGAAAAGTGGTCCATTTCAAAAACAATAGCACTTGTCCTCACCCTAGTCCATTTCTGTCCACCAAGCTCTGCTTGCCCTGCACAGAACCAGACAAAACCTGAACATCCATGAAGTGTGAGCAGTGCAGCTGTTAGCTCAGAGGAGTAAAACTTCCACCATGATTTCCTTAACAAAGATCATTTAGTGTTTCTCCCGAAAAACAGTTTAGAATAGTTAATTTTCTGACAGTAATTTCACAAATTTTTTTCTCTTTTTTTAGCCCTCAGGGTAAATTAAACCAACAAACCTTAAAATGTAGGCTCCTAAAAAGATGTCCCAAGGTTCCCCGTAGTCAGTGTGCTGTGGTTATGAGTTAACAGCATGAACTCTGGAATCACAATATCTGGATCTGAATCCAAATTCTACCACTCAGTAATTGTATTACCTTGAACAACATAGCTCACAATCTACACCTCGGTTTCTTTATCTGCAAAACAAAAATAATTATAGCACCTGCTTTGATAAGTTTTGTTAGTATTCTCTCATGCAAAAAATATATATGAAAGGTGCTTAGCACAAGGACTAGCATATATTAAGCACTCAGTAAATGTTATCCTCTATGATGTGAGTAGCATTATTAGCAATTATGACAACAACAATGCCATAACCGTACAAGGGAGTCTAGAATTTAATACATTCGCTGAAGCCCTGCAGTCCGTGTCGATTTAGGAGAGCCATTTAATAATAACATTTCAGTCCTTCCAAATGTCTCCTCTCCTTCTTTCAGGGGATTATTACTTTTGAAACTAAATTGCCTACACTCCTTGGCTGAGAAAAACACACCTGGGGGTAAATTGCCGGACTGAAAAGCTATGCAGCTCTTCGCGGGTTGTTGTTTGCTTTGTGCCTGAAAACAGCTTTTCTACACCAGTGCCCCTGTGAGGGTATTTTGGCCTCAGATTAGAACTATAAGTGAGCTACTGCAATGGCATTTATAGAGGGCCTCAGAGCTTCCAGATATTCGTTCCTAGCTGACGTTTCCAGCTGAGGTCCGTTTCCAGTGACTAGGGGAAAACAAATATTTGTCTTGGGACTGTTGGGTTCCAAGCATTTTGCAAATGTTTCCGCCTAATATTTCCCCAGGAAAATATCATCTCTGGTAAGTTAACGTAAAAAGTTAGTTGTTTGTTTAGTAAAACACCGTTGTGGTAAAAACACAATCTCACAAAGGATTTGCAAACATATGTGCTGATTTTGTCACCATCGTAATAGTGTGGTTATGATGTTTTGTGGATTGATTCACAAAGTTTCTTTTCGTTGAACATCATTATCCATAAACAATGGTGGTCACCCTTGTTTGAGTTATCATCCCTTTGAGAATCTGATGACTGCTATCTACCACATGTACCAATTACTGTAACAAACAGGAGGAGAGAGTCCTTGTTGGGACAGGACTAAATGTGTTCAGTGGAGAAGACTGCCCCCTATCTTCCACTTAGTCCGGGGAAAGTCTCTCCTGGAAGAGGTGGAGCTTCAGAGACTGCTTGAAATATAACTTACTCCCATCCGAAAGCAATTTATTCTTCTCTTTTGGAATTTAGGCTTAAAATATAGTTGCTAAGTACCTCTGGCAAAAGCCAGGGTTGTTTCAGAGGGTCTGGCACATACTTGGCAAGAAACACACTGTACTGGAATTAAATAATAATCCCATGACTGGCTATAATTCAGAACCATATCTTGGCTACCTTTTTAGGATTATGTTCATAATTATTCTAGGCCACATTTTGACAGTATTCTAGCCATCTTGTCTGAACATCTGTTTCAGGAACTCTTCTGCCTTTGGCCAATGTGTGCTGTCTCTGCAGACAGCATGCCAGATGACCAATGCCATCTCCTTAATATTGTACATACACATCTTGTGTTTTTGAGTCTCTGCCAAGATCCCAATGGGAGACACAAGGTTTTGGTAACAAGGGATATGTGCTCCTCTCATGGCCATGTGTAAACCACATGAAAGAAATCATGACTATTTGCTTAAGAAGTCCTGCCAGTAACTGTAAAGATTAGCCTAGTCTACAAATAATAGCTATCAATTTGTACAACCTTTATACATGGGATAATCTAATCCATGCTAATCTCTCTCCATTTTGGCAATGAAGAGGCTACAATCACTCCCAAGCTTCAATCAAATTAATGTTCCATGTCAGCTCCATCTTAAAATATTTCCTCTTCTTTATCCAGAATAAAGAGTGAATAAATCTATCTATACTGAATAAGCCTCCCAAGGATTCTCCATCTAATCCAGCCAAAAATGGGCTGTACAAGTCAAAAAGAAAGCTACATAAAAGCAAGAATAATGAATAGAGTCCATTATTCACTTATAGAGAGGTATAATCCACCTTAAGAAAATTTATTTATAAAACTAAAAATCAAGGGATTATTATTTAACCAAAAGTTTCCTTTCCCATTCAATTATCTGTAGGATATTGGAGCCAGATAGTTCCCACAGAGGTCATCATTTACAGATGAGAAAATGGTGACAGAAAGAGGCAAAAAGACCTTGCTCAAAGATGCATAACTCTGTGGCAGCAGAGGAAGCACCAGAACCCAGGTTCTGCACCTCCAGGATAGCCCACTGCCTCCCCCACCCCCACCCACATACCATGACTGTGCACAAGGTACAGTAGAAAGAAGGTCCTCTGACTGGCTCCAATGTGCTTACATATCATTACCTACTTGGGGACAGGAAGGGAACTCTGAAATTTAGACTTCAAATGGCAGGAATCATTGCTAATTGAAAACCAATCACAAATGAAGACAAAGTATCTCTGAATTTCTAATGCAAGTCACTGGAAAAAGTAGGTTTGATTTTTAAGTATTTAATTTTCACAACTCTCAGGAGTATGTCTGTTGTACCACAGGAGGCACCTTAGAATGCGAATGATTCCAAGGAATCCCCAATCCATCTGTTCACACCTGACCTATCTTAATTTTGCAGGTGGCTGGTGACAGAGAGTGGAAAATGTTACTGCTCAAAAGCTGACTTTGTAAAACTTTATACCTTTTATAAAGACAATCAGCACAAAATGTGGCTTCACACCTGAAACCAAAAAGATACGAAGGTTCAAAGAGTGCCAAGAAAAAGTAAAGGAGCGAGCCGACTCAAATTTAGTTTTTACATTGGAAAACTTAAGTTTAAAAAGTTTTGTCAATCAATAAACTATTTTTCAAGATGTATTGGTGCATAAAGTGCATGAGAGGACATGCATAATATCATAACCGTTTAAAAATACCATGGATGGATCCCAGTAAATCATCCACTTATAATGACTCACCATCAGAAAACTCTTGACACTAGCATGGTTATGCCTTCCCAGGACATAGCCATGACCCTAGGATTTTACAAGATTCCCAGGATATATCTAGTTTCCCTTAATCACTGGTGCTGATGTATTTTCTTGAGTTCTGGTCATTCATATTGGTAATAAACCCCCCAAAAAAGAGTGTCGCACTAGCAAGAGTACCTTGTTTCCTCATGACCATAGGTAACGTATTCCATTTTCAGTTATCTACTTGGTAGACTCTTACGTATGTCGGAAGACCCATTCACAAACATAGCCTCTCATCTTACAGACTAGAAACTGAGATGTTTAATGATTTTTCCAAAGGCTACTTCAGTTTATTCATGCAAATGCAGACCAGGAACTTGGGTTTGCTGGCTTCTTGTCAGCTGCTGTTTCCACTGTGTCGAACTCCCTCCTCTCTTAGTCACCTTTCCCTATAGTAGGATGGACTCACTCTTTGTCCTTCAAATCCAATTCAAATGGCCTACATTTTAACTCATCCATAATTACTAAATTGGATCAGAAGTTTAAAAGCAACTGCTTTTCTGATTACAGTGAAAATTTTGGCTCAAAAACTATAAATGTCTTACAACATTGTATAAAACGCCAACCTTTCCAGAATTTTTTTTTTTTTTTTAACCTTTCTGGGCTGTCTTTGAACAAGAATTTCCAATGTTGCATGGCATGGGAAAAAAGCCTGCAATCTGTAGCAGGAGAATGCCTCACCAACCAAGGATTCTAACTCATCTCAAATCTATGGCTTGTTTGGGATTTTAAGGTAAAGCCAGCACTCAACAGCAGCCAGAGTTTATTAAGTGAGCACCTCAAGGTGTTCTCCCTACCAAGTCCTTTGCACACCTAACAGCTCTCGTAACCTTCACAACCACGAGAGGTTGTTATAATGAACCCCACTCAACAGATGAGCGAACTCAGACACAGAGATTCTTAATAATCTTCCAAGTTCAAACAGATAATAAACAGGAAAGTCAACAGTGGAGTTCTCCACTCTGCTGAAATGTCCCATCAGCGTATTCATAAGAAACAGCTCTCATGTCCAGCAGAGGCTGCATTCTTCAGGTACATAAAGAAACTAAGTGGAATAGGATATTAATAAATCTAATAAGAGTAATGCTTCAGTTACATGAGTCAACCTGCAATTTATAGAGCTCCAATCCCAGTTGAGCTCAGTCACAGCTCTCCAAAGCACCGCGATGCAACTGCTCCTGCACACTCACTGTTTTTAGAGTCGTGAACGGGGCCTTCTGCACACTGGCTACCCAAAATAGCTTCCCCGTGGGTAAAATGAAGTTCAAAGCAGTAGTTCTTAGGGTTGTTGGGAAATTAACTGAGTTACTATACGTAAAGCCCTGAACTGTGTCTCATAGTAAACTGGCTGCAAACATTAGCTGCTGCTATTCTTATCATCCTTATAACTTTACAAAAGTAAAGAGCCAGGCAACAATGAATGTCTATAACCCTGGGCAGGTCCTTCAGCTTCATAGCAATTATTTAGCATTGACGAGATGTTGAGGTCTACAACAGGAACCAAGGAAGGAGTCGTAAAAGGCAAAACAGATCCACTCCGCCTCCTATGCGGCCTGGGAATCCACTTGGGGAAAGGAGAGAAATGCAGCTGAGAACGAGAGCAAAAATGAACTCACGACAACCTTTCAGCACATGGTATATATGAACGGTGACCAGGGAGAGGCTGGCTGACGTCACAGAGCCTGCGGGATTGCCCTGGACACAGGAGGGCCGTGCCGCAGCAGCGAGCAGGAACGATGGCATGTGGACAGACGGAGGAGCAGGGCGAAGGCTCCGTGGTGGCGCTGGACGAGGAGAGTGAGATTTCCGAAAACAGGAGTGATTAAAGCAATTTTAAACCACAAAAGTGCTCACATTTGAGATGTTGTGATATGCAGTGCGGATGGTTCTGATCAAGTTTTAACCAATCCTGGAGTCACAACGCCGCACATGACTGAGACCGACGTGAGTCCATCTCCTGGAGATTCGCCCATGACAGCGAGCAAGAGAGGGAGGATGTTTGGGGCCAAGATGGATTGTAGCCGCCGGCCCCCGCCCCACCCCACCACCAAATGGCACACAAGCGTGGGACACAGACTGCTTGAGCTTGGGGCTCCGCTCTGCCCCTGCCCAGCTCTGTGACCTTGGACATTTACTCCCCAGGCCTCAGAGTTCCCTCACACGTGAGTGGGGCTAATAACAGCTAGTTCCCGCAGAGGCTGCTGAGAAAAGGAATTGATAGATGAAAAGTTCTTGAAAGAGCCCTGGCACCTCCTAAGTATTATGTAAGTGTTTACATTACCTTAATGAGCGCTATTCTATGTAAGCTGTTCTCTGTCTTGCTCTAGTTCTGATTACTTTGTCTGAGACCAGACATCCAGTAGACAGACCTTGAATACTGCATTCACCTGGCAGGACTCCAGGAACTTTAGAAGTGGTCTCATAATAGAAATGAAGGGAAACAAAGGGAGGAGGGAGGGGGACCTGGACTTTGAAAACAAGCCTGACAGAACGTAAGTGTAAGAGAGACACTCTCTCCATCTCTTCCCACGGTCTAATGCTTCCTCAAGCAGAGAAGTTAGTATTTTCCCCCCATTCCTTTCCTGCACAGAGGCCTGGGCATCTAAATGCAAACAGGACACACTTGGTGCCCTGCACTACATCCCACGAGAAACCCACAAGAGCCTTCTCAGACTGCAGACAAGATCCCCAGCTGGGACTCAAGAGGCACAAGGACATCTGTTTTTCCATTTATCTGTTTTTTCATTTTGCATGGACACAGCCCAGCAGTTCTCAAACTCGTGGCCTACAACCCTCTGAGGGCTTTGGCCAGCCCCTTGAGTTCCACATCATCCTGTCGCACACACACAAAAAAATCAAACCAACAACAACCAAAAACAAACAAGCAAAGCCCTGAGTTTGCTGTGCTCTTTACAGGCCAAGCCCACAAACAGCAGCACAAATTCAGACCAAGGGAGAGTTTGTGGATCACCCACTCTGTGGCAGGCTTCACCATCTATTACTGTACTTCATCTAGTTCTCCAAACAACCTATGGAGAAGGGAGCACTGGACATACTTTAAAACATGCAAACTAAGGCCCAGCAAGTTGCAGAGAAATGTTTACTATTCCAACAACTGACCACTGATAAGGTTTTGATTTGACATCAGACATATTTGACCGTCACTACAACTCTTTTCTGTGTTTATTCATTCAACAAATACTCATCAAAAACCTCAATGCTAGATATTGATACAGGCATGGGGATACAGCAAGAAAAAGACAATGTCCCTAATCTTAAGCAGTTTACATTCTGGAAAGAGAGACAGAAAAACCAAGAAATATAAAATGACCTCAGATGAAGGAAAAAGTAAAGCATGATCAGAGGACAGAGAGGGACAATAGGGTAAGGGATCAGGGGCCTCTCTGGGGAGGTGGCATTTGAGAAGAAGACACTTAAATGAAGTGAGCGAGACAATCAGGCAAAGATCTGGGGGAGGACAAGAGTGCACAGCAAAGGTGACAGAAAGTGCAAAGGTCCTGAGGCATATCCAAAAAAGGGCGAGAAAGCCCGTGTGATTACAGTGAAGCAAGCAAGGGAACAGCAGTAAGAGACAAGGTTGAAGAGACTGGTTGGGTTGGTCACGCTTAGTTCTGCGAGGCATGGCAAGGCATTTGCATTACATCTGACTGTAACAGGAAACCATCAGATGGATTTGCACTGGAATTTTATGCTCGAAAGAATTATAGTTCTAGAAGCTTACTGACTACTGTGTGGGGGCCTGACTACCAGGGAGCAAGAGTCACTGCAGGGGGCTGGTTAGAAGCCAATGCAGCAGCCTGAGTGAGAGACCACGACAGCTTGGACTAGGTCTGTAATTGAACTCATGACATATTTTTAAGGTGTTCTTCCTGGTATAGAATCAGGGTAATCCTCAAGAAATTTTTTTAGGAGACTTTTTTGTAAACACAGTTTGAGGAAAGTTGAAACCGAGACTAATGAGACACCTTCAGTCTGTCACAGCCACTACCTAAATGTGATGTCATCACCCATGTGACAGTACATCAGGTATGTAATCCGGTGAACACTGAGCTATACTGACAATGTCACTTTAACCTTTTGAAAAGAGGAAAGCGCTCACATTCCTTTTACCCATCCATCAGGCAGTTTCAGGGCAACTCTAGTTTGCTACAAATAGGCTCTGAAATTCTCAACTGTTCAAGAATCAGATTTCCACATTTCTGCATCGGAGCAGGCCCCTCCGCAGTCAGCTGAGCCTGACCCGGGACATTCACAGATGGGCATATCTGCGATGACTCCGTTCCTTTGCTCCAACTCTCTGAAGTGCCCACGTGCTACTGGTACTACCTGTTTTCATATGAGAAGGTTAAAGTTTGGAGACATTAAAAATATACACTTGAACAGTGCCATCAGACTTATAATTTTGGACTAAAAATCTAAGATAGCGTGGGGGTCCGTCTGCAATGGACAACAAGGTGACCCCACAGACAGTCTAGAATTCCTTCCATGATCTCCCTTTGGCATCACAACAACCCAGTCATCTACACAGGCTTTTACGCCCACCAGATTTTGCTGAAGAAGAAACAGACAGCAACCCCTTGATCATGTAGGGAGTTAGAGGCAGATCCAGTACTGAATCCCAGATCTTCTCACCTCAGACCACGGCTCGCTTGATCAGACTAACCAACCTGATGCCTAGTTTCCCAGAGGGTCAGAAAAGCCCACACAATGTTATGACTTAAAAAGTTGCTGAAAAAATATTAGCAGATGCAACAATTGTTGAGGAGAAGTCAGGAAAAATAAGCCTGGGATCACTCTTCAAGCCCATGTTAAACCAATCCCCAAAGGCCATCAGTTATGCTGATCTTTTTGATACATCAAATTCAATACAGCTCAAGCCCTTACTACACAGAGCAGCAATTTTCAACCCTTCTTCTCTCATGGCACACATAACTCATTACTCTAAGTCTGCAGCAAACCAAAAAATATATTTTTTGCAGACCTGACAAAAAAGATGTATAATTTTGATTTATTCACATCAGATGGTTATTTTTGTGTGGGCTGTTGTCATTTTTTAATTTAACAATCTAAGGGAAAAGAGGTCAGTACCTGTGACTAAACAGTCAAGTAAGGCATGTTTTAAGTTTTTAATTTTTTAATTTTTATTGTATTTTCCCATTATTCTTATACCCCTTTGAGGCATACCAGTAGAAAATTACTGATGTAGAGTCCTGACTATGAAGAAAAAGAGTCCTGATTATGAAGAAATAGCAGAGATGACTTTTCACAAGAGGCAGGATGAAAAAGCACAACAGAAGCACAGGTGTGTGTGTACAAAAACATGAAGAGAAGCAAATGAATCTTTAGAGAAAACTCCTGTTAATAAGTAATAACTACAATGACAAGTTTTTCTGAACCAAAAACTAGTCCATGTACTATAATAATAGAATGGAACATTTGAAATTGAGATCATGTAAAAATTCAGGACTTACGACTGCTATTATTATAATATACTACATATTGTATTATATAATTGTATTATATATTAAAATGTTTATCATATAATGAAGTGTTTATGATATATAATATATACTACTGTGTACTTTTTTATTATATTTTGGGTTTTTTTAACTGTTTCTTCTTAGAGGATTATTTTATTCAATAAGGAGGATTTTTATATTAAAATATAGTATTATATTATGCAGAATTCAAGAGCACTTACAAAATAAAGCACAAAATTTCAAAGCCATTTGTCACTAGTAATAGGGAACCAGATTTGCATACTTGAGCCATTGGTGGGTATTTTGTTGGCAGAGTTGATGTATTTTATCTTACTGGGTCTCAAAATTCTGTGACAGGTTTTTAGTCAACTTGCTTCCATTAAAAAGTATTGTTTTTAAACACTAGTAACTTAAAATTCACACACACACACACACACAAATAAAAGGTCCACAAAAACATTTTCCTCTTCTTCTGAAGGTTTTATGATGCATTAATGCATTATTTTGTATATATAACATATATATTATATTCATTATATCATAAAAGCAGTATATAAGCACATTTTTATAAGCATATCTATATACACACATATGCATATTTATATTTATAAAATTATATTGAATATAATTAATTTTTTATTGTTTTTCTATTACAGTTGTCCCATTTTTCCCCCATTATTCTCCCCTGCTCCACTCCCCCCACCCCACTCCCACAGTCAATCCCCACCCTGTTGTCCATGTCAATGGGTCATTTATACTAGTTCCTTGACTAGACCCTCCCCCTTCTTACTCCTTTCTCCCCCTCCCCTCTGGTCACTGTCAGTATGTTCCTTGTTTCCATGCCTCTGGTTCTATTTTGTTCATTTGTCTGAATTGTTCATTAGTTTCCTGTATTAGGTGAGATCACATGGTATTTGTCTTTTGCTGCCTGGCTTATTCCACTAAGCAAAATACTCTCCAGTTCCATCCATGTTGTCACAACAGGTAGGAGTTGCTGCTATGAACATAGGGGTGCACAGGTTCTTTTGAATTGGTGTTTCAGGATTCTTTGGGTATAATCCTAGCAATGGAATCACTGGATCAAAAGGAGCTCCATTTTTAGTTTTTTGATGAAATTCCATACTGTTTTCCATAGTGGCTGCACCAGTCTGCATTCCCACCAACAGTACACTAGGGTTCCCTTTTCTCCACAGCCTCACCAGCACTTGTTGTTTGTTATAACTAATTTTAATTAAATATAACTATTTCTGATTTTACATATATAAACTCTGATGCAACTCTGATTTATAAATAAATATTTGCAACTGTCATGTACACATGTGTATAATACGTATAAAATCTCAAGGTTTACATGAACAAGGACTCCCTTGAGAGCACACAATTCAGTTTCACAAAATGTGTTTACATTTATAATCTTGGAAAACAAACTACAAACATTTCTGAACTTTATGTCTTATTACAAAAGTCTTTTTGTCCTAGATTTCAATGATTTCACTCAAGAAACAGTTCCCATTAGTTTCCAACCTTGACTGCATAATAGAAATACCTGCGGAGCATAAACAAAACAAAACAAAAACCCCAGAAACAAATGCCTGGGTTCCAGGCCTCAGAAATTCTCATTCTGGTAGAGTGTAGTTTATTCTTTTTTAAGGTTATATTTTGGAAACGTTTGAACCTATACAAAATATGACTTCATCACACAGCTTCAAAAATTATCAAATTTGACATTCTTGTTTTATGAATGCCCCAGATTTTGTTTTTCAACTGGAATATTTTACATAAAATCCCACACATCATGTTATTTCATTCATAAGTACTTCAGTATAAAATTCTAATTTTTAATAAACTACCAGTCTTAAGAAAATTTAAAGGCTAACACAATTTTCAAAAGCTCCTTAATATGATGTAATAGTCATTCCCTATTCGAACTTCCCCAAACTGTTTCAAAGCTTTGTTTTTATTTAGTTTGTTTGAATTATCAAAAAAATGTTTACATGTTGCTTTGGGTTGTTAGAGCATTTAATTCTCATTATTCTACAATAGTCTCTTCCTTTCTGTCTCCTGTGTTACGATTTGCTGAATAAACCAGGACATATTTCCTGTACAGTGACCCACATTCTGACATGTCTGATTATTTTCCATAATGTTGTTTAAAATATTCCTCTATCCTCAATATTTCCTGAAAACCACTAGATGCTCAGTTAGTTTCAAGTGCTATTTTTCTGGGAGACATGTTTCATGGACAGAGCTGTTTACTACCTGTGTGACAGAACGAAACTCATATAGTCTGGCTGGTCCGCTGGTGGTGTTATCAAGGTCATCCAGTTAGTTCAGGGTTTCCAGTCTGACTCCATTGATACAAAGTCACCTATCAACAGTTCACCTAATGGTTGTAGCCAATGATGATTATTGCCTAGATGGGGTGTTATTTTAAAAGCACCAACCCTTGATACCAATGTTTTTAGAAGCTCTCCAAGGGATTCTAATGTGTAGCCACAAGTTGAAAAGCATTAATGTTTCCATGTGACAACGGCACACCCTTGAAGAAATACTTTAGTCATCAGGAACAGTAGGAGCCTCTAGGCACTTGGGGCTGTGCACACCAGAATAAACATAGTCATTTAATTGTTTTCGAATTGTAAAAAAAACAAAACAAAACCTTGCTTTTGCAGAAGACCTAATGTGTGCGTCAGAAACACAATATAAAAAATCGTGACCTGATGAGTAAGGGAAATTAACAAGATGAAAAAAATTCCCCCTATCTCTCCCCTCACACCTACCAGTAATTAGAACAGCAAAGAAAGCCACTCCACAGGAAAACACTTGTTTAACTTCCAGAATATTATTACATCCTGGTCACATGGAAAAATGAGAGGTTTAAAAAAAAGTGAGAGTGTGTCTTCGATACACTCTCTTTCTGGAATCCAAAGTCACTTAAATACTGGTCCTCATTTGTCCCTCCTCTGTCATTCCCAATACTAAACTCCCTAGACCCATCATACTCCATTTTCTAATGAAATTCGTATTCTCTACTCATCCTTTATCACCTTTACAGTGTTATTCTGTTTACACGACCAAAGGTATCAATTTACTAAACTGCTCTGCTCATCTGCCAGTGCGGGAAAGCTGGAAAGGGCCACCTCAGGGCAACAATGTGTGTTTTAAGACAACCCTCCACAAACTGGAGCACTGCATTTGTTGGCAAACCCTTTCGCACTATAGATAGACAGTGCAGTACAAGAGGAAAACATTGAGATTATGAACTCTTGGTTCAATTCCTTGGCTCTTTCAGTTTTATTTTATTTGGCAAAGACATTTTACCCTTCTGAACCTCAATTTTCTCTCTTATTAAATTAGCAGATTTGGTTAAAACTAAAGTGTTATGGTTCTATGAATGGTCAGTCCAGATCAGAGAGGTGATTGCTGTTATAGAAAGTCATCTAAGATGCAATCTCTTTAAGAAGAATATAGGGAAACATTGTATCTATAACAAGAGATGAGTTCTCCACTGTGGGTAAAAGAAACCTCAAAATAAAAGACCAGTAATTTGAAAATTCATGTAAATGATTGAAATAGTCATAGGTGAAATAACATGATATCTGGGATTTGCCTTAAATATTTTAGCAAAAATAGTATTCTAAATGGGAGAGAAGATGAAATGAAATTGGCTAAGTATCAAAAATTGTTAAAGAGTAATGAGTATTTGTTCTCTCTAGTTTTGGAATATAATACAAAGTTTTAAAAATATCAATCAATTGCATCTGCCCTCCGCCAGTCCGATGGTGGAATATCCCATAGTTAGACATTGACCCAAAGCTCTCCATTTGAAGTTACTGAAGGTGACTGATGTCCAGAGGAAGTGGAACAGAGAGTCTATGGGTACCAATGTGTATTCCAGGATATTCAATAAATGTTGAGTCTTCCCATGCCAGTGTCTTTCTCTTGGCTGAGATACCATCTGAGATCACAAAGGGAACTGATTCTGCTGAAAAACACAAGTTCACTATCATTTAGCAGCAGACTAGACATCAAGGCTCTATATGAGAAGAAATTATACTTAGGTTTCCCAAATTGCAATATTTCACAGAATAAAACTAAGCCCAACTGAATCCTATGAGAAAACATAACATGAGAATTTATGGCTAATGTGTGTTGAATCAGATTTTCCAGAAGTGAGAGCTATTCCCTGAGATTGGATCATTCATTCACTCTTCTTGGTCACCTGAACAATGTTCAGCAAGTCACACCTGCCATGGGCTAACATTGCAGTGGTACTAAAACGATGTTCCAAGTACCTTCCAGAAAGCTTAACCAAGAAAATAATTCCGCTGATCACCACAGCACCTCCAAACATGGAGGATGTTGTTTTCTTCATATAAAGAATTGGATAAACAAAATTCTTCTAAATTGTGTGTAAACTGTAGGTCTGTTTCACTCTAAGCAAGATTATAAACATGGTTCTTTCAAGAGTCTAAATAAACAGAATTATCATCTACTGCATGGAGAAAGTTAGATACCTAAAGTGATTATTAAAATGGATTATTTTGCAAGATGCATAATTTCAAGTGCAAAATTGCCCACCAGTTTATTGAGGTGAAAATGTCAAATGGGGTAAAGAAGTAGGTAGCTCCTTCTTTCTCCTCCTCTGCTGTTTTGAATAGCTGATGAATGCGTTGTTTTATCTAGTGGAAACGTATTTCAGGAAGATACACTCCAGCCCTACCATATCTTAAGTACGAGAGGAAACTTTGGGGTTTTGTTTCCTGTTGCTAAGAATTCAGAAATTTGGCCAATGGCAGACAAATATAGAAAATTGCTAAGCACAATGATTTCTATTTAAGCTTGTATTATTTACTTATTGAGATTAATTAAGGCTTTTTTGAATTGTAGTCGGCAGCCGTCCGTCTCGAGAGACGATGGTGTAGCTTCTTAAGAGTCTATCTGCACCGCCAAGAATGGCTGTGCAGTCCGACTCGGGAGTGACACGGTATCTGTCTCCTCCCGTGTTGAATCGACATCTTGTGATGATGCTGGAGTGTCCTCTCCAGTGAAGCTGAAGCTACAGAGCCTGGGCAGGGTGATATGGAGGGTCTGCTGTTGCCCATGCAGCAGACCCCCCCTCTCTTCGCAGCTGAAGGGTCCAAGGGAAAGACGGAGTCAATACAGCTTGGTTTCAGGTGCGCCGCAGGAGTTGCCGGTGTTGACTACAACGTCAAACCGCCTTAGGGACTCCGGCTCCGGATTTTCTGTCAGGGTTTACTCCCTTAGCCTTTCCCCTGAAGAGGTATGCCGCAAGGCAGCGGAGGTTTTTTGGAATCAGAGTTTTCCTTCTCTGATGTGCCCTGACTGGAAGATCGAACCAGCGACACTTAGCTCGCAGGCCGACGCTCAATCCACTGAGCCAAACCAGCCAGGGCGGTTTTGAATTGTAAGTATATATATATATACATAAATATATATTTCTTGTTTGTACAGCTTCATTTTGGTAGCTGGCAATATATAAAAAATTATATATTCAATATTTAAAATAATTGTTATATATTCAATTTAATATATCCGAAGTGGGGAATATTCAATGCTTTCTGTTAAACAAAACAATATTTTCTCATTAAACCAAGAACATAAATCAACACAGATGCAACACTGGTACATTTTTAAAAAGCACAGAAAAGCTGAACTTTCCAAGGAATAAGAGCATAGGATTCTAGTTTACTAAGAATGGTTATGTGATAAATAATTGTTCTGCCACCAACTTTAACAAATCAATCAATAGGCAAAGTATTTGCTATTTGTTCTAGTAAAAGACATCCGCTGACTTCGATCAACAGTTTGTTCCTGGTGTCTCTAAACCAGGATGCAAAGCCCGCTATGAAGGCTTTGAAGGCCCCTGAGAATTTCTCTTACTTTTCATCTTAAAAGTAAGACCAACTTATAGAAAGCAGATGAAATAAAAAGAATGACCTGCTGTTTTCTCCCATTAGGATACAAATCTAGTGTTGGAAAACATTTATGGAACATTCCCTCCTGATTCATGGAAATAAGAAATAAAGCTGCCCAGAAGGCTAGGGGTGTTATCTTGGCTGTCAGCTGATCGTTTAGAGCAGCAACATTCAGCCTCTTTCATCTCGTGGCACACATACCAAACTGTAGCACACCAAAAAATATATTTTTTGCCGAAGTGATTTTTTTTCAAGATATAATTTTGATTCATTCACACCAGATGACTATTGCTGTGTTGACGGTTGCCATTTTTTAAAATTTAACAATCTAAGGGAAAAGAAATTGGTGCCTCTGACTAAATAGTCAGGTATTGCATGTTTTAAAAAATTCTTGCAACACACCTTTGAAAATCGCTGGTTAAGAGTAAAGAAGCATGTTGTTGACAAAGATAGGTAAGCACATATGAGATACCTTGTTCTATTTCAACTGGTAAGCTAGTGACCAGTAATCCTCTCCCAATAAGAACTTCTCTGAATTATATAATGAACAAAAAGAACTCAACTAGATGAAGTGTAGAATATTGCTCAAGGTAGAAAAATTAAACATAAAAGTAAAATACAGTGTCTGTGTTTTCTGAATTAAAAATGAAGACATAATCTGACACTGAGTTGAACTCTTTTAATTAGAAATAATATTCTGGAACATCTGAGTGTGCCATCATCCTTTGACTTAGTCTACCAATGTATTTATCTGTTATTCATAAATTTACTCTACTGGGATTTGTTAGGACTGCCTAGGGGCTTGTTGTCCTTCCCCTAAAAGGGTTCTGAGTAGGTCCCAATTCTCTATAAAAATCTTTGTCTTCTCAGTTTCTCATAAGTCCATGCCCCAAACACATACACTTTTCTATTTCCAAAGTACTTATCATTCCTTTATCATTGCAGTCTTCCTAGATAAAGTCTAGTACTAAAGTGATATCTCAGGATACAACTGAAAGGATATTCTTTAACACAGTAGGTAGAATTGTCATCTACCCTCTCTCCTCCCACCTAACTATTAATTTATCAAGACCCAGAATATGTTTCAGAGTCTCCATAAAACTTCCTAAGTATTACGAGAACTGTAATGTTTTGTTTTGTTTTCCCTTGGGGTTGCTAGATGTATACTTGCTTCTTGCCTATTCTGGAATGAGAAAAATGGGTTTAGCGTGTTCTGATGTGAGTGGGTTCTATAGGGGAACTTACTTTTTCCTCTCTGCCAGATGACTTACTAGGACAAAGCAGCACACGACAAAGGAAGACTATCACGTATTGGGGGATATAGTCTAACATTAATTACTTATTTAATATCTATACATCAATTATATTGACAAAGAATTTCCTCTATCTATCCAATCTTCTGATCATCCCTGTAAAGATATAAGGAGCTATTTCCTCCAATTTGCAAATTAAGAAACGGACTCAAAAAAAAGATGATTCCATTCATCAAATAAATAGAACCAGGGGCAATATCATGGCATTATAAAAACAAAACCAAGCTCTTGCTTCTCTTCCATGTTGAAGAAAGTTTTACTTTTCTCTGTTCTCAACATTGTCAAAAAAATTAACATGAACCTCTCTGGCAAAGCACAAGAAGGAAGAGGGAGATAGGAAAACACTAGAAAATACAAGGTTGGAAGAAAGTGGAAGAGTTTCCAAGTTCACAAAACTACATAGGGTGAAGAAAAGGTATTTGAAAAAAGTCAACATTCATTCTTGATACAAATGTTCAGGAAAATAGGAGGAGAGGGGAACTTCTTCAACTCAGAGAAGAGCATCCATAAAAAACCTACAGTTAACATAACACTTCATGGTACAGGAGTGAATGGCTTCCTTCTAACGTCTGTAACAAGGCAAGTATGTCTGCTCACACTGCTCTTATTCAACACAGTGCTGGAATACAGTGTAATAAGACAAGAAAAGACATACAGATTAAAAAGAAATAAATAAAACTGTCATTATTTGGGAATGGCATGATTGTCTACTTAGAAAACCCTCTTCTAATTCAGCCTTTGCTGTAGAAAGTTTAAGATCTGTTAAAAATGAATTATTATTTACTGTACAGATATTCTCTAAAATTCTGTAATTTTCAAGTTTAAGAGAGACCATCATCTAAAAAGTTTATCTGTCAGTTTTTTATAATGGGGAATTTTTCCATAAAACAATGAGATACACCATGGCTACATGCTCACTTTTTATCCCTATAAATAAATGCAAACCTACACACATGCAGGCAGGCATACATTAATGAATAAATAAATATAACTATGCCAAGAGTCTAGTTCAATATAATCTAAACATTTTTTCATTGATCAAATTTTTTAGACTTTATATGCAAGGTACAATGCCAGAATAACAATTAAATTTATAAATTTTGCATGTAGAAGAAAATGCATGTGATTATTCATTATATTTAGGTATTATTTGTTATATACTTATTACTTATAAAAATTACCAGCTTTTGATAAGAAGTAGTAAAATAGGCAGAAAGCATATGAGAAAAGTGAGAACAATTTTCCATTATTGAGATAGTCTGAAAATGTTACCAAATTGAAAATATCTCAAAGTACATATGTCCCAGACACATGGTTTTATTCACTCCTTTTCTCATAAACCCAAATGATGCTTTATAATTTCAAAAATGCAACAGAAAAGTGATATTTAATAATAATCACACATTAGGATATACCTGGCCCCCTTGCCTGCAAAGGTTCAGCAAATGCATTACTGAAACCCCAGCCTGACTGAAACCTCAGTGTTTGCTTAAAGAAGAGGACTGCTAAAATACTGAAATGAAAATCAATTAATAAGCAAAGCAAAAGTAAGCAGTCCCATCTGGCGGGCTCATCAAATCTTTTTTTAATGCCCAAGTAGTATTCCATTGTGTAAAGGTACCATAGTTGTTTTATCCATTTAGCAGTCTTCCTTCAAAAACTCTTGTACTTATATGGCACAAGCCAAGTAGGCAACAGGCTTTGTTATTTTTTCAAGCAGTAACATTTTTTATTAAGCCTCTGACTGTCTGTTTCTAATAGATATAAAAAGGAAATAAAACAGGCAATAAAAGTAATCTGGAGGGACCTACATGTAGAGATGCTTTAAGGACAACAGACATTGGTACCCTTTCATCTCAGTTTGGAAGTTTGTCCTTAGGGAGTTCACAACCACTCCTCACACAAGCATCACTAAGCCCTCCCCACTGGGCAGCCAGCATCCATCAGTCACACAGCCAGCACTCTTCAGTCAGCAGGGTCCACCTGGGAAAAAGAGCTGTGCCTAGGACATTGCTTCAGTGACTTCTTCCCTCTTCTTTCAGCCAACATCTACCTTCCTCTGCCTCTTCCTTCTCCTTCACCATTATTACACCTGCTTTCTACCTGAGAAGAATCTCATAATCAATCTCACAAAGTTGTGTAAAGAATGACGAGGGTGTTCTGGCTGAGTCTTCAGAGACATCTGTATTTTTTGAGGATGATCTATAGTATATTTGTAATGAAGAAATATTGTAAAAGACTGACACTTTTCATGCAAAATGAGACTTGATTTGAGGTTTCAGTTGTTTCATCTCAATCCAGAAAACCTGGGGGAAGGTGGGCAGATGAAGATACGATGCTAGCAAAGATCTTGCAGATTGCGCTATATTAAAAAAAAAAATGGTTTGAATAATCTTGATTCCTAGCTACCCGACTAAATGACTGTTTACAAATAAAGTGATGATATAAATAGTTTAAGCTTTCCCCTTGAGTTGGTTTTGTCTTCATAGGTCTTCCTTTTCCTTTTAGCCTTCTTCTTAAAAAAAGATTTTGTTTTTAGAGAGAGGGAAAGAGAAGGAGAAAGAGAGGGAGAGAAACATCCATGTGAGGGAGCAACGTGGGCCAGTTGCCTCTGGTATACGCCCTGACCAGGGATCAAACCCGCAACCTTTCATTTCACTTTGCAGGATGATGCCCAACCAACTGAGCCACATGGGTCAAGGCTACTTTTAGCCTTCTTAACCACCATGTACAGCCTTGATCCTATGAAAACATGCTGTGCCAGCATCAAATAAACAACTGAGATTACTCTTTTTGAAAAACTACTGGAAATGAGGAGATAATTATGGCTAGACTACATAATTATTGTAGGACTAGACTTGGTGTGGTGGGGTTAGGACTCGGTAAGAATTTCTTCTCTCCCAGAACAGCAAGCACCCCTTGGAGAAAGTGAATTCTCACTACAGTGGAACACCACACCCTAGATGTGGTATCTGGCCACCTTTAAATAGATAATCAAGTATACTGGCTAATTATACATAAACCCCTAGGAAGCAGAGCAATATTTCATTAAGCCAGGTCAAGGTTAAGTAAAGTACTTACCAAAAATAGTGAAGTACAAGATCATATTATTCACTTGCTCTAAGAGTATAATATGTGATAAGAGTATAGTATGTGAGTTTGAACCCTTGCTAATCATTCATACAAGAGCAGCTGGAATTCAGGAGTCAAGTATTATGGAAAGGACAGAGCATAGAACAGTAAATGGAATGTGGATCAGAATTCACACTCAAACACCAGCTATGTAGCCTTGAGTAAGTAAGCTACTCTCTCACTGTCAAGTTCCTCAACTATAAAATACTTCCTTAAAGGGTTATATGAGGGGAATTAGCAGGAAGTGATATGTTGGGATTTCAGGGTAGGGACTGCAGGTATAGAGATCTTTAGAAATGTCAGGGCTGCCGCTCAATGGAAAAAAAGAACATCTATGGTTCAGATAAGGCCACATAGGTCAGCCTTCCCTACTGAGACTCTGGAGGAAGTGAGCTAATAACCAGCCATTAGTTGGCAGAATGCTCACAGCAGTCCTGACCTGGCAGGGCAGAAGCTGGGGAAACAGTTCTAGTAGTGAGGAAAATAAGGCAGAGCGTGATGGCAGAACTACAAAACTGGCAGGGCCCACTGGGTTCGTGGGGAGAGCTGACGCAGCTGATGCTCTGGTAAGCAACCTGCCTGCCACCTAAATGCATGTGTAGGTGGATCAGGGGAAACCAGATCAGCCCTGCCCACATCGGCATAATAGCAGGTATTCAGTAAAGATAGCTAGACCCATTATTAGGCAACTTAGCACTAAAAGGGCTACTTATATAACTACACTGTGCCTTCATTTCTCCACCTGAATAGAAAAGAGTTGCACTTGTCCCTACAATTGCAGTACTTGTTAGAGGCCACTGAGATCCTCTGCCACTTGGAAGGAATGAATCAGAATACAAGGATTCTCTCTCCGGGGCTTAGGAGTGAGACCCTATCCATTCGTCAACAGCATCCCACAGTGATGTCACAAGGCTTCACCCTCAGTGCCTTCCAGCACTAGGTGACAGGCAGACCTCAGCAGCAGCAGAGGGATGTGTTTAAGTGCAACCTCTCTTTGGACCAAGTACCCTCTCCACCCTTGCACCTCATTCCTGCCTGGTCACCAGAACCAGTCAATGTACTAGTAATTTATGTCGTAAGAATCACTAATAGGTGCTGTTGTTGCTGCATCGATCTATGGATGAAACTTGGGACAGGAAGGTCAGAATAGCAAAGAATTTTTCTTAAAAAACATTCCTGATGTACCAGGAAGAGTAGAGGTGAAATAGGTTTTGAGATTTTTTTCCACTTATTACATCTATAGGAGTGATTGTTTGGATAGGTTTGCCACTATAAATAATTAAAACTGCAGTGGCTGTGAGTATTGCAGTCCTCACTGATATTTTATTGCATGATTCAGTTAATTTAATAATAGAAGACAAATCATGGCTCCTTAATTGACTAAAGTTTACTTTTTAAAAGAAGTAATTAAATCTCTACCTCCCTAGGCTCTCCACTCATCGGTCCTCCAAGTTTGAATCTAATTTTCTAAAATCTTACAATGGAAACCAAAGATTTAATTTCAAAATAGCTGAGTACATATTGGGGGTGGGAATAACTGATGTGTTTCCTCACCTCTAGAAAGGCTTTTTATTTATTTATTTTTAAGTAATGAATGAATTTACGAGATATCATTTTTGCTAATTTTTAAAATATTTTAATTAATACCTTATGATAGCCTAGAATAATTCACACTTGTAAAAAATATACTAAATCTGCTGTGAAAGTGGCTTGTTTTTAAAAGGAAAATATCAATATCAATAAAGTTAAAAAAAGCATTGCAATATTACTCACCAGTCAACTCATAGAATCCTAGGTTGTTACAAGTGATTGGAATTTTATAGATCTTCTAGTCAGTTCTTCATCATGAAAAATTTCAGACAGAAAGAGACTGAGGTTTAATAAATTGCCTGAAGTCCAAGAGCAAGCCAAAAATAAAACACAGTTATGTGCCCACCAAATCAGGATACTGCTTTTCAATATTGCCAGTAATAAAAATAATAACAACAACAATATACATTTGATAAGTGTTTACTGTCCTTTGCAAAGTCTTTAACATTCATTACTTCACTTATTCTCATAAGAATCCTATTAATAACAATGATCATTCCCTTAACAACTCCAGAACTGAATTCTCACTGCTCCCCCTCTGCAAATCTGCTCCTTCTCTAGTGGTCTCAAGCTGCCTATGGCTCAAGCCAAAAATCTTGAAAGCAACTTTGACTCATCTCTTCCTCTCATAGCCACATTCAGTCCATTAGCAAATTATATTTCAAGTCTAACCACTTCCCTCTTGCACATGTTCAAGGAACCAATGTCTCTAGCTTAGACTACAGCTATCTATCAAATAGTAAATGTTAAATAAACATCACCTTAATGTTCACCGACTAATTAGACTCATTTGTCTTCTAATTAATCCCATCCCCCAGCCTTCCATTCCTGCCTCCTTTACAAGTCTCTGAAAGGCAGCCGAATGCCATAGTCCAGTGAAAATCAGATCATGTCACATCTTTGCTCAAGAGTTCCCAAAGCATTCTCGTCACATTTAGCTTACAATGTAAAATCTTATAATCTTGCTCATTCAGCTCCAGTCATTCTGTTCTTGTTCTTCAAGCATCCCAAGCATTCTCCTGACTCAAGGCCCTTTCACTTTCTGTTCTTCCCAAAACAACATGCTTCCCTTCCTTTATTCAGCTTTCTTCCAGCCCTGCCACCTTACCTTCTCTCTCTCTCTCTCCCTTTCTTTCTCTCTCTCTCTGCTTCCCTCCCTCTTTTCTTCCATTCATAGCTAACCAAAAACGTTGTCGATACTCCTCTATATTCCCCTTCAATCTTTATTCTTCAACCCCTTCCCATCTTGCCTCCATCTCTGAACTGATTCTTTCTAAGACCCCCTATAATCACCTCCATTTACTAAAACCTGGTAAAATGTTTTTCTTCCTCATCTCAGATGAGCTCTTACAGAATTTGGTACTACTTACCCCTTTCTATATTTTAACATCAAATTTGTTGCCTTTTAAAAACAGTATCTTCTCATTTCCCTCCTATCTGCCTTCTGTTTTTCCTGGCAGGGTCATTCTTCTAAATGCAGCTATTAACTGTCCAGTTCTTTACCCTAGGTAGTCCTACAAGGCCCATCCCCAAATTAGTAAACCTGGATTTCTCTTCTAGAGTCCAGATTCACATGTCTAACTGCCTTTGCACATTTCTTGTCATACATTTCACAGGTGTGGCAAATACAACAGGTCCAAAACCAGAGACGTGATCCATATTCCTATAAACGAGTGATGCCATTTTTAAGCCAGGTCCTCTTTGCTCTCCCCTATCAATCCCTAAACTGTCTACATGTCTCCATCTGCTCCAGAACCACTCCATATAAACTACCACTGCATTTCACCCAAATTACTGAACTGACCGTCTTTGCTATGTCAACCGGTACTCCCTATTACAACTAGAATATTGAATTGAAAAAGCACATCTGTTCATACTGAAGTCCTCAATTAAAGCTTCCCAATAGCTTTCCCGTTGTCTTTAGAATGAAGATAAATTCCTAAAAAAAAAAAAGTTTAGAAAACCACTGCCTTGTCTAGACTCTATTCACAGCTTAGCCTCTGTGTATCATCCTGCACACTATCATTTAGCCACACTTTTCTTAATTTTAAGTGCCCGCCCATGGAAGATTCTTTGCAAATGTTGTCCCCGCTCCCTCTTTACTCATATTCATCTTTTAATTAGCAACCCGGTGGCCATTTCTTTAATGACACCTTCCTTCATTCCTCCACCCCCTCCACCTACCCTTTATAGCTAATTACTTTAGATTTTACGAATTTCAGTTTTTTCAAGTGCGACATTTATAGAGAACCAACTGGCTCAGGGTTGTAAACAAGATTAAAATAACATTGTTTTGAAAGTGCCTTGTCTAGAGTAAGCATCCAACAAATTTTGTTTTCTCCTCTCGTACAACCGCTGCCCCCCACAACTGTGTAGGAGCTAGAACATTGTTGGTGTAAACCAGACTTGGGAAACTGAAATAAAGAGAGACTGGCCCTTTCCTTCCATCTCTACAGGAAAATAATTTGATTAGTAATTTGGAGGCCATGACTTTTCCATGAATTCTACTTCTGAATTATTATGCCAGTTTCTAGTAGAACACATAAATTCCAGTGATGGAAGGTTCATATTTTGAAATTACTACAAGAGATACTGTCGAGTTATGTAAGCACTAAGGGAACGGGGGAGGGGAAGAACAGAAAATACCACGGGACTAGGAGCGGTCAAATCCCATATCTGCAAATGTCACTGCATGATCAAGAAAAAACACAGTATTGGGCAATGTTCACTTAGCATCGTAGCATTGATTTTAGCATAAGAATTTACATAGTCACTTGCGGTTTGTTGTAATAAGGCCTGATCTATACAGACGCTCATTCTTGATAAGAGAAAACACAATTCTCGGTTTACTTGGAGGTGATGGCAGCATCTGATCACTTCTATTCTTAAATGCCCCTGAGGTTTACAACATATTCTCCTAATCACTTAGCCCTTATATTTCCCCTCTGCTTTACATACCACCACCCTCAGTAAAAGAGTGAAGAGTGTGGGTGTACATAACAGTGCTTGACATAGGAGTTAGACATCCAGTTCTGCATATCTGTAGTGCAGAAACACTCACAGGCATATATGGTGCCTGTGATATAAAAATAAGGACAATGCCATTGACAGCGTGGTGCTTCTTGCTTTCTCCACAGAACCCTCTCTGCTAGCACTGCCTGGGTGGAAGCAACTCACGTAAGAGCTTGATCCAAAGGACATTGGGAATTAGATCAGGAAAATGGCTTCCCAGCTCTAGTAATTACATTCTTGCTCCTCTTTCTGTAATCAATTGGTGTTCAAGGAGATGGAATTTCATCCCCTGGGGAGCTCTATTTGAAATCAATATGACCAGGTTCCCCTTCTATTCTGTGGCTGTAACCTACCCTACGTCCCAAGAAGTGAAGTGGAGAACCTAATGTCCCAAGGAGTAATCCCTCTGAAATCTCATCTACGCAGTGTGGAGGCATGAAATTCAGATAACTGCTATATTGAAGACATTTACCATAATTCACTTAAGCATTCATCTGATGCTGTACATTTAGACAGTTTCCAATTTTTTATTATTGAAATGAAATCTGTGATTAATTTCTTCATGCAAAAATTTTTGCATTTCAAAATATTATTTTAGGATGGATTCTGAAAAGAGGAGTTGCAGGGTCAGAAGGAGAGTAGGTTGCTCTCCGCTGACCATGTACTTGAGTTGAGCTGCACTAAGAGCTTGGGACATGCTTAGGAATTAGAAAGGCTACAGTTACTGAAAGTGGAGCAAAAAATAAATAGCACGGAAGTCAAAAAGAGTGCTAAAAAGTAAGAGAGAAAGAAAAGTGAAAAGATGCCAAAGATATACTGCACCTATTACACAAGTTGGCCTTGGGCTGGTTCTGCATAAGATAAAAGGGCCTTTATTCTGTTTTCTTTGTATATGATCTCCTGTTTCCAGGATCTAGGTCTTGGGCTAAAAATGTTACTGCTCAAGGTCAGTTACAATGTCCCAAGTTAAAAAACAAAACTTTCTGTTTGCTTGTATGGTTATGTGAATTCCAAATTCCAAACAAGGAACTAGAAGCCAGCTTGAGGACAAAATATGTGAAATAGTTAAAGGCACAGATTTCAGAAGAGGAGTATATGGATGGGTTCAAACATTGGTTCCACCAATGAGTGTGTGAACTTAAACAAGATACTTAATGTCTCTAGGCTTCAATTTCCTCATCACTGAAATGGGGACAGGTAATAATACTCATAAAGTTGCTGTAAGGATCGAAAGAGTTAATAGTAGAAAGTGTTTAGAAGAGTACACTATAAAAATATTTGTTGGTGTTATTATCAAGTTGAGAAAACAACAAAAGCTGAGCGAAACCTTTTTAGTATGGAAAGACTGCTAACAGGAAAAAAAACAGAATAGTAGGGAAGCAATTTAATTTCTTACAATAGTGTTAAATATGGTAGAGGATAGCCTATTTCATGCAAGGTTTTGCAAAAAAATAAATAAATAAAAATAGGGTGAAATTTACTTTGCAAAAAATTTCTGGTACATGGACTTAAAGTCAGGACAATTAATTCAACAAAAGAAGACTGGGTAATCTTTGTCTGGATTAGCCCCAGAAATCAGTCATCCTTTCCACTAAGAAGGTGTCTAAAGCAAACATAGTAACTATTTACCAGCAGCTGAGAAGCCTGTGATATATTTCAATCCTAAAGACCCAAAGAACTGCATTTCAAGATTATATGTGGTTTTGAAGGTTCATCTTAAACAAAACAACCAGATATTCCCGTGAGGCCTGTACTAATCCAGTTTACAGCTTGCAAAATGGAACCCTAATTAAGTTAACCGACATTGCCAAGGGGACCCCCCCCAAAGAAAAAGCAGAGGCAAGAAGAAAATATGTTGTTGTAACTACTTAGGTAGCTTTATCTGGCAGAAGTGCCTCAATTTCAGAGAAAAAAATATTAATGGGAAGGACAGAAGAGAAAGGAGAATGTGTGTCCATGTTACACAAAACAAGTACCCTTAGGAAATATTGATTGAGAAGGAGGAGGAGAAGGAAAAAATTTCCATTTCCAAATTTGGCAGTTACAGGAGACTGTGATCACTCATTCACCTGACAAGAGTGGTGTCAGTGAGAAGCGCAGGAATACAAGCTCAGAAAGTTCTTGTCTGAAATCCCAGGGCATTTTGGCAACACTTACTGCATCAAGCCCACCTCTTCTACAAGAGAATGCATTCCTAATGCATATCTTCTGATAAACCAGTGGTAGGGAACGTCTCTGACCGCTTTGTATCACGTTCAGCCTCTAGCGCAATGTATTGCATGTGGCAGACATTAAATAAGAACTGAATGCATGTATAGTCCCTCTAATTTTGACCTCTTTTGTCTGCTTGGCCAGTTCCATCCCACTCACTCATTTTAATAAATTTCCGCTAAGGAAACTGGGTTGTGCACATCTTCCCAGCAAACACTGGGATGTGCATAGCAGGTATGCCTGGGCTTCTTTAACCACTTTAGTGTTTTGCCACAAAAGTTTGCACTGATTGCTTCTAGTTGGTAGACATGGCACTTAAACATTTTCCCAGGGCTGTTCTTGTTCTCCCTAAACCAGAAAGGAAAAATTGCATTTTCCCTTCTTTTCTTTTCCTCCTACACGTTTAGCTGTTGTGCCAACTAAAAAGATTTAGTTTAGGAAAAAAATGTCCTGTAGGATTTAACCAAGTTTATACTGATTTGTCAAAGTACACAGAACACAGAATTTCTACCAAAATGATTATTGTCCAGAGGCAGCACACAGTGTCCCGTGGTCCTCTCCACGCTGGCTATCCTGCGTAATCTCCTGATATGACTTCCACTTACCTTTCAAATAACCTCCAGCTCCCATGAAGGTTTAATATCCTTCTCTCTTCTTTTGACTTCTTTCCCTTTATCAGTAGTAGTAGTAGTATAGTAGTAGTTGTAATAATAATAATAATAATAATGCCATTTGTTAAGTACCTACCATATGCTAGGTAAATATATGAGTTAATCCATGGTTGTGAGATAGGTCTCATCACAGAATCTCAAATTATGCATAAAGAAAAGTAAGTCAGTTCTGTAAAGGGTCTCATCTAGTGAACGACAGAGCCAGGATTCCAGCCTGGATCTGTCACATATTCAAGACTATGATGTTTCCATCATGTTAAACAGTCTCTCTCTTTTTTTTTTTTTTTTGGATAAAGTAGTCTGTTCTACTATCGGCTCAGCACAGGAAATAGTGGGATGTCTCCTCTGAGGCCTACTATCACTTACACTTGTCTAATACAATGGTTTATATAGCCTTGTCATTACATTTGCAAATCACATTACCCACATCTGAACACTGAGCTTCACACCCTGCCACCACTTCTCCTACTTCCATCCCTTCAGCATGTGGAGTAAGTACATAAAGTACTTTGAACTCAACAGGCTTCCTCAAGTCCAATGTGTTGGCTCAGAATGTTCCTTGTGTTTGGGGGGAAAAGCATGTCCATTCTTCTATTCATCCTTCGAGTTTTGCTCAGCCACCAGCCCCTCAGCAGTTTCAAATATCTCTAAAGCCATCACACAGAAGTATGTGCATTTAGCTCCTCCTTTCTCTTAACGATAAACTACTTGCAGGTAAAATTGTCTTTATTATTTTCTCCCTAATAAAAAGTAAGCTAAAGAGTAACTCTGCAATACCATTTGTTCAATTAATTTAGATTTAATCAAGTTAGCTATGCCATGGTCCATCCTTTCCCTTTCACTCTGACTGTAAAACACCACATTTATATTTCAGATAATAAGTTGTTTTCGGTTTCCATGTTTTTAGAACTTAGAAAATTCCAAAGAATAAGTTGCTAAGCCATGATGTCACAGAGCCAGAAAGCCAACTTGTTTAGAACACTAGTTACTCAATGAATAAAAACTGCCCAGTTCAGTACTTTCTGGTTTTGCCTTTTGTTTTACAAGGAAAGGGGCCAAGGAAAACATCAAAAATGACTGCTACAGATACTCAGTTTGGAATAATAAAGCTGTGCAGAGCAAGATATATGTGAGTTTGGGTTAGCACAGTATCATACACGTGGAGGCCACCTTATACAATATTCAAAATCCATTTACTTGGAAGGGCTCCATGGAAGTAAAGGGCCCTGAAGCTCAAACCTCATTAACATCAGGGTTATCTCACCTCCTGTGGCAACAGAAACAAGGATAAAGCCCCAGGAAATCGAACCAAGAGGAACAAGCTGAAAGTAAACCTTCCTGTTATCTGGCTGGGTGCAGGATAGAGAACCCAGGGGAAGCCAAGAGATTAAGAAAAGGTGGCCAAGATATTTTAGAAAAAGAAATAAATTCCACAAAATGCTTACGAAAGTGACTGGCACAGTGTTTCACAAAGAAAAGACCTTTCATTGATTCTTGTCTCTTACCATAGGCGTTGAACTATAAATTGAAGATCTCTTCATTAATTCTAGAACAGGGTCAAGACAAGCAACACAAAGTGTCTGCACATTCTGCACATGTGGGATGGAGCTCAGGACAGAGCTTAGGATGCCATTATAGAGCCTTTGGCAACACCTGCACAGGTGTATTATCCCGCACCGCAAGTAACTGGATTTTCTATCCAGAGGCAGGTTCATCAACACAGACTTGGGATTACTAACATGAAATAACCAAAGCTTCAAGGAGTCTTGGCAAAGTCTTTTAACAATTTCTAAACTGTAACCTGTCTATTCCACTTAATTTGTATGATCACATAGGGAAGACATAAGAGTTTAATGCTATGTATGTTGCAGTCTCCTTTACTATTATTCCTCAGCTCCAAAACAAAGCCTTTTTCAGGGTGAAGCGCCAATTTCACAAAAGCTGTGATGTTCCCATGAAAGCTGAAAGTTTAGACATCATGTAAAGAATAATTATCGGTGTTTTTGCCACAAATTTTACCATTTTTGGAAGACGAAAAACTAAAGATTCTTGTGCTATAGGTACAGAAAGTGTCTGCTGGAGCTGTAAAGCAAGATGTGACAACATGTTCAAGTGACAGGCCTCAATTTACCCATATTTACCCTATAATTTGTTGTTTACAATTAAATTTATTAAGTAATATTTCCTAGATGCACATACACACGTATATATCCAACTTAAAGAACAATTGTTTATACCATCATCAAATGTGTTTTTACCACCACTCAGACTAAAAATTAGAACAATATATTTGAAAATATCTAGCATGACCTTCCCTAGTCATATTACCCCTCCCTCCCTCCACTGGTGACCATGATTCTAAATCTGTTTTAACTAGTCTCTTGATAGTCTCTAACGTTTCCCACATATAAATGCACTGCAATGCAACATATTAATGAATTTTGACCTTATATAAATGAACTAATGTGTAAATTTTTATGCTGCCTGCTTTTTTTCCCCTGAGCATTTTGGTTTTGAAATTCATCCTTATAGATGAAACTGAATGCACTTATTTTAACTCCTATCTATTCATCTCTATTTCCATCTATATATCTATCTCTTTTACCATTGGTGAACAAGTATGAGTTTCTCTCTTTTTTTTTTTTTTTCATTTTTTGCCATTACAATCATTCTAGGAACATTCTTGATCATGTTTCCTGGTGTACATGTACAGGAGTTTCTACATGTGTGTGAGTGTGTGTGTGTGTGTGTGTGTGTGTGATTGATATTGCTAATCTATAAATCTGTATATCTTCAAATTCTATAACTAATGCCAAATTATTTCCAAAGCTGCGTTGCTTCTCATCCTGTCCAAAATTTATTATTGTCATAATTTTTAGATATTGGTTATTATTGAGAAATGATATCTCAGGAGGGTTTTATTTTTTATTTTCTTGATTACTAATGTTAATATCTCTTCATGTTTATTGGCCACTAGGATACATTTTCTGAATAATGACTGCTATAACCTTTTTTGTTTTTTGTTTTTTTTTACTACAATGCTATTTATTATTTTATTATTGATATTTAGAAATTCCTAATGTATTATGGATAGTAATTCTTCTAGGTTAAATATATTTCATGTTTCTCCTTTTCCTGTGGCTCCTCTTCTCACCTGCTTTGCTGCATCTTTTCACGGAAAAAATAGTTAATAAATTTTATATATTTCAATATATCCCTCTTTTTATTTATGACTTACACTTTTTGAGCCTCATTTGTGAACCCATTCCTGACTTCACAAAAATATTTTCATTCAGTGCTAAGCAGCCTTTCAGGTGTTGAGCAACAAATAAAACAAACAAATAAAATAACAGTCTAGTAGGAGAACCTAGACAATATTAAGTATGTAGAATACATAAGTTGTAGATAGAGAGAAACATTCTGCAGGTATTTTGAAAAGGCAAGGAAAGGAGACAGCGAGTACAAGGAGAAGGTGGTAGCACAAAGTGAGGCAGGTGATTTCAAGCATGGGCGGGTGGCCTCTGAGACAGTGATGTGTGAACAGAGTTCTGATGGAACTGAGAAAGGGACCCAAGTGGATCTCAGAGACAAGAACCTTCTGGGCCTAAGGAAGAGAAAATGCAAGGATCATGAGGAGGAAATATGCCTAGTGTGTCCTACAAAAACTAGAAAAAACAGTATGATCAGAGCAAAATAGACAAGAGTTGTAGAAATTTATCCTAAACCTGATCCTCCTCCAAGCTTCCTATCTCTGCACAAGTCTAGTCTTCCAGTTGCTCAAGCCAAAACCCTTGAAGTCATCCGTGACACCTCTCTTTTCCTCACATTCCTCAATCAACTGGACCCTGACCGTTTTTCATTCCCGCTACTGCCATCGCCATTGCCCAGGTCAGTATCAGGCAACTGAACTTCTGCAATAGGTTTCTAACTGGTTTCCCGTCCTCTGACCTCACCTGCCACCCTCCCTCTCACACTTGCTAACTTCAGGGTCCCTTCCCTTCCCATGCCCTCTCTCCCTCACATTCGCACACACAAACACATATGCATATGCACACACACAATTCCAAGGTACCCTCCAGGAGAAGGAAGAGTTATTTGCAAATTGGCGACCTTGGAAGTTTTGGGTTAATAATGAAAGAAGTCCCTGGCAGTTTGCTTAAGCGTTGCCTTTTCTTTCCTGCCTACCTTTCTTTCTATTTTAAAACAGTAAGAATTACAGAGAACATCACCAAACTCTATTTTTAGCTCTGGCCTCAGTATCAACTAAGGTATTTCTTTAGTTGCTTGTAACACAAGACAACAAAAGTCTTACTTAATGAATCCCTTTAGAAAGTAAAACCAAGATACTGTCTGCTACAGATAAAATTAAAATTAGCATTCCAATGTAAAGTCAAATACGTAAAATCGAAACTAACAATAAGACATATCCTTCCATAAAAATCAGGCATCTCAAACATTCCTCCCTTCTCTCTTCAGTCCTGCATGTGGGTTTGGTCTTTTAAACACATTGCTGGCATAGTTAGGTAAGAAGGTTTACATTGCCTAATATATAAAAGAATAGAAAGAAAGAAAACACTTAAAAGGAAACAGCCTCATTTTTTTCCCACAAGGCAAATGATTTCAGCTGCAACAGCCTTAAACATTTATAGCTAACTAAATTTTTTATGAGATGCTACTAAGAAGGTTCAATCCATTTCTTAAGAATGATAGCCTGGTCACATAGTCTCTTTGAAAGCAAGTGTCCAAGTCTTCTTATTCTAAATTGAAATTTTCATCAAAAGATTGAGGCAAGCTGAGTAACAACTCTGCCCTACAAAATCCCAAGTCTTTTATTCAAAATACCAGCTTGCTTCTTTTCTTTTATAACTATCTTATAAAGAACAAAATAGCAATAAAAATAAAGTGCAAATTAAAAAACAAAACATTGTCATTGCAACTGGCAATATTATCATCATCAGAAGAGAGATTCTTATTCCTAATAAGCAATGTACAATATTAACATTTAGATATGATGCTCCCCCAAATGTCACTGCACCATTTTCTTGATCTTTCAGGTCTGCATGAAATCATAAAATGCCTTATTTGTACAATCTCCACAATAATGTTTTAGCATACAGAGGCATAGTAACACATTATTAATATTTATGAACCTGGAAAAGTCAGTACAGCTTGGCTTTTCAAAAGGCCACACTGTCTAGCCTCCCACCATTAAAAAAATAGTAATTCAATTAGATTAGAATAGTTTAGTGAAATAACCTGAGAGAAAATACATTTATATCAGAAAAAGGGGAGGGGAGCTAAAGCATAAAATATAAACAAATGCTAGAGCAAGACATATTCATTAATCAGAATCATTTTTTCGAATTTGTTTTGCATTCCAAATTCCAATGTGAGACAATAGGTTATGAATGAAAAGATTTCGGTAGCCAAGTAATTGGTTTATAGCATGAGAAATTCTAATGTCTTATCAGAACTGGCTTTATTATCATTCTTTTATAGAGAAAGGGTAAAGGTAATTTCATGGAAGCAGGCCTCAGAAAAACCACTAGTAAAATTGGAAAGAACTTCTTTGTATATATGTTGTCATATTTTACATACATACACACACACACTTTCATGGGTTGAGTTGTGTCCCCCAAAGATATGTTGAAGTCCTAACACCTCATACCTCAGAATGTGATCTGACCTTATTAGGAGTCACTGCAGATGCAATTAGTTAAGATGAGGTCCTACTGGTATATGGTAGAGCCTTAATCTAATATGACAAGGGTTCTTATAAAAAGATGGAAATTTAGACACAGAGACAAAAACACAGGGAGAACGACACCTGATGACAGAGGCAAAAAGTGGAGTGATATAGCTGCAAGCCAAGGACACCAAGAATCGATGACCACAGCCAGCAGCTGCGGAGAGACAAGGGAGGACTCTATGCAGAGACTCAGAGGGAGCATGGCCCTGCTGACACCTTGATTTCAGACTTCTCACCTCCAAAACTGTGAGGGAGTAGTTCTGTTGTTTTAAGCAACCCAATTTGTGGTACTTCATTACAGCATCCTAAGAAAATGAATACACATGCATAATACACATACACACTTATCAGGGGAAAACCTATATAAATATAGGCATTTGTATATTACCATAAACAGTTCAAAAAAACCTAGTTAAAAATCAATATGTACTTTGAGAATAATAAATTATGGTTGGCTGTAAATACCTTGATTTTTCACATGGTTATACATACAGGAGGGCATCATACATGAATTAAAAAGTGATGGACATGGCTACGTAAGGAACCATGCTGACTTAAAAATGAAGATAAACAAGTAAAGCATGGCAGAGCCCTGATTCCCTAACCACTTCAGTTACTCACATAAGAGACTATCAGTAATAAGATCAATTTTGTGTACAAATATTTTCATTCCTCATGGCCACTATGAGGTCTTTGGTTATAGACCTCATTCTCATCCATCCAGATTTCTACATCAGCCTCTCTACTGGCTTTACCCCTTTCAAATCCTTCTTGCTCGCAACCACGTGACTGTGACTCTCTAATTTAAAGCTATTCAATAGCCCCTATTTGCATACAGTTCTGTTTCCTAAACCATGTCCCATTAAACAGTAGTTCAGTAGAATGATTATATATTATGTTGAATAATATTCTTAGGTTAAAAAGAATTGAGAAATTCTGGCTTAAAAAAATTAAACAGAGTTCTTTGAATGACTCATTGTCTTTAATAATGCCAAAGTCTGTGACAAAATTCCAAAGGGAAAGGTCAATAAGCAGTATTTTCCAAACAAATTGAACCATAGAACCCATTTAAGTCAAATCTCAGGGTACTAGATTCCATAAAACAAACTTTAAAAGAATATGTCCCCAAGGCATTAGGAGGTAATTTATGGAACTGATCTAAATCAGATAGCATCCTGCTATTCAAGTTATTTTTTTTAAAGTGATTTAACCTAAAAATTCTCTAATAGGTGTCCTATTAGGTGACTTAACTTAACCAAGAGAAAGACACTTTTTTATCATATATGAAGGATAATCTTACCCAAGAGAAACATGATAGGCCAGCAGTGCCAAAGATTCTGTCCTAAGAGTCATTCATTGATTTATTCAATTATTCATTAAGCAAATATTTACTGTATCCCTAGTAAGTATCAGGCCCAGTTCTCAGTTCTAGTTGTACAACACTGAACAGAAGAGACATACTCTGAACCTCTAGAGAACATAGTCTGGTAGGTAATGCATACAAGTTAAAAGAAATTACCATATAACATAGGTACAATAATTGGGAAAAGCAGGGTCCTATGTAATAACACAAGAAAAGGCACCTAACATAGTCTTGAATTAAGGGGAAATCTCCCAGAAGTGGCATGAGCCTTGAGCTCTGAAGGATGAATAGGAGGGAACTAAGAAAAAAGGTTTGGGAAAATTTATCAGGTCCCCTTTGCCCCATCCCATTTCTAAATTCACAGATACCATAAAATTAAGATTAAAATCAGATTACTATACCTGTATTTCAACTGTAATTTATCTTCCCTCAAAGACCGAGAGGATTCTTTAGGCCAGTCACAGCTTAGAGGGAAAGAGTTTTATAATCAGTGACATCCGCCACAGGGGCGAGGCAGAATCAAAACCATATCTCTGTCCAAACTCATCTAAATGTTTCACGTTTTATTCACAGTGGACTGAGAGGTAAGGAATTATCAGAAAGTAGAACTAGGGATAGTGTAACAGGGTGATATTGTGGGAGGTGGGGCTTATATGTCTGACAAATGTCTACTGCTGCTCATTTACATAAGTCTTAGATTTATAGGAATTGGCCTTGTATGAAAAACATACAACAAATATATAAATGGGATTATGTCTTTATTTCTCACAGAGTGTTTTATTAGAGCAAGAGGAGCGTTTGAAATGATCGAAATCAATCCACTCTGTTTCCATAATACTTGAGGAATCTGAGACTCAGAGAAGTGAAACTTCTGTAATGGGAAATATACATAGTCTGTGGCAGATTTAAATGGGAAGTAAGCTTTTTTTTGGCTGCCTATTCAACATTTGGCCTACTACCCAATTACAAAATATTTAAACATTAATTCATTCAGAAAATAATTGTGAAGTAGCAACTGTGTAGCAGTCACCATTCTAAGTATTAGGGATCAATACGTCATTACTATGATGATGCTTACAGGATAGAGCAGGTTAAGGGCACGTGGACTGCCAGGTGTGCAGTGTGGATTCTAGTCCATGAAGAAGGGTAGTCAAGGAAGGTCTCATTGAGGGGTGGTATTTGAACAGAAATATACAGGAGGTAAGAGGTTAAGCCAAGCAGATATCCAAAGGAAGCTCATTCCTAGCACAGGAATCACGTACAGCAAAGGCCCTGGGGTACCTCATAAAAAGGCAAGAAGACCCGGTGTCTGCAGCAGAGTCAGCTGGGAAGAGTGGTAGGAAATGAGGCCAGAGGGTAACAAGAGGCCAGAAGTAAAACAGCTATGGTGAGAATCTTGGGAGTTTACACTAACTGAAGTCAGAAGTCACTGGAAGATTTGAGTAGAAGAGTTATATGGTCTGAATATAGTTTAGAAGTCTTACTCTGGCTAATGAGTATGGTGTGTAATGGCACAAAAAGATCAGATAACAGATTATTGTAATAATCTAGGCAAGAGTTGGTAGATGGTAGCAATTCACAGAAGAAGTGGCTGAATTCTGTATATATCCAACTAATTCCTTGTGAATTGGATGTGAGATTTGAGAGAAGCAGAAAAATAACATAACAAAGTTTTGAGCCTGACCAATGGAGGTGCCATTTTGGGGGGTTTAGGGGTAATAGGTGGGAGTCCAGTACCTTCACAATGCTAAGTTACAAAAGTTAAACGGAAAATCATTTGTACATACACATACACAAATGGACAGATTTCCATCTCTTAATTATAACTACAGAGTGTATCACTAAGAACTAAACAAACAGAAGTACTTAACAACAACAACAACACCAAAACAAAAAACAAAGAATAAAGCCTGGCTTTCTTGGGTCCCATTCACAGATTAAAGTATAATTTCTTTGTCAACTGTCCCGTATGTAATCATATTGTCCAGATACAAAAATAAGAATGTATAGACTTTAAATACTCACCATTTAATATCAAGGGAAGTCAATGGATTTTTTTGTTAGAAAGGTAAAGCTCTAACTTAAGGTTCAATTAGCATAGTATGTATAGCTTTCACCAGCACTAAATACACCCCTTAAATAAACCTACTGCTCTTTAGACTTCAAACCTGTAAACATAATAATTTGTCATAAACCACTATGGGCTTAGAAAAAAACTGGTGTAAGAGTAAGAAGTGGGTGTGAGGAGGCTGGGGTGGACAAAGCACGTTATACACTGTAAGTTTAAAGTTTATGTAAACACTGTGGTGCTATGCCATCCTTAGTCCCTGGAAATCGACCTAAAAAATATGCCCACTAAAATGTGGGAATAGGTCAGCTCAGCGTGTTATCGCTGGAAGGTCATTATCAGCTTGCTCAGGAAGCACTTAGTCTGTGTCCTGGCATCCAGCGCTGGACACATGCGAAGGAGCTGCCCAGGCCTCTGCCAGCATCACAGGTTAGTTAACATTCATTGGATCCTTAGAGCAAAACTAAGATTGGCCAGAAGCAAGAAAGAGGACGACTGATACAAAGAAATGGAAGCGGGAGCAAGGAGCCTTAAAATGAAAGGGAAGAAGAGGAGGGTGTGTGTATCTAAGGCAGGATTTCTTTCTACACCATGAAATCAGTCCTAGTGCAGCATCAGTGAATGGACACACTTATCGACCTCTATCATCATAATGATAGTGAGCAAATGTGCAGTAACATTCATAGAAAACTAGATAGGATAATATTTTGAATATGTAATCATTAGTTCAGCAGGTTTTGAAGTTCTAAATTGAAGAAGATATATAATGCAGTTTTAAAAAGTAAACCTGCCATTTTATTTTTAAAGAAATGACATCTAACCAGTCCAGTAATCAAATCCCTTAGAATATAATTATTTTCTATGTTTGGGTTATATGATTAAAGAAAAATAACTTAAAGGAATTACAGTAAATGGCACTGTTATTACTTTATCTCAGATGATCAGGAGAGGGTAGGATACTGACTCACTCTTGCTGGTAATTAATTCATCCCATGACAAAGTATAAACGATGCTTCAGCATTTTTACCTGAAAGTCTCTTTCTCCAGCAGCAGATCGACACATCTATGCTGAAGCTCCTTTTCTCTTTCCTGTTGTCACTGAACATCTTCTTTTAGACAGTCTAGCCTCAGGGGAAGAGCAGAATTTTCTTGTTTCTTGAGTTCTTCAAAAGTGCTTATTCCAAGTAAGCCTGTTCAGTTCGGTCCTACGGGTCACTCAACTGTTCCATGAACTCCACAGCACAAGACTGGTAAACCCCAAGCCAAATTCTCATCTTCTTTTCCATTTTATTTATTTATTTTTCACTGTGTGGTTGCCTCTAACTCGCAACCCCAACTGGGGACCTGACATGCAACCTAGTCATGTGCCCTGACTGGGAATCGAACCAGCGACACTTGGCTCGCAGGCCAGTGCTCAATCCACTGAGCCCACAGCAGCCAGGGTCTTCTTTTCCATTTTATTGCAAGTGATGATAAGGCAAGCACATGGCATTGGTGGGTTTGGGAAAGACTAAACAAAGAGGAATGTTAGATTCTCATAGTGTAAGACAATCTTGAAAGTCACTAGCCCAACATCCAACAACACAAACACATGGTTTTTGTAGCCTCTGCAGGAGCATACCTCTGAATGAAAAACTTGCATCTGCCTGAGGCAACCTGCTCTCTCTTAGAAAGTCCTCATTATTTGGAAGACTGACAGGGCAGTCGGGTGGGTGCACTCTTACAGATGGGGCTCAGGGGCAAGTATAGCATGAAAGGGGCACTTGGGTTCACCATGCACCAGGCAAGGCTTCACACCCATCTGTTCACTGGCTGTTACCCTGCCCCAGAGAATAATTGGGGCTCCTCTGGAGAGGGGGGTAGGAAGGAAGTGGGTGAGAGTTGCAACGCTTCAAAATTTTCCCAAGGGTCAGGAATCAAATGTCAAGGAAGTGCAATCTTCACAGGCACAATCAATTTACTACCCAAAACCAGTCTCTGGGAAAAAGCATGGCCAGATTTCAAAGTACACATTCTTAGGATGCTTCAGTCTTATTCCAGGTGACACAGGACCCTGTTTTAATTATACATTATATTAATTTCAGGTGAACAACATAATGATTTGACATTTATGCATCCTATAAAGTGATCACCATGATAACTAGTAATCACCTGTCACAGCGCAAAGTTAATACTTTATTATTAACTGTTTCCTATATTGTGTATTACATCCCCATGACATACTGTTTTATGCCTGCAGTCACTGGATTTCATAAGGATTCTTAGAGTTTTTAAAGAAGATTAAAATAGAGGTGACTGATATATCTATTCTCCACTTGTTTGGGTTTCCAAAATCTGGGGTGGCTGTTAGGATAACTGGCCCAAGATTGTAAGTGTTGAAGCTGTGTGGGTGCCTGCGGATTTGCCTCTACAAATGTAATTAAATTTCAATGAGTGAGGTATCCAAACCAGAGTTACAAGCAGGGGTTCTATGAAAGAACTGGCATGACAAGGGTACTGCTCAATCACAACAGTGTCAGCTGTGAACAGCCAGTCAGCGTACTGAAGGAACTCAATGAACTTCATCCTGGAGAGGAGGAAGAAAGGGTTCCTGTGTGGGTTACTCTGGCTACCTCACCCTGCTCTCATCACCAGAACACAGGGCACCAGTTTTATGCAAGAAAATGTCATAGTGTGAGGAAAAGCAATAACTGTTTTATATCTGGTCTCTGCATTTAGAAAAAAAAGGATAAAGAAGATGAGGAACTAAAATCACTAAGCACTTACCAAATTCTAGAAGACTGATAATCAACTGAGTCTTTGAGCAATCCTATCATAGAGGTATCATCACGCCAGGGTAAGATTAGGTGCAAGTCTTAAAAATGTGACAAAATTCTAGTTCAAACATGACCACTACTATTATGCTGGTTGCTAACACTTTTATTGTACTTAATATTGTAATTGTATTTTGATTAAAAGCCTTAAAAGTTTAAAACCGCATTTGAGGTAAGAATTTCCTTAAACATTTTTATGCTTTTCTCCTACTGGAAAATATTATAAGTTTATTCACTATATGTAAATTTACTGCCTATGTGTTGTTTCAATGATTTCCAAATTATCCTATTGACACATGCTTATTGTTGAAAATTTCAAAATTGTTAAAATTGTTATTTTAAAAAATAGATATCCTCTATATTAATTTGTATTTATGACAGAGATATTTACTTTTCTCTGGGTATATTTTGTGTGTATAATATAGTTTATCAAAATGCAATTTATTATGTAATTTTATATCTTTCTTATTTTACTTTATAGCATGGATTTTCCTATGTCATTAGTCTTTAAAAACACAATTTTAATAGCTTTACAATATCTTCTTGAGGTACTAATCATCATTATTTAAACATTGCTCTATTGTTGAGCATATGGGATTTTTCCAGAAAGTTGGCATAAGAATAATGGCTCAGTAAACACCCTTAGAACATATATCTTTGCTTTTATCTCTAATATACTTTAGGTATGATTTCTATATGAACAGTTGCTAGGTCAGCACATATGCAATGTTAAAGTTTCATGATACATGTTGCCAAATTGCTCTCTAGAAATATGAGCCTGTTTCTCTACATCTTTCTCCTCTGTTAATAAAATTCATTGAAGCTCTGTGAAAAGCCTTACACTGCAAAAGAGAAAAATAATTGTATCAAAATCTTTGAATTCAAAAAGAAAAAAATGCTTTCTATTGATTTTCATTTTGTTTTCCCCGTGTTAATATGTTGACATTCTTTAAAAATCACAGATATTTCTTTTATCTATGTTTAAAATAAAATTTCCAAGTCTGTCACATTTTTTAACCTTATTTATAATAACTTTTAAAATGTTTACTACAGTTTGTGCCTTACCAAAGTTTGTTTCATTGCTGCTTCTTGTTTTTCATATATCATTTTTTCATGGATTTCATGGTTGTTTTGAGAATCTTACCCCTTCGCAGGATTATAAAAATATTGTATACTTTCATCTAAACTTTTACCACTGTATTATGTAAATTTTTATTCCATATATATTTTACACATCTTTTAAGATAGGAATATAACTTTATTTCTAGACAAATTGATAGCAAATTGCCTCAAGCCCATTTGTTAGCCAACCTACCTTTCCTGATTTGAAACACCAGATTAATTAAACAAATTCTTATATACATGTGTGTGTCTATGCATATAATCATCTGTGTAAGTGTGTGTGTGTATGACTGAAAGAGTGAATGGCCCTCATTATACTTTCATCTCTGTAGGTCATCATTGTCCCCAGCTGTTCAGATAACAAAGGCATGTGGATCCCAACCCACAGACAACGCAGGAGTGATGTGCCCCAGCATCTGTCAGGGGGTACAGGGAGCATAAACTTGATTTCACTACCTCTTCAATAATTATCAGTCTTAAAGAAATAATAATTATTGATATATTCCTAAGTCTATGAAAATATCCATTCCTGGATGACCTGAAATTCAGTTTGGGATAAATCAAACCACAGGAATATTGTTCCTGGACTGATTGCTTTGACTTTTTCCTAGTAAAACTGGTTTTCACGGTATTGCACTTATATCTGAAATCATCTGACTACTCAAGAGATATTAAAAGATACAGCTTTATGGCCTCATGATACACTCCAGATTCTCCAGGGGTTCTCTCTGATGACAAAAGAGAAAATTGTCTCTGGGCACTTAGGGGAAGAGCCAGACTCCCTCAGAGTAACTGGTTTGATTTTTCTTTCAACACAGTGAACACTGAAATAGCTGGGTTTTTCTTAGAATTAAATACGAGAATACTTAGGCAAATTTGCGACCCTCATTCAGAAAATAAACAGAACCTCAAACATTTTTTGTACTAACTTCACTGCAACCTCTTTCTTCATTTTCAAAACCTTACTTTCTATTTTCCCTATTTCCATATTTACATTTTCTTCTTATATGGTATGAATTCTGATAAAGTGCCTTAGATATGTTTTAGAAAAAAAGGTGGAGTATAAATAAATACAAAAAAGAAAACCCCCTAGGAAAAAACATTTGCCGAACCTTTTACCTCACTGACAAGAGAGGAGTACTAGAGAAGACCAGCTTCTCCAAACCTGTCTATACTAGAGATCAGCAAAACCCTGATTACATTCAGTGATACAGTATTTCCTCACTTATCACAGGTATTACGTTCTAGACGCCCACCCCACCGCGATAGGTGAAAATCCGTGAAGTAGGAACCTTACATTTATTTTAGTATTTATATATTTTTAAAGCTTTATAAACCCTTCCCACACACTTATAAACCATTCCCAGTCCCTTATTAACCTTTCCCACTCCCTTATTAACCTTTTCCACACTTTTAAAAACACTACTTCTGTTCTTAAACAAATTCTACACTCCTAAACCTACGTAACTTTAACAACATATGCATACAGTACTGCAAAATCCCGCAATATAGTGAAAAATCCGCAATAAATAATTAAATATAATATTTTTTAAAATCTCGCAATACAGTGAGGCCGCGATAAGTGAACGGCGATACAGAGAGACTACTGTATATTTAAAGAGAAGAATCTGACGCTACCAATTACTTTACAATGGGAAATTTTTATAATGCTATTTTCTTCAGTATCATCATGTTCTTCTCTTCCCAAATTACAATCTCATTTGTAAGTATTTGCCAAAGCAAGTATGACCTATATGTGAATGTATATAATGTGTGTCACTTTCTAAAGGTAGAAAGCATAATGCACTTATTTTTAATATGACCTTTCAGCAAAGTAGTATAAAGTGGAAAAGAACTTTGCTTGTTTGTTTTAAAATTTTAAATTCCCAACTTCTACCCCAGAATTTACTTATGTCAATCCTGTTGTTTCTGACCTTTACCTAAAATAGAGCACTGAGAGCAAACTGCCTCAGCATCATTTGTCACATGGATACATGTGTATAATTAAGTACACACACAATATGAAACCTTTACCACGTTACCAGTGTTTCTCTTTTAAAGGAAAACTCTGTTACCTCAAAACTAAAAGCCTGAGACCAGAAAAATCTTAAAGCCTCCTCTAATTCGACGACTGTCTATGGAATTTAGAACTAAAACAAAATATCATCATCTCTCCTATTTCTCTCTTGCTCACCAAAAAATTCCAATATATTTTCTGAGGCCTTAAAATATTCTAATAGACTTTTAACTAACCCATTGTTTTATGACTCTGGGGTGTCATGACATAAGGAACATAAAATGCAATCAATAGAATTTGTGAATAATTCGTAGAGAACAGTCCATTGACATTTACCTCTCACCTTTTTAATAACTGGGTAAGCAATCCTGAAGTCCATGACTTGCAATCGTTTCTAATCTTTTTGAGGCATAATTTGAGTTGTATGGGCTATGAACTTAGCATGCAACAGTCCCTTAACTAATAACAATAACTTCCCAACTTTCTCACATTTATGCTTCTTTTTTTTTTTAACTTGTTGTCATGTTCATACACTTCTGCAGGAAATTTCCCTGAAAATTAATATTAATCATGACAAAGTAAAAAGAAAATACATCGTGATAAAAATGAATATTTTTACACAGATAATGGGAATGCTAATTACTTTGATTACAGGCTCCTAAAGGATCTAAAAGAGTAATAAATATCTTGGTTATACATTAATGCACTTTATAAAGGAAAATATATGGAGTGACTGTAGTCATTCATTTGGAAGAACTGAGAGAGGGTATCAGGATATGTCCATTGTATATGCCAAGAGTTTATCCTATTTGGCACTTCATAGTGATGGTTTAATTTTCAGCAAATTGTTTGATTGCAGAGGAGCACAGTGTTTGTTTGTTAAAGACTCTGGTTGCCTCATCACAGTGTGAGAAAAAATTAGAGGACATGGGAACATCTGTGATGAAAAAGAAAATTCAATTGACTCAGATTTGGAAGCTGTAGTCTACCAAATCAAAATAAGTAGCATGGATAAACATTTTTTTGTGAATGAATTCTTTGTAAGAATCTTGATACCTGTACATACCCCCGCATTTTAGCAATTATTGTTTAATCGTTTCTTTATATATCTGCCTCCAGCTAGATGGGAAATTCCTTGAACTTACGGAACTTCTCTCTTCCTGTTTATATCTCAAGTACCTGACACACAGCAGGCATTCAGAAGATGTAAGAAATAGATAAATGCTCCCTTGCCTGCTCTGCACTCCAAACGCTTGTTCCCGGTAACCCCTTAGACAATCATTTTTCAAACATAAGAATCGTCTGCTGCAGTTGAAAGTTGTGGTGTGCAGTCTAGAAACACCTTTGGGACTGAAATGCTCAAACTTAGGGTACCAGGAATGTTGACTATTGACAATGCATAGCGAAACCCTGTGTTGAAGAGAGCTGTCTCCTTCAAGTTTACACACACACAGACACACACACACACACACACACACCACCCTACCCCCTTGCCTGGGCAGCTTGCATCCAATGATTGGTCAATGCAAGGGTACAAAGTCCTCCTTAGGATCAGGAAGCACTTCTATTGCAACTGCTCTGAAGCTCAGTTTTTCCTCCTCTCCAAGCACACTTCTCTCCCCAGCCGGTATCACTCCCAGAGCACTCCCCAATAAACCTCCTACATTACATCTGCCTCAAACTCTGTGCCATGGAACGGAACCAGAGACACTGGTGGAGCTTTATAAAAACAGATTTCTAGACCTCATTCTAGATCTACTAAAATCAAAAATGTTTAAAGCATGCAAATTTTTTTTTTTTTTTTTAGTTTCAAAAATTGTATGCCAAAAGTTTGGCTTAAAAAGTTTCTATTTCCATAAACATAGCAGTCTGTCCTTCTGCTTCCTATGAACTTCTAAGTCTCATGACTAGTTGCTACCTGACCTTTAAAAACCAAAACAAAACAAACAAAACACCTGTATCATCTAGTCTAACACTTCTAAGCTAACGGCTTCTTTTAGTATCTCTCATCTAAATTGGGAACTTAAAAGTTTATGTCTTATGTTTACTGGGGCCTACATCTATTAATAGGTGGTTATAAAGCTGTACCCTTTAAAGTACTAACCTGACCCCTTTTAAGGTAAAAAAGATCTATTAGAACCATTAAGAAAGGAATTCAAGCTAGACACAGACAATGCTCTAGAGCCTACAATGAAGGGGGTGCAGATTGCACCAAAGTTTTAAGTATGTAGAGATCCCCAAACCCTGTTTCAGATCTTGCCATTACTTTCTTTCAAAAAAAAGGCAAGTAAATACGTATGACCATCAATATTACAATTCTGTGAGTCACCTTAGTAGTCTGTCCCTCTCACGTAAAAGTTGTAGTGCCCACACTTTTCACCTATGTGATAAGACATTTTACAGAACTATCTATTCCTGTGATGAAAATCTCTTCATTCCAATTACGATAAGTATATAAAACACAAGTCCAAGGGAAAACACTTCAAATATGCAAAAATTCTTGTAAAATGAGCCTATTGGGCCAACAGTTGCAAAAACTTTCAAATGGGCCTATTTTTATTCTTTGGCTGCTTGGATTTCAACGAGCTTTCCATTTTCAGTCCCTATCTATCATATAGAAAGGTTGGCTCTGGAACGTAACTAGCAACAAGAAAAAGAGAAATGAGACTTGGAACGTGTGTGCCAAGATTCAGTCTGCTGTGCCTGGAAAAGTGCTGAGACCTCAAAACATGGAGAAATTTGTTTTTCAGCAGAAATGCTGACACCACTTACTTGAATCAATTCAACTCCATGAATTGTGTGGGTGCAGTGCGTTACTTTCATTTCTTAAGATGTTCTGTCCAACTTCAAGGCAAGAACACCACACAGAAAAGTGTTTCTCCTGCTAAGGACCCTCATACATTAGCCTCGGACATGTTCTCGTTATCACAGGAAGAGCTAGAAGTCGATCATCTCAATGGCTCAGCAAATGTGATCACCCACCACCACCGCACCATACTCCCCCTGAATTTGGAACTATTTTATAGCTCGGCAATCACCTAGGAAAAAGGGTGAACTACAGACCTCGGAGCAAATTGATACATTTTTATGCACCCTGCAGGTTAAGAGTGATTTTTACATTTTTAAATGGTTAAAAAAAAATAAAAAATAATAATAACGTTTCATCGTATGTGAATATTACAGGAAATTCCATTTCTGAGTTCATAAATAAAGTTTTATTGGAATATAGCCACTTGAATTTGCTTTTGTACTATCTAGTGCTGCTTTCACATTACACGGCAGAGTGGAATAGTGGAGGAGAGACCTCTGTCCCACAAAGCATAAAATTTTACCATGTGACCCTTTACAAAAAAAAAGGTTTGCCAGCCCCTGATCTAGAAAAACTGCAGTCTACAAAGCTGTTAGATATGTATCAGATTTAATCCAGGAAAGTGGAGATATTATGCCTATTCTATTGATATGACTTTTCCAAGGTCATAAGGCTAGTATGAAGGAGAGCTACTCTTATTCCTTCACATTGTCAAAAAGTTCCTCTACAAATAAGTAGTCTAATTCTTTGGTAATGAGAATTAGTTTTTGGTTTGTAAAAACATTGTCATCCTTTCATTTCTCAATAACACAATCAAAAATAATTTGCACAAAATCTGGCACTTAGAGTATTTTCTGTGGTGAAAGGCCAAGGCCCACACTCTTGGAAAGCATATTCTGCCTGAAAATTCTAACAAACAAACTTGCCACTCAAAGAACAAACAGAAATTTCTCCCTTTGGCTCCTCAGACACATCAATGCAATGGAGAATCCTGAATACACTATCTTTCTCTTGGACTCCTTAATATTTCTCATGCAGATACAGCAGATCTTTCTGACAAGGTAAGACTCTTCTGAAATGGAGTTACTAAGGTAATTTTGTACATTCTCTTAAACATGCCATTGCCCTTGGCCCGAAGATACTATTCAATTAGGAAAGAAAACAGAATTTAATCTCTTTCACTGTTTTTACTCTACCCTTTACACTTGAGTAGCTACAGAATATATATTTTTAACCTTTATACCTTTTCTCTAATATATACCATGAGAAAATATATAATGACTATCAATTCACTGATTAAATGTAGATAAAGTTTCATTAAGAAAAATGGCCAAGCAAATACTGAACTGAAATCCAGGAAGAATAAGACCTAGCCCCTCTTTGACCAATAATTATGTGACTTTGGGAAATTTCATGACCCTCCCCTAGGTCTGTTACCTCAGCTATATAACACAAGAGACTACATGAACTCAAAGGGCCATTCTTATTTAAAATTATCTCTATTTCTGAACACTCGTCAAATGCTCATTTAATCCAAGTCTCAGTTTACTCATCTCTAAATTAGAGATCAAACCAATGGCATAGGTAATTAATTAAATTGCAAAAATGCACTTAAAGAACACAGCACATAGTGCTCAAAAGATGATAATAGCCTACTTTGTGTTTGTAAATTACTTCAAGCATGAGAAGCAGTTAGAGAAGAGGCTACAAAGTATAGCAACCACACAAAAAGTGAAACGGTGCTTCTTTTTTGAAGTTATTGAAATCCATGACAGACTTGCTCTTGGAAAACAGACTCTTCTCGTCCTGCTTACATGAGGCATAAGCAAACCAAGCCTTTGCCAGGTATCCGTACTCTTTACTCATCCTTGGTTGGCACAGACCACGAGGGTTCACTGTGGTCCTTCCATATGGAAAATAATGATAGTGACACTCAAATCTACAACCACTTTTCACAGTGAAAGATCCCAGCAGGAAATCTCACTGGACAGCTTAAAATATAAAGTATCTTCTTTCTATTGTATCTTATGTTATAACTCAAGATTTTTTTTTTTAGTCCTCACTTAAGGACATTTTTTCATTGCTTTTAGAGAGAGAGGAAGGGAGAGAGGGGGAGAGGGAGAGGGGTGGCATCAATGTGAGAGAGAAACGTTGATCAGCTACCTTCTTGTATGTGCCCCATCCAGAGATCAAATCCACAGCTCTGACTGGGAATCAAACCTGCAACATTACAGTCTAGCAGATGATGCTCCACCCAAATGAACCACACTGGCCAGGGTAACTCAATATATTTTTAATCGGTTTCACTAAAAAAGGCTCTGCCTCAAGACCAAAATTTATTATCTCAAAACTGAAGAATATTTTATCATCTCAAAGATCATTAATATATGATTTCTCAATCATTGTAAATATTTTTACATTTCAATCATTTTCTTAAAAGATTATAACTATTGTTGAGTTTGTTAACACTATGACTTCATACATCACAATCACAAAGGAGTTTACATTTAAACAGATCAGTCACACCCCAGAGAGGGCTTAACACCATCACATTAACCTTTAAAGTGTTGACATTTCTTAACTAATAATAAAAAGAAGAAATAGGGATAAATAGTAAGAGCACTTGATTTTAAGCAAGTGCTCCTTGGTTCTTTTCTAATCTCTTTCCATGAGATCATATAGTTTATGGTTTAAATCTTTTACTCTGTATATCTGATTATTTTTCTGAATGTAGGGTCAACAATACAATCTTGGTAATATTCTAGGATTAAACATTTAAGGCTACAATTGCTTCAATATTATGCTCTCATAAAAATTTAAATATAAATATAATTAAAAGTGAATGAAAATAAAGAGAGCACTTAAGAACATTTAAAATACTTCTTAGATTTATTCATCCATTTATTCCTAATAGGCATTTGCAAGTATTACTACGATAGACCTGAGAGGCTCTATGCCCACTATCAAAGGAAGTGAACTAACAATATTAATGGAGGATGATCAGTGCTGATAGGATGATGTATCCATGTCTATGGGAGTCAAGATGAGAGCAATTCAAATTAGACATTAGAAAGATGACAGTGAAGTCCAGTGTTGCAAAGCCAGAAGAGAATTAGTTACATGAAGTTGGAGAGGGTCAAGAGAGACTTCAAGGTCAAGTAAGTAACCACGGAAAAGCACAGTGGTACACCATAGTATAGGGGACTAAAACTGTTTAGTCATGGTCTGAGTATGCTATATTTTGGGAATGTGGCCAGCAATGAAAATGCCAGATCATGAAGAACCATGTAAGCCATGCTAATGAGTTTGAACTTCAATCTGAAAGCTCTGGGAACCCAGTGGAAGATTTTAAGCAGGAGAATGACTAATCAGTTTTGACATTAAGAAAAGTGTAAACAGAGGTTGGAAAAGATATAGGGGTGTGTGGAAGGGGCACAAACTAGAAGGTGGACAATTTAGGAGTCTGTTGCAGTAACACACATACTAAACTTTGAGCTCATTTAAGGGAAAGCCTGGTGAGAGGGATAGTGATGCAATAAGAAATATTTAGTAAGATCTGGTGTTTTAGCATAACTGGATGTATAACTTGGACAACTTCATAGACTAGGTACCATTCACTATAAGGGAGGAGACAGGAGAGGCACTACTGATCAGATTTTTATTTTTGACTTTTATTACACAGAAAGAATTTCACTTATCAGAAAGTTATTTCTTAATTAATTTTCAAAAGTTCTAAAGAGCGAGAATAGTAGACAATGAACACAGAAAAGACAGGGGAGAGGAAATTGAGACAAATTTTCACATATGCCCAAGCAGAATAAACAGCATCATGGGCTGTGGGAAAAGTGAGAGGGGAAAAAAAGGGGGAAATTCAATTCTTGAGTTTCAATGTCCAAACCAAAATGAATAGGAGTGAAGCAAGATTTAATACAGCTCCTGAGAAGAAAGATATGTAATTTTGTCAGAGGGAGCAGGTCAAAGGAACAGGATGATTTGATAAGAGGTGTTATTCTCACACACGAAAATATTTCAAAGAGTAAAAGAGACCACAGGTAATAATTTAAAAAATATTTTGTAGAAACAACAAAGATTGGACCACATAAATGTATATATTAGGGGTAAGGCAGATAGCTTAGAAGATACGCCTATATTTATATCTAAGAGCTATCAATATGAAAAAATGTTAACATGACTTTACTTTGTCAAAAGCAGCAGCAAATATTCATACACAGCATTACAGTGTCGTACGGGAAGAAGAGTTTAGATTAATGCTTTTGGTATAATAAACATATTTGCAATTATGAGACACTTTTGTTCCCATGTAAATATGCAGAATCAAAGCCAGAATCCATTTTTCAAGAAAAATTGGCAAAGTTTCCTAAACAGAAGCCCCACTTACACCAAATCTGGTACTGTTGGGTGCCAGACATCCACAGCAGGCACAGACGGTGAAGCTCCTATTGCTTGCTTCACAGATTGCTGTCTGGTTGCAATTTCTAGTCATATGTGATCTGGTGGAACAGAGAAAACCCCCTTGCTTTCTTCTATCAGTTCTGCATCCGAAGTGCCATCCATCAAAATAAACATAATGGCCCACAAAGATTAGCCCCAGGTATTTCTCCTCCGTACCCATGAAGCATTCCTTTACTCCTACGTAAAAGGGAAAGGAGTAAGTTAATTTACAAATTGTCAAACAAGCACAGACTAAATAAGGATAATGAGAGAAAGAAGCATCCTCAGCTGTCATGCCTGCATTTAACTTCCATAAGCTCTGCATCTTTCCTCCTTCCTTGATCTCTACCTTACCTTCGTTTTTTGAATTCGAGCTAAGATCATTTTCAGAACATTGTCTTTCTTTTCCAAAAAAAAAAAAAAAATGCTTTAAAGGAGGTCATCAATGAATCATTCACATATCCACTCAAACATTGATACTATGTGCTTACTATGTGCATCACTAGCAATAGAAAAATAAGCAAGGCATGTACTAAAGCTAATAGGAGCATCTAATATGGAAAGATAGTTATATATGTATCTTTAAAATTTAATTTGACAGGTGCTATAATAAAAATAGAAAAAAGTGTTAAACAAAAATCTAGAACTACTATTTTATTAAATATATATTATATATATACATATACCTATTATATAATATATATACATATACCTATGTATATAATATATATATACATATATATGCCCTTTTTCCCATCACACAAAAACAGAAACCAGAAAATTCACATGGCCTTTTCCATATGCCCTGCTTACTATCCCAAGGATTTAAGAAAAGCCAAGCCTGTACTAAGATCCTATTCTCCTACTAACTCATGCCAGAAGTCAGGACCTAAGTAACAAAAAATTGTATTAATTAAAAAATCATAAACCCAGGGACTGAAACACACACATCATATGGTAGTCTCTGCAGATAAAGATCCATTTCTTTTTAACCTGACAGCCATCATGCAGGACTGTGGTTCATGTTCAAATGTTCATGGCCCAGAAAGTGTGCCCTCTCCATATCAACTCTTATACTTAAAAGAAACCTCAATTTACCTTTAAAAGGGGGGGAGGGGAAAGCAATGAAATCACTATAAGTAAGACCTCTCTCAAAAAAAAAAAACTGGCACTTTTATATTTTCAAAATCTGTGTTTAAGAGTCATATTAGGTTAGCCAAAACACACCACTTTCTCTCATCCCTAACTGCAGGACTTCATATTTCACTTCCACATTCGTTGGGGGCCATGTAGCTACTGCAGGATACCAGAAAACAAATAGAAACACAATGTCAGACACAAAATATAAAAGGAACAATTACCTTCTATACATAGTTTAATTTTCTGAGTATTTCTCTCCTTGCTTAAAATGATTCTTCACTGCAAATGACTGTAAGATTAAAAAATGTAATCTATCTTGTTTTAAGACACTGGAGACATTTTTATTTCTCTAATAGGAAAGGACCTACACATTAACCAAATGATAATATTAAAAGATCATATATCTAAAACTATCTAAAGGACAGATCACAGTAGTTAAATACATTTGACCAAGTTTCAGTTTTAGAAGGGCACACAGATGGGTATGAACAGAAGTGGCCACCTACCAGATAATAAGGGTTAATCAATCAAACCCAGGTGATTAATTAGTTTGATAAATGTTTTAGCCAGATCTTATTCACATATATATTTATTTTTTTAGAACAATTATGCTTTAAGCAAGGGCATTAGGTACCACTGATAGGAATATCCAAATAATATCCACAGACACACACACACAGAATTTTTACCCTAACAACTAGTTTTCTAAAGTTTGGTGAACTTACTATTAGACATAAGAACCTACAATAAAAGCAAAGACTCTCAATCTCTCTGCCTTCCCCTCCCTTATTCACACACACACATAAAATATCTTACTGTAAAAACATGAGGTCTGTCCAGAAAAAGTCCAGCCATTGTTAATATAACAGGAACAGTTTGTGCAACATCGATGTAACCTGGCAGCCAAGGAGAGTGGATTGGAATGTACATGTGTGAACAATGATGACTTCATTGTACTAGTCAGTGGGTGTGGTATATGGGTTGAGTGAGCATGTATACTGTGTGGCTCTTGCACTCAAAATGACTGAGCCAGTAGAGCAACAAAGCTGCATCAAATTTTGCATGAAGCTTGAACATTCAGATGATTCAGAAGGCCACAGCTATGGGCAACTGGTGATTTGCAGCTTAATCAACTCCACACATCTGCTCATGCATCACATTTAATGCAGAATTTTTTGGAAAAACATCAAATCACCCAGATGACTCAGCGCCTCTACAGCCCAGATTTGGTGCCCTGTGACTTCTGGCCTTTACCAAATTAAAATCACCTTTGAAAGAAAAGAGATTTCAGACCATTGATGGGATTCAGGAAAATAAAATGGGGCAGCTGATGGTGATTGGGAGAACTGTGTGAGGTCCCAAGTCGCTTACATTGAAGGGGACTGAGGCGTCATTGTCCTATGTACAATGTCTCTTGTATCTTCAATAAATGTCTTTGTTTTTATATTACATGGCTGGATAACCATCTGGACAAACCTAATACTTTTCCTTGTTAGAGATAGTGTTTCCCTTGCTGTTTCTCACTGGCTTTTTCCTTGATCTAGGCTAATTATTCCAGAGTATTCTGAATGTATATTGCCTCAATAAGAAAGTCTTCAGACCTGGTTGCTGTAGCTCAGTGGATTGAGCATCGGCCTGCAAACCAAGTGTCACTGGTTTGATTCCCAGTCAGGGCACATGACTAGGTTGCATGTCAGGTCCCCAGTTGGGGGCGCGAGTGAGAGGCAACCACACAGTGATGTTTCTCTCCCTCTCTTTCTCCTTTCCCCTCTCTCTAAAAACAAATAAATAAATGAACAAACAAATAAATAATTTATATTTTTAAAAAAAGAAAGTCTTCAGTCCTTAAATTTTTTTTATATCTGAGCCTTTTATTGGCCTCCTGACCCCCAAGGCATACCCCACTTCTTCTGCCTTTAAAGCCTCAAAACTTCGGTGGTCTTTTGGAAGGATTGTACAGAGCGGCTCTTGCCCAGTGCGGCACCAAGCTTGAAGTCCTCCCCTCCTTCTATTAGGCGGTGCTAGGTGGTGATCTCACCCTCCAGCTTGACCTTGAAGTTCAGCAGAGCCTGGTACTCCTGTGCCTCTCTGCCAGGGTCTGGGCCAGCTCTGACTCCAGGTGCAGCAGGATCTCATTGAGCTGCTCCATCTGCCTGGCACAGCGCGTCTCCACCTCCCTCAGTCTGTTCTCCAAACTGGCCTGCAGATTTCTCATTGGTCCAGGTTGATCTCCTAGAACTGGACCGTATGTCTCAGCTCCATGAATGTCATCTCAGCAGCTGCTATGTCAGCGGTCTGAGGTGACCACTGTGGTGCTCTCTTCAGTCTGCTGGGACCAGTACTTCTCCAGATCCTGTCGGCTCTTCTGAGCCAGTTTGTCACATGGCCTGAATGTCCGCCATGATCTTGCTGAGGTCCTGAGATGTGGGAACATCCAAAGCCACAGTCAACCCAGAGCTGGCAGTCTGGGTTTGTGGACCATTTACCTCCTGCTCACCATTCTTCTTCAGGAACAGCAGCTCCTCCTTCAGAGCCTCAAGCTCTGTCTCCAGCTGCAGCTGAGTGATACTGGCATTATCAGTGACCTTTCAGAGACCACTAAAGTCACTCTCCATAGACCAGCGCATGGTCAGCTCTGTCTCGTACTTGACCTGAAGTTATCAGCAGCAAGACATTGTCAATCTGCAAAACGATGCGGGCACTGTCCATGGGATTTGCAAAGATCTGAGCCCTCAAGGCCTCACTGGTCTTGAAATAATGCCCCAGGCTCTGACCTGGGGTCCCTTCTTCTCCAAGTGTTCCTGAACTTTGCTCTCTAGGCTCCTCACCCTCTCCAGGCAGGAGGCCAGGCAGTCACTCAGGCATTGCCACCTCCTTCTCGCTCTGGGTGCCCCCTGTGCCTGCCAGACCCGCGGCCACCCCTGCAGCCAGGCCCCTGATCCCCAGCTGGCCCGCACACCGGTGAAGTGGGACACAGACATCCGGGAGCCCGAGCCCCCCACCCCTCGCCCGCCTGCATAGATGCTGGCCGCGCTGCTGGCAGGCCGGAGCCCACGGGTAGTTTGTGGAGAAGCTGGAATGGGTGCTGAAGCTCACATTGTTCACGGGAAAAGGCCAGAAGCCAAGATTCAGGTTCAAGCTGCCAGTTCTTGGAATTTTATGACTCTGTATGTAAAGGGTTCCAAGAGGACATTTCTTAAGTATGTTTTGCCACCAGCATTATTTACAAATATTAGAAAATAAACACAATCAACCAAATGTGTGCAAAGACTTCATCACAGAAAAAGGAGAGTTGGGGGTGGTGCACAAACCCCGCTGCAAACATTCTGGATTTACTTGGGAGAGCTCAGTATTTGTGGGAGTGCCTGCAGTCTGCTGTAGAGCATGAAGACGCTCAGGCCCTCAGCTGCTCTCGGTGACTACGAGGGCATTAAAGGATTAGCAGCAGCAGCATGCATGACACGAAGGAAACCACACTCCACACACCGTGCACAGCCACCTCGGCTGCTTGTACACAGTATTTGAAGCAGGTAGTAAGGAAAAGGCAGAACATGGAATTCTCATTCATAATGTTTGCATGTTCTTTCCACTCTAAATGATAAAAGAAAGCAAATGCAAACACAATTTCAGATAAGAAATGCAGAACTAGCTGTTATCTTCTATAACCAGCTTAATTTTCTGAGTATTTCACTCCTCACACACACACACACAAAAAAAAATGATTCTTTGCAGCAAATATCCATTAGATTAAAGAATGTAAACAATCTTGTTTTTAAGACCCTGGAGACTTTTTTATTCCTCTGACTGACAGAAAAAGTATCTAGCATGTTAACCAAACTAGAATATAAAAAGATGTCTAAATCTCTACATACACACACAGACATGACTCAAGACTCAAAGAAGTATTAATCCCAGTAACCAAGGCAATCTGTTTCCAAAGAAGTACTTCCCAAACATAGTTTTTCAACAACGTAGATATCCCCAGGTATCTCAAAGATTGCTATAAAAATACAATCATCGAAAACAATAACAACAAAAATGTCACATAATTTTCATTATGCTATGTTGCAGCACCTTGAGGGAATATTAAAATGACAAAAATGTGCCCTGGCTGGTGTAGCTCAGTGGATCGAGCGCCCCCCTGTAAACCAAAAGGTTTGATTCCCCATCAGGGCACATGCCTAGGTTTCGGGCCAGGTCCCCAGTAGGGGGCATGTGAGAGGGCAACCAACTGATCAGTGTTTCTCTCCTTCTCTCTAAAAATAACTAGATAAGAGGGCAAAAAGGCATCATTAAAAATTGTGTTGAACTTTGAAAAACAATTTTAGGGAAAAAATAAGAAGCTGTGGCTTCTTTTCAAATAGCACTGGAAGATCATGGCTTGTTCTCATGGCAGTGGACCACATCCAAGGGACTCAAAGGATGTCCCCACTTTGGAAGATCAAAGCAGGGATACTTGAAGTGACAGACACTGACCATTGGTGCCCTTCCTACATGACCTATCCTATTAACGTTTTCTTCCCTCCCAGGCCCTCATGTTAACCCAATCCCGTATCTTCCCTACCATTAACACTTATTTTTCCCTCTGCCCCTTTTTAAAGAAACTTGGAATAATAGAACAGAAAGAAAAGAAAATTGCAACTTTTATTCAAGTTTAGCCACAAATAATAAGTATTACCTTGAGTGAGTAATTTCACTGCTTTGAGCTTTATCTTCTTTAAACCACAAATTAAAGAGACTGAACTAAATGTTCTGTCTCTAACATTTTCCAAATACATAATTAGGCATACCTTGCTTTAAATTATAGAATTGATATTGCTTTGATGTATGACCTACATCTGATAATGTTACTGTTTCATTAAGGCTGTCACTTAGCACTTCACCCAAAAGATTATGCGTTTTTAAAATTTTATGTGATTGGCAGTAGCCTCTTAAATACTTCAATGAAATGCTCTAAACTCATATAAAAGTTTACAGAGAAAAAGCTAGACCTGAGGGACACGATATTTATTTTAACAATGGGGTAATATGTGTTGTTAAGGACTAGCTAATAAAGATTTTGTTAAGTGGAGGAAAGTTCAGCATAAATCTTGCTCTTCATGGCCTCTGTCTAAAGGAACGTTGAAGATACTGAGGCAACGTGACAAAACAACTCTGAGATCCATAGAAACAAGGTAACTGCAATTAAGCACGTCCACCTAACATAAAAACAAGCTGCATTTCTGAGGGGAAAGGACTATATTTTGTCACTTTCAATTGAGAAGAATGGAAGTGAATAAGAGCAATGTAGAAATTAACATATGTAATGTGTGTCTGTGACTTGGTTAGCATTCTACAACCAATGAAACAAAAGGCAAAATACAAATTAAGTTCACTAGGAAGGAAACAAAATATAAAAAATAAACCACCACCACCACCCACAGGGATTAGTGAGTGGTTCTCAAAAGCAGCTATCTAGCACTAATGTACGCCCCTGAGGAAAATCTCTCCTAAAAATACAGACTTGGCACAGGAACTTCTCTGATCATTATGAATCAGTACTTACAAAGTTATCTATCAGGTTACAAAAATCTAACTGAAAATATCTATGTCAATTTCATCTGTGACATCAGATCACAGTGAACTTATACTATCTTCGAGAAAAATAAATGGCACATAATAATTTCTGAGAAAATTAACATCACTGTCTTAAAACTATATCTTTGTTCATTATTGCTCAATAAAAGTTTTTTAAAGTAAAATTCTAAATATTTATGGCTTTGAAACTACATTTACATAAAACGATAATTTAGATGTCAGCTAAAACCTCCCTATCTTTTGGGTGTAGAAAAAAAATCTAAAGAATTATCTTAAATCTCTAACCCATGCCTTTTCATTCAAAAGAAACACTTCTCATCTCCTACTGAACAACTTACATCTTTGGCAGAGGTTACTATTGCCAGAGGTTTTCAATTGCATCCTGATGGCTTATCAAGCTTTTTTCCCCCAAAACACAATACCTTCCCTACAAGTACTTATGGTGCCAGGTGGTTACAATACTAATCTTTTTAAAGTCTTAACAGAAATAATTAAATTCATAACACAAAAGGTAACAAAAAAATTGCTCTGTTAAGAATGAATTTAAATAGAGGGCTATCATACACTTTAATTATTTCCTTCATTCAATTATATTAAATATTTTTCAGAGATTTATATGTGCTCATCATTACCCTCACTTCTGTTAGGAAGCTACCCTGTACTTGTACAAAGAAAATGACAGTAGTCCAAGTGACCAAGTGAACTCTGAATTGAATAGCTAAACTTTTTCTTAATCTAATCATGGATCGTAAATTTACGTCAATCAGATTGATTCCATTTTTTTAGCGTTAGTCAAGCTCTGGCCTAAATCTGTGTACATGCACCTTTTTGGCCATGGAGCCTCACCTTGTTTCTGTATTTTATCATCCTTAATAAACATAGTCGTCGGCAGCCGTCCGTCTCGAGAGACAATGGTGTAGCTTCTTAAGAGTCTATCTGCACCACCGAGAATGGCTGTGCAGTCCGACTCCGGAGTGACACGGTATCTGTCTCCTCCCGTGTTGAATCGACATCTTGCGATGACGCTGGAGTGTCCTCTCCAGTGAAGCTGAAGCTACAGAGCCTGGGCAGGGTGATATGGAGGGTCTGCTGTTGCCCATGCAGCAGACCCCCCCCTCTCTTCGCAGCTGAAGGGTCCAAGGGAAAGACGGAGTCAATACAGCTTGGCTTCAGGTGCGCCGCAGGAGTTGCCGGTGTTGACTACAACGTCAAACCGCCTTAGGGACTCCGGCTCCGGATTTTCTGTCGGGGTTTACTCCCTTAGCCTTTCCCCTGAAGAGGTATGCCGCAAGGCAGCGGAGGTTTTTGGGAGTCAGAGTTTTCCTTCTCTGATGTGCCCTGACTGGAAGATCGAACCAGCGACACTTAGCTCGCAGGCCGACGCTCAATCCATTGAGCCAAACCAGCCAGGATTAATAAACATAGTAAATGTTTATAATTCAAGACTTTATCATAGTTCTAATCTTAAGTTTTATATTAAATGAGTCTTCTTAATTAATTCTTTATATTCATCCATACATAAACACAGCAGGAATAATTTTTGTTTCTGTCATAAGCAAAATGTCACACATAAATGGAAACTGCAGAGGCAAAACAATTCAAAAGTGTGTTTTCATTATGAAATTTTAACTTTTGTAAGGATCTTTAACAATAGGTATTTAGAGAAAAAAATCCACAAGGCTACCAAGATAACAACTATTTTGTTTATGGTGGAACCAGCAGTTTCCTCATTGGTTCATTATATCTGCAAGAAACTTCACATATCTGCAGACATTAGTTCTGCAAAATTCAATGAAGGAATTTTTTCCATTAGAAAGTTAGAGACATAAGGAAGAACTCAAGGCTTTCCTAACTGGGGGGAGTAGTGCTCGGCAGAGATCAGATGAGGCAGAGAGATAGATGATAGATAGAAAATATCTATATGTAAAGATATGGTAACAAACCAAGGACTATTTTCTCACACAGAACTCAAAGTTCAAGCATTATATGATTGCACGGTAACAAAACAGTGCATAAGTGAAAAAAGAAAAACCTTACTGAAAATGAGAACTAGATAACTTTCAGCAGCATTCAAGGGGAGGGGGTGGGAAGGGGAAGACAGGAATATGCTCATTCTCCCCACTGTTCTGAACCCTGGCTAATATTATATACAACAATTCCGCACAGCTCACTTTGAACTACATGGCCATCAATCTTTAAAAACTAAAATACTCACAGCTATCAACAACTGAATCTAAAAAATAAAAACAAAATCCAACGAAGCAAACCAGAATAGAAACAGAATCATAGGTATGGGGATCATTTGGAGGGTTATCAGCTGGAAGAGGGGAGGGGGAGAAATGGGGAAATGGTGTAGGGATTAAGAAGCATAATTGGTTGGTACAAAATAGGGGGAAGTTAAGAATAATATAGGAAAGGGTGAAGCCAAAGAACTTATATGCATGACCCATGGACGTGAACTAAGGGAGTGGGATTGTTGGAGGGAAGGGGGTACTGGGCAAATGGAAGCAAAGGGGAAAAAACTGGGACTACTGTAACAACATAATGAATAAAATGTACTTAAAAATTAAAAAATAATTTTAATAACCTTGAATATATAAAATTTCAGTTTTTATCTTTTAGTACAAACATGTTATCAGAAGAGAGACTATTTTACTTCCTGGATACCATATCAAAGGAACAGAATAAAAAGAAAAAAAAAAACATTAAACAAACTCTGTCTTCAGCAAACTTGGAAGGATACAGCCTTCACAAAATTGTGGAAGCTCCCAAAAGCAACTGAGGTTGGACAGCAATCTTACATAGAAGTACTTGTAAAGAAACACAGTATTGTGGTCATTTCATGGTAGATTCCAGTGATACCAATTAAAATACTTTCTCTACTTGGGTGGTACCTTGAAGTGCTAAAAGTGTATTTTCTATATGTAAAGCTGTCTTGTCAATAGAGGTCTGAGCAGAAGTGAGAAGAAAGACATGAAGAGAAAATAAAAGGTAGAGTGAGGTTAAATAAATAGCAGTGACAATTCCTGGGAAATACCAGGAAAAATCTACCACCATCATGGAGGGGAACTCGCAGAAAAAGTAGAATGTATCACCACCCCAAGACCTTGCCATGCTTTAAAATGAGAGGGAGTAGAGATGGTCCAGGAGCCCTCCTGCATACAGTTTGAAGCAGAGCAGGTGGGAGAGAGAGAGAGAGAGAGACAGAGAGAGAGAGACAGAGAGTCAATCAACCAAACAAATAAAGGAGCCATGTAAGAAGGAGCCATATTAGAGGCAAGCACTCTGCCTCTGTGCAAGCAACTAAAGAGACAGCCTTTAAGGTGTCAAGTTTACAAGGCTACCTGGATTCTCCCACCTGGCAATACCTCTGCTAATAGAGCTGAGGCAGGAAGACCCTCTTCATTCAATATTGAGTATTACACAAGAGGAAATGGCATTGTTACAGGGTTACTATGAGGAGAATATTGGAGAAAGAGCAGTGAGACTTATTAACAGATAAGGGACACACGATATTTTTCTGTTATAGAACAGATTAAAAATCAGACCAAAAATTTTGTCATTAATTTTATAATATAAATGGAGCAAATGCCCTTAAAAAGGAAGACCACGAAGAAAAAAACGGGAAGTCAACAAGAAGAGCTCAAATATGGGCTGTCAGAACTCAAGCAAAAGTAAGTGAAAAAAAATCTCAGAAATGATGATAAAAAATAAATTACCATAGAGTAAGCAAATCCATGGAAAATGTAGGCATATAAGAGCTAAAACTTTTTTCTTGTGATGAAAACTTTTCAGATGTACTCTCTTATCAACTTCCAAATATACTATACAATATTGTTAACAATATAATATTGCTGTACATTATTGCATCCCCGTTACTTATGCCCCAACCCCTGCCTCTGGGAATGAGAAATCTTTTCTCTGTGTGAATTTTGGTTTTTACTGTGGGTTTTTCTAATATTTCACATATAAGTGAGATCACACAGTATTTGTCTTTCTATGCTTTTATGGGGAAGGGAGGGAGAGAAAGTAAAGGGAACTGAGAAAATTGGAACATAAGGAGGAAATCTGTTACTATATATTCATTTACTCTGTCAGATTTTTGAAACATGTAAAAGTATTACCTTTGCAAAACACTCATTAATTTAGAGGTAAAAATTTAATTTTAATTTACTGTGCCTATTCTGAGAAATTTGAGAGGGTATAAGAAAGCATCAATCTAAGTCAGCCTCTGAGGCATACAAGGACTCGGTCATCAGACATGAAACAAGTAATTGCACTCCTTTTGGACATTGTTCCTTGGAGCTCATAAAGCTGTTTTGTTTTTCTTTTGGTATTTGATTACTCCTTTTATTAGGTAGACATCACAAAAGCGTGGATCTTTCTTTCTGAAAGCACAGAGTATTAGTACACACAGAATTAGCAAGTGGAAAAATGGGTGGTAAGTATTTTTACTGTTCACAAGATAAGTCAAAATCCTATCTCCCTAATTGTCACTATTTGGTAAATACTAATTGGGAAGCAAACCAAGAAAACAAATGCAGAATAGAGAGGAAAAATTCTCCCAGCAGAGGAACAGTGGGGCTTGATAGCTTTTCAATGATTATGTTCATCAAAATAGAATCATCTGTTATAACTTTAATTTTCTATAATTTACTTTCATAAAGCATGGAATAAAGGCTTTCTCCATAAATTACTATTTTGCAAATTTCATCACATCTCTTGTCCTACATTGGCAAGACTGGGTAAGAAGTAGAGCGGGGGGAGCAGGGGGAGAAGATGGAGGATGGAAGGGCAAAAGAAAGGCAACATTTTCAAAGTTGAGATATTCCTTTGAAAATTGCTCTCCTCACCCTGTCCAGGTAGCTTAGTTGGTTAGAACATCACCCCAATACACCAAGGTTGTGGATTTGATTCCCCCATCAGGGCACATACAAGAAGCAACCAATGAAGGCATAACTCAGTAGAAAAACAAACAAATCAATCTCTCTCTCTCTCTCTCTCTCTCTCTCTCTCTCCCTTCTCCCTCCCTTCTTCTCTCTCTAAAATTAATTAATAAAATATTTTAAGTTAAAAAGAAAAAGAAAACTGCTCTCTTCATGTAGCTGTGTGTTCTGTGAAATATATGTGGACTTTTTTTTTAAATACCTAAGGTATTATCTTAAAACAATATATCATAAATATCTGTCTACTTAACAGTTAGTCAGGAAAATGTAACCAGAACCTTATTTAAGAGATGGAATCATAATAATTTTTCTAACCAATCAAAAAGAGTCATGAATGTTATTGAGTTTTCAAGATTGATGGGAACTTAGGTTACAAGGCCAATAAGTCATATTTGATTAGGCTTCACTTGAAAATATCAGTTTATCATACAGCTTACCACACCTTTGCCATCCAAAAGCAGAAATGTTCCACTCATTTAGAGGTTATTTAATAATATCCTGTACTATTCAGATAATAAATAAGAATTCAGAAGTAAGCAAATAATAAAGGTATCCAAGCAAATAAAATAGCACCGCCAACCCATGCACTTTATTCATAAGCTATTCCTTACACCTAATTTAAAGTCTGTTTGTTTTATCTTAAGTTAAACAATTTTTTGAAGTTTTACCAACCAACAACAAATTGAAAAATCATATTAGAAAGGAAAGTGCATCTATTTAGAGACAGATTCTGCAGTAAGGATAAATACAACACTAGAGAAAACATTTTTTTAAAATATTAAAATAAGAATATGCAAAAAACCCACAAGAAAACACAGCCCAGATCCATTTAACACATGGACAAATAGCCATTAATACCTTATCTGTCTAGTAGAAGTCACTGTATTACAACTTATTTTCAATGTGTGTGGTATCACCCTAAACTACCTGGAAATAAATTATGTTTAGCATTTTCTCTTTAAGAAGTGTGTAATATAATTGAGAAAGCATTCAATAAGCTGGTTAAAATTTTTTTATAATTTCTTTTTTTTATTATTGTTCTATTACAGTTTAAACATATTTGCCAATGATACCTCAGACAAGGGTTTGATCTCCAAAATATATAAACTGGTTAAATTTTAAAGTTTTTTAATTAAAAATCTATAAAACGTAGAACTCCTACAATAGTTTTCAGAAGCATCTACTTTGCTGTATAGACATTTCTGCAAAAAGACATACAACATGGTCAATAGGAAAAGATGCCCAGGATCATTTCTCATCAGGTAAATGAAAATCAAAACCACAATGAGTGAAATAACACCTCACACCTGATAATATGTTTATTATTAAAACAATAAGAGATAACAAATGTTGGCAAAGATGTGGCGAAAAGGGAACCATTGTTCACCATTGCTGGGGATGTAAACTGCTACAGCCATTATGGAAAACAGCATGAAGTTTCCTTTAAAAAATTAAAAGTAGGACTTCTAGTCAAGATGGAGTCATAGGTAAACACACTTTGCCTCCTCACATGGCCACAGAAAGAATTACAACTAGACCTCAAAACAAATAACACCCAGAACCATCAGGAATTCAAGCTGTATGGAAGTCTGACAACCAAGGATTTAAAGAAGCTACATTCATCCAGATGGGTAGGAGCAGCAGAGACACAGAGGCAGGAGAGGCACAGAGATGCAGTGGCTGCAGAATGCAGGGTCCCACATTCATGTTTGGTAGATAAAAATCAAGAGAGATACCTTGGGAGCAAGTGATCCCAGCCCCAGGCCAGATGGCCCCGCCCAGGGTGCCAGTGCCGGGAAGATAAATCCCTATGACTTCCAGCTGTAAAAACCAGTGGGGGTTGGGGCAGCAGAAGAAACTGCTGAATTTTCAGGACACTTTTCCTAAAGAGTCCACATGGACTTAAAATGTACACAGACCCACTCCTTCTGGGGTGCAGAACCAGGGCAAGAGCTGGAAGGGCGCCAGTCACATAGGGTAAGTGCCTGGCAAACCTCCAGAAGCCAGGCAGTGGCATTTTCTCCTCTCCAAGCTTTCCTCACACACAGAGTCACAAAGCCCTGAAGCAGTTGCCCCAACCTGGTGATTACCTAAGGCTCTGCCTGACACAATTTACAGGTGCCTTTGCTACATAGGCTATGCTACTAAGACAGGGAGTCAATGCAGCTCTACCTAATACACAGAAACAAACACAGAGAGGCTGCCAAATTAAGGAGACAAAGAAATATGGCCAAAATCAAAGAACAGAACAAAACCCTAGAAAAAGAACTAAATGAAATGGAAATAACCAACCTATCAGATGCAGAGTACAAAATACTGGTGATCAGGATGCTCAAAGAACTCATTGAATATGGCAACAAAATAAAAAAAGACCCAGGGAGAAATTAAGGTTACACTAAGTGAAATAAAGAAAAATTGACAAGGAATCAAGAGTAGAGGGGATGAAGCTGGCATTCAAATCAACAATTTGAAACATAAATAAGAAATAAGCATTCAATCAGAACAGCAAGAAGTAAAAAGAATCCAGAAAACAAGGATAGTATAAGCTGTCTCTGGGACATCTCCAAACCTACTAACATCCAAATCATAAGAATGCCAGGAGGAGAAGAGGAAGAGCAAGAAAATGAAAACTTATTTGAAGAAATAATGAAGAAAACTTCTCTAATGTGGCAAAGGAAATAGACACACAAGTCCAGGAAGCACAGAGAGTCTCAAACAAGAAGAACCCAAAGAGGCCCACAACAAGACCCATCATAATTAAAATGCCAAAGATTAAAGATAAAGATAGACTCTTAAAAGAAGCAAGAAAAAAGCAGAAAGTTCCCTACAAAGGAGTTCCGTAAGACTATCAGATGATTTCTCAAAAGAAACTTTTCAGGCAAGAAGGGATTTGCAAGAAGTATTCAAAGTGATGAAAAGCAAGAGCCTACAACCAAGATTGCTCTATCCGGCAAAGCTATCATTTAGAATGGAAGGGCAGATAATGTAAAGCTAAAGGAGTTCATCATCACCAAGCCATTATTACATGAAATATTAAAGGAACTTATTCAAGAAAAAGAAGATAGAAGATCAAAACTGTGAATATTAAAATGGCAACAAATTCTCAACTATCAACAACTAAATCTAAAAAAAAAAAAAACAACCTAAGCAAACAACCAGAACAGGAACAGAATCATAGGCACGGAGATCATTCAGAGGGTTATCAGCTGGGAGAGGGAAGAGAAAGAATGGGAGAAATGGTGCAGGGATTAAGAAGCATAATTGATAGGAACAAAATAGACAAGGGAGTGTTAGATTAGTATAGGAAATGGAGAAGCCAAAGAACTTATATGCATGACCCATGGACATGAACTAAGGGGGGACTGCTGGAGGGAATGGGGGTACCAGACGGACTAGGACAAGGTGGGGGGAATATTGGGACAACTTGTAATAGTATAATCAATAAAATATATTTTTAAAATAAATAAATAAATAAAAATAGAACTAACATGAGATCCAGCAATTCCACTTCTGGGTATATATCCAAAGGAAAAGGAAACTGTACCCTAAAGAGATATCTACATCCCTATGTTTATTGTAGCATTATTCACAATATCCCAAAAGTGGAAACAACCTAAGTGTCCATCCACGAATGAATAGAGAAGATAGCTAGATCTAGATATAGATACAGATATACACACAATGGAATATTATTCATCCATAAGAAAGGAAATACTGTCTTTTGCAACAATATGGATAAAACTAAAGGGCATTGTGATAATAAGCAAGACAAAGGAAGACAAATACTATATGATATCACTTTTATGTGGAATCTTTTTAAAAAGTCAAACTCATAGTAGCAGCAGCATGGTTGTTGTCAGGATCTGGGGCATAGAGGAAATGGGGAAATACTGGTTAAAGGGTACAAACTTTTAGTTATAAGATTAATATAAAGTTTTAAGGACCTAATGTACAGCATGGTGACTATAGTTAACAACACTGTATTTATTCTATACTTGAAATTTGCTGAGAGATCTTAAGTGCTCTTACCACTAAAAAAAAGAAAAAAAAAAGTGAGGTGATGGATTTGTTAATTAACTTGTTTGCACTAAATATTTTACAACATATGTGTTTATCAAATCATCACATTCTACACTTTAAATATACACAGTTGTTTTGTTTTGTTTTGTTTTCTTATCAATTATACCTCAATAAAGCTCCAGGAGGGAGAACTAAAGTATTTATTAAATGTAAAAAAAAAAAAAGAATTATGGAGGGAGTAGTTTAAGAAACATTAATTAGGCAACATTGTACCAATAGGAGGAGAGCAGATAAATAATTTCTCTTTCTTCTATGGCAATAACCTAAGAGGACAAACGTTTGACTTAGAAAAGCAGATGTGTCAAAATTCAGATTGATTCCCAACAAAAAGAACAAATAATTAGAAGAGAAGAGAATGCTACCTATATACTCAGTCCACGGCTTTATTAGCTTAAAATCTACAGACCAAGCTCTTGTAGTCCCCTGGGTATATGGATATTAAACTGGAGGATGATGGTTCCTTTAACATCTCTCTATAAGCTCATCAACTGTGTGCTAATAGTTCATACATTTAAGCAAGACTTTCATAACTCATTTTAAATGGTGCAATTGTCCAATAAATTGTTTGGAACTTCTAAAATCTTCAATGTTCTGTAAAAATGAAAGCCTTTTCAGAATAATTGAAACCAGTAATGTAAAACAAATGTTCTTTCTTGATTAATTTAGTTTTAAGTGAGCTTTAATTTATATGCTAAATTTTTAATTTAGTTCAAGTTTTGGCAGAGACATGTTTATTTTAATTGTTGGTCTTCAAAATTCTAGCTTAGGAAAAAACATCTGCGCCTTTCCAATTTTCTGCATAAAATGGGTAAATTTCTGTAAGTTGTAAATGAGAAGACACACTGTATTGCTTCTGGAAAGGTTACAAATTGCAGCAGACACTTTATGTGAATTCTTTATCAGAGATCTTACAGCATTATATGCATTACCCATCAATCTTCACTAAGGTTCTTATATATATTTAATACTTAAGCTATGTTTTGATGGAAAGAATATAATACATTGTCATCTAAATGCCATGTCAAAATATCTGTCTTTGGAACACCTGTTGAATACTCTTATAAATTTTGAACTCTTCTTATTGCTTTAGAGAGATTCACAAAACAAATCGGTCATTCCTACAAGAAGAAAACCTCCCAGCAAAAACAGAAACACAAAGTCAACTGATCTATATTAGAGGCCTTGTAAACAACTTGAAAAATAATAGCAATATCTAATGTGCATTTCTTCATCAGTCTACTTTGACAGAAATTAAAAGAACTTCAGAGATTAAAACTTATACTTGTTGAGACATTATAAGAGGTAGCATTCATCTTTTGCATGTTTCTAAATCCTGTATCAATTTAATAAAGGATTACTTTCTGTGAATTTATTTACTTTAATTTTTTAAACACATACTATTCAATTAATTCTTTATTTAATGTCAATATAATTTTTATTGAGTAGAGTAACATTCTATGAATCTAGATAGAGAATCAGATCCCATTTCTAAAACTTCCTTTCTTCAACCGTGATGGCAACACTCATGAAGGCACTGTTAAGCATGTTGTATCCTTGAGAACCATGCTGTCATACAACCTGGGTTACAATGGCTGGCCACTGACCATTATTAATATGACTGAAAGTATCCATGAATTGGGACTAAGCTAATATAAGTATGTAAATCCCAGATAATATTGATATCCCCCTAAAAATCTGCATCCTACTGGTGTTCATGATTCCCCAAAATGGCATGTTTGCTTTAGAAGGATTGTAATACATCGTGGTGAAGACCAGTTAACTAACAGCCAGTCAGGAGCACAAAGCAGTGTAGAGGTAGTGCCAACCTATGTATTATTTTGGGTGGCATCTCCTTTTTCCACCAGGACTGCTAACCATTTAAAAGTCTTAAAATCCTAGTTATTTGGTAGACCACTGGCAGATTGGAGAGACATGAAATTAAGGTTGACGTTTAAGAGAATAGGCACATGTCTTGTATTTCCCTGCTAGATACACTTATAGCAATTTTCAGGGTCCAAATAAAATATAAGGGATACAGGTACTGTTATTACCTCACCTGTCTTCTAAAAATTGTAGAAGACTTGGGAAGTCCCATATCATTTCTTTGGGACTAGAGATAGTGCCAGGCACTGCAAGTATTAAATATGTGATGCACAGAAGGAAGGCCCTCCAATATTATCTCCTCCAGTTTCCTGACTTGAAAGAGACCTACTCATTTGAAGTAGTTTCCTATCAACAGAGAAAAATATTTCAAGACAATTGGGAGTTGGTGAATACATGGCATAAGGCAGAAAATGACTTGGAATTGATTATGGGAATCACTAAAAAGGATCAGAAATGTTCATTTTTAATTCCTGGAGTTCCTATAAAATCCCAATAAAGTCATTAGCTTTACTGATTAAGATGTGTAACCCATACACAACTAGACTACAAATACTTGAAACAGGTGTTCTCTTTGAGAAAGAAACCAGAACTACCAAAAGTTTACCAGCTGCAAGATTTCAAATGCAGTTACATGAGCACTAAGTTTTTAACCACTCAATTTGCAAAGAAAAATCTCTCACAAAAACCCATGCATGACAAAATGACATATATACCTTCTATTGCAGAACACCTTAAATTTTGGATGAATAACCTTGAATTTTGGCTTTAATTTACTTTGCAACCGATAGCTTACTGGAGAAAGCATTCCAGAGTTGGATCCTATTATTTAATACACTAAATCCATAGTTCAGAGTCAATCTATCTGGTTAATTGAATATATCTATAGCTAGTGATGGGAATTAAAACTGATTATGCTACAAGCCCCACCTTCAACATTATTAAAGTATTTGTAGTGTGTGAAATGATTTCATAGTGGGAAGTATGAAATATATAAAACAGTACACCTTTCCTACCCACTATACAAATGCAGTCAGCCCTCCATATCTGCTGTTCCACACAAGCATATTCAACCAACTACAGAGAAAAAAATATCTAGAAAAAAAGAAATGTTACATTGTGGCTGGCATAGTTCGGCCTATGATGGTTGCATCTGTACTGAACATGTACCGACTTATTTTTTTCATGTTATTATCCCCTAAGCAATATACTGTACTATAACAATTTTGAGATTGTATTAGATATAAGAAATCTAGATATAATTTAAAGTATATGGGAGCACATGTGCAGGTTATATGAAAACACTATGCCATTCTGTATAAGGTACTTGAGCTTCCTCAGATTTTGGCATCTGTGGTGGTGCTGGAACAAACCGCCTGTACAGATGAAGTGATGACTGTACATCCCAGCACACTTTGAGGGACAGTGGGTATAATGGAAGGAGCCCTGGCTAAAGTCAGGAACAGGTTAGTCCCAGCTCTGTCACTACATTGTGGAAGACCTTGGGCAAACTACATGACTGCTCTAGGTTTAAGTTTATGCATTAACTTATTGAATATACATTACCTGAACACAGACCTACAAGAACACAAATTTTCTCAGCTGTAAAAGGAGGAAAATTAGACCTCGTTTATATAATGCATGTTAGGATTCTGTGAGATAATGGGGGTATCTGTATCTAAGACATATAGGTTCTGTTCCTCTTCTACCCCAAGTATCAGGGACTGTGTTAGGCCTGATACCCCACTAGAGCAAGTGCTTCAGAGTTTCTTGTCACATTTGTCATCACTGGGTAAAGCCTCTTCCCTCCTAGTCTATAAAATCCATTAAGGTCCAGAGTTTCTTCTTTCTAGTTCACAGATACATCCTCTGAACCTGCATGTGCCTCAGCCCTTATAAATATTTATTGAATGAATAAATTATCTCTTAATCCTTAAAATAGCTCTAATATATTTTACCTTTTTACAGTTAGAGGACTGAATAATGAGATACAGTCTATCTATAAAATTAGGTGATCAATCACTTCTAATTCCATGCTATTAATATTCTTATATTTTCTGATACTTTATCATTATATCATTCTTTCTAAATCATTGCTACTTACTCATATTTATTGGTTATTGGTTGAATAATAACAAGCTTCTAAAACTATAAAACCTACTTCCTAGTCCCTGTCTTTAAGGAAAATAAAATATTTGAACTTTAAAAAGTTGAGTGATGTTTATAAGAAAACTTTATTCTCACATCTACACACAAACTATCAAATTCGGTCATTTCTAAACAAGTCTCCCAATTCCCCCTACCTGAATTTCCATACACTTTTCCCCAAATAAGGAGCTAAATAGTAAGAGTGATGTTTAAAATATGGAGGCATTTATTTCCCTAAACCATTTATTCAACAAAATTTGGACTATTTCGTTTTAAGGGCAGCCAGATAATCATGCCTAGTATCTTTCAGAAGATAACTGCAGCCCCCTAGTCTGGGACCATGAATAAAAAATATTTGGTTAGAAGCAGCAAATGTCACTAGGCTCAACTGACAGTGAGTCATTATTTTCACATACTCCCAACCATAAATGCCCCACATAGACCCACTGTACAAACAAACTAGCTTTGCTCGATCACAAGTTCATGTTTACAGAATGATCACCTCTTCGCTGGCCTTCCTTATAAGTCAAATTCCCAAACTTACCATCTAATCTCACTCTTCTTCCAAGGCAGCCTCTCCGTTACCACTTATTATATATGCCTTGTCCATGGAAGAAATGAATGCGTATTTGGGCGCTCAGCAGATACTGCATTCTGCCCCATTAAAAGGACCTCATAAATTTGTTTTAAGTTAGAAACTTAACAAAACCAAAGTCATATAGCTTATAACGACAAACCCAGAATATGACCCCAGGTCAGACTTCACATCTAATGCGGTTTAAGAGACAGAGCAAGATGATTTATAATTAAGGCACAAGCATGGTACACAAGGGTATCTATTCACTACACCTCCCCTCCCTCCCACCTCAAAACAGAGAGTCCAGTTCCAGTGTACTCTGAAATTAAGATGGCAAAACAGTCACAAGTCATAAAGACATGTATGAGCCACTGACTATGGTCTCAAACCTTAAAGTATCAAATCCTCTAAGGTAGCCCCAAAAGCTTCATTCTTCCTCAAGGGGAACCAGAAACTAGTATGTTCAAGAGAGAATTTCCGTATGAAAGCAGCCCCTGTCTCAGACAGAACCTACAATAAACATGTTTATGAGCAATCACAGTATCAGAAAAACATATTGTGAGTCTTAGAAACAGCATATGCCTCATTTCATGGGGGTTGCTATGGTGCTAGGCTTTCTTTTTTCACTGCAATTCACAGAAATAACTGTAAAATGAGGGTCAATAACCAGATATAACACAACAAACAACAGCAGCAACCTCTGCACTCTTGTGAATGGCTTCCCTATGCTTTAATTGAAAATGTAAATTTTAATACTTTGTGTGTTTTCTCAAAATAGCTAGCGACAGAGTCTATTTTGAGGAAGATTTCTGTATTTACCATTCAAGGCCCAAAGATTACGAAATTTACATATCATAAATCAAGGGTACACCCACACACATCGCAACACCCAGGAAGAAAGGAGATATGACAACAAAGTCCCTGAACACACAGAGAGGGATCTGTGGCAAGGACCAGCAATGACAATGGCCAGAGGCTTTGTCCTAGGGATCATCTAAGGCCTTTCTGAAAGCCTGTACCAAAAATAGAAGCAAGCAGCAATAACACAGTTCACATAACTTTCTTGAGGTAAAATATACGGTAGATCTTGGGCTATTGTCAAAACCAGGTAATACCTTCAGGGTATCTAAAATTCTCAGAAAACACTGAGGTTTCTGGTTCAAGAAAAAGGCTTAAAGATATAGAGGAGCATTGTTCAATCTCTGGTTTCTGGTCGTATTTCAACAATTGACATAAGTTTCACTACTTGCTTCAGTCGTCTAGGGCTCTCTTCTGTCCTCAGAAAGCTCCCACACCATCCCTCACTGAGCCATGTACTATTTCGCAGGCCAGGTCCAATGTAACCAAAACTTAATTCATATTAAAAGATATGTGAACTACTTCCAAATTAGTGTTTTGATTTGGGGGGCGGGGGTTACCCACAAGTGGAATTGCTGGGTCATAAGACAGTTTCATTACTAATTCAAAAGAATATATGCACCCCTATGTTCACTGCAGCATTATTTACACTAGCCAAGCTGTGGAAGCAAACCAAGTGCCCATCAATAGACGAGTGGAGAAAAATAGTTGTGGTTCATGTATATGCAATGGAATATTACTCGGCCATAAAAAATGAAATCTTACCATTTGCACAGCATGGGTGGACCTGGAGGGTATTACACAAAGTGAACTAAGTCAGAGAAAGGCAAATACAAATAAACAAAATAGAAGCAGACTTATAGGTACAGAGAATAGACTAATGACTGCCAGAGGGGAAGGGGGTGGGGAAATGAATGAAAAGGGTGAAGGGATTGAGAAGTACAAATTGGTAGTTACCAAATAGTCATGGGGACGTAAAATACGGCATAGGGAATACGAGGTCTGTCCAGAAGATATACAGCCATGAAATATGAAAAATAGAGACATTTATTGAGGAAGATACAAGATACAAGAAACCATGTATGTAGGACAATGACACCTCAGTCCCCTTCAAAGTAGGCACATTGGGACCTCACAGAGTTCTCCCAATTGCAATCAGCAGTCCCATTATATTTTTCTGAATCTCATCGATGGTCTGAAATCTCTTCTCTTTCAAAGGTGATTTTAGTTTTGGGAAAAGCCAGAAGTCTCAGGGAGCCAAATCTGGGTTGTAGGGGGACTGAGTCACCTGGGTAATTGATGTTAAAGAAAAAAACTCTGCCCAAAACATGGGGCATAAGCAGATGCATTGTGATGATAAAGCTGCCAATCACCAGTTGCCCATAGCTGTAGCCTTCTGAATCACCTGAATAGTTTTCACAGATGACTGTTCAAGCTTAACACATGCTCACTCAACAGCATCTACTGCCCCCACTGACTAGCACAATGAAGTCATCATCATTCACGCATGCGCGTTCCAGCCCACTCACCTTGGCTGCCAGGTTACGCCAATGTTGTACAAACCATTCTCGTTATAATAATAATGGCTGGACTTTTCCAGAGAGACCTCATATAGTCAATAATATTGTAATAGCTACGTATGATGCCAAGTGGTTACTAGATTTATTGGGGAAACACTACTTTATGAAGTAGTGTTTATAGAAGATATATAACCACTATGCTGTACACCTGAAACTAATACAAAATAATATTGAATATAAACTGTAATTTAAATGTAAAATTTTTTTAAATAATAAAGATATGTGAACTACTGTTTAACTACAGTAGCTGTTCTATTCACAGAAACTCATCCATATCAAAACAACTAAGATTGAGTTTGATTCTGTGTTTGTATTCTTCCATTCTGTAAAACTCAAGTTTATAAATATTTCTACTGTCTCACCTATTCTTTAATAAGTTTCCCTCTCAACAGAGATAAGATAGGAGTCAAACAGAGTTTCAATGATATCATTTTAAAAATTCCAACTAAACTGTGTATGTGCATTTTCATAAGTGTTTTAACTATTTAACCTAGAATATAAAATCCTTGAAGAAAATGTCTTCTATACTCTAGCAAGATACATGCTCAATACAACTTCCATTTACCACCATGAATATTAAAAATTCTAGCATAAGTTTTCAAATATATGGAAGCAAAATCACATGAATAAAGATTATCAATGAGTTTTACAAGGTTGATTTTAGAATGTTTCATAATTTAGCATGAATATATTAATAGATACATATGTGGGATAATTTCTAAAATGAGTTTTAAATACTTAGTTTGCTACTGTAAAGTATATTCACAAATGATAGAAATCATCAATATAAAGAAATGAATTCATCTCTATATATGAGACATTTTTACATATTTTCTCAAAGAATTAGATACATGAACACATTAAGTACCATGAAGATTAAAAGGAAGCAACTACACTGGGAAGAAAAAATTTTAATTTATTAAAATATAGTTCTTATTTTCCTTATATATATTTATAGAATAGAAAGACCAAACCTATTTTTACTCTGATTTCCAGGACTCACTCCCCACCCATTCACTGATGAGATAGATAACAATTGATCCTATTTTTCACCTTTTAATTTATTCTACCTAGTGAAATAAAATTCACCATTGCCCTATGCTACTTTACCTCCCCTTTGTGCATTTATCCACTAAGTGAACATTACTCACTGCTGTCAAGCAGTATGCTGGGTACTGGGATTCCAGCTGGTTTCCCTGCCTTGCCTCAATCTCTGTGTGTCCTGGGACTCAGCCCTCAGTCTCATTCTCAAGTCCGTCTACACCCACTCATTGGGTGGTTCAGATAGTCTACTGGTTTAGTCAGCATCTGTTTTATGCAGATGACTCCCATATATATATACAAGTATATTGCAGACCTCTTTCCTGAATCCCAAATTCATGGATGGAATTGCCTACTCATCATCTGCTGTAGGATGTCTTACAGAATCTTAAACTTTTAACAAGCCCAACACTATCCCCAGATCTTCTCCACCATGCTGGGCCTCCCACAGTCTTCTCCATCTCTGTTCATGGCAAAGTCATCCTTGCAGTTAATCAAGCTGAAAACCTTGAAATCATCCTTAATACCTCTTCCTGTCATATCCCACATCCAAGCTATTGACAACCCTATTGGCCATATTTTTAAGGACAGCATATCCAAAATCTGATGACTTCACATCACTTTCACTACTACCACCCTGGTCCAAGATACAAAATCTCTCTCTTGGATGACTTCAGTGGGATGACCTCCCTGCTTCCACACTTGGCATCCTTTGGTCTGTATTCAACATCATAGCCAAAGGCATCCTCATGCAATCTCTTGCTGTTCCCTAAACAGTCCTGGAAGGTTCCTGCCTTAGGGACTTTACACTGGCTATTCCCTCTATGACCAACACAATTTCCCCAGTTACCTACATGACTAAATCCTCGAAATCCTCAAAGTTGTTACTCAGATATCATCCTCCTAAAAAAGCCTATTCTGATAACCTATGTAGAATTTCAAACCATCCCCAAATCTGGCACTCATGATCCTTCTTGACCTGTTCCTAATTTTTTCCATTCATCACCTCTTGTAACTAGATGGTCTTCTCCCAAAAAGAGAACTGAAGTTTTTGTTGGTTTTTTCTACAGATATATCAAAGGTTCCAAAAAAAAAAAAAAAAATACTTAGCACACAGAAGGTGCTTAATATACATTAAATGGATAGGTAAATTGGAATTAAGAACACAGAATCCACCTTCAAGTATCTCCCAGAAGAGTAGGAGAAAGACAAGGGAAGCAATGATTAAATTTTAATGGTAGGGATTATAATAGACACCAGCAAAAAAAAAAAAAGCAAGAATATAAGAGGTACATCTTTCTAACCAAGATGGCTTTGACTGTGTGATTCCTTATTAAGCTTTATTAAAAATATTATATAAAGAATAATTATGTATTGAATCACATATTTACACATCTATTCTCTCTGTTCTTATACCTGATGTTATCTGAATAAGAAGCAGGAACAGCTAACATACAGTTGTACGAAGGCCATTGTTTAACTAGTTTATTGTGATGAACCAAATAATGGCCCTCCAAAGATATCCACTTCTAATCCTGGAACCCATGAATGTGTTATATTACATGGCATGTGGGAAATAAGATGGCAACAGGAATTAGAATTCCTCATCATCAGACCTTTAAATAAGGAGCTCATCCAGGATTATCTGGGCGTGCCTGATGTCATCACAAGGATCCTTATAACTGGAAGAAGGAGGCAGAAGAACAAGTCAAAGTTGAAGGCGCTACCCTGCTGGCTTTGAAGATGGAGGAAGGGGTGACAACCAAGGAATCAGGCAGGTTTTAGAAGCTGGAAAAACTCAAGAATATGTGTTCTTCCCTAGATGTTCCAGAAAGGAACATGATCCAGTTAGCATCCTGATTTTAGCCCAGTGAGACCCATTTTAGACTTCCTACCTCCAGAACTGTAAGAAACAAGTGTATATTGTTTTAAGCCAAGTTTGCAATAATTTCTTATATCAGCAGTAGGAAACTAATAACATCTACTGAGCACAGAACTATGCCAATGCATTACAATTTCAAAAATACAGAAGTGAAACCATTGTTTCTCTCTTCTTGATCAACCCAATCCAGTCTTCAGGAGGTAAATGTATGTGTGTCTATGTGTTGTATACATTTTATAGTTTAAATAAAAACAGAATGATAGTGCATATGCCTTTGCAGTTCCACAACCTGGTATTTTCTCACAATATTATAGCATATTTTCCTGTCAGTATACATAGATGCACTTCATTATTTCAGTGCCACATAATCTGTAACTATAAAGATATAAAAATTGGATTTAACATTCCCATTTAAAGATACATTTAAGATGTACCTAATTGTATTACTTCCATAAACAAAAAAAATTTTTTTAAGTTTTGTAAAGATTAAGTGGATAGTGACTGACATGGTATGGTGAACATGGGAAAATACACATAGTACTAGAACTGATCTTTAATGGAGAATTTCTTGTCCTGGCTGTGAGCCTCTTTATGAATTGGAATTACCTGAGCTTCAGACTACCTCATTCCAGGTCATACCCTTGGGGAATGTAAGACAGCCTCACCCACTGACTCACAGAGGTATAGTATAAATATTTGGTCATTTTGGTACAACATGGGACTACACTAATAAACCACTTCAGCACTAAAGCTCCCTATGTGGTTGGCCAAGGGAACACCTTGACTTTTCTCTCTGCTCACTCCTCTGCCTCCCCTTCCACGATGTTGTTCCCAATGACACACGCTGACAAATACCCTGCACACCAAACCCCGTCTCAGTCTACTTCCCAGGTGACCCCAACTGTGAAGCTTCAAGTCTTCATTATAAACATCCATTACTCTACTATGTTACACATGGGATTGGTTATCCCTACCAAAAACACAGTCAAGAATGATTTCAGTTGATCCATGTGTAGAATCATATAGTTCTATGTTCTTGTCCTGTTGAGAAGGACAACTGAATGCCTCATGCTGCCCTACTATCTTATTTTTCTTTAGGGTAGCAGTTAAAGGCTTAGCTTTCTTTGTCAATAAACTAATCTGATCCATTCAAATCTAACTGGCGTCTTATCTTTCTCTTCCTTGAAGAGCATCTTTTCTCTGTGCTGTCATTTCTCTTTCTGTTACTCCATCTACTCACAGCAGTTAGTGTTTCCTCCTTTTTCCAGAAATATTTTTTTCTAACGGCAAGGTACTAAAATCTAATTTCATAAGTGGATGGAAAGAAAACATCCTGATAATCTTTCCTAAAAAAGAATCTTCAGGTAGCAAATATGGCTTTAAGAAATCATCATGACAAAGGAAAACAAAGTCAGATACTAATAATCTACTGAACATAAACTCTCATTATATAAAAAAGTTTCTCTTCTTAAAACTTCAAAATATTATTAAGATAGCACAGCAAAACATATGTGTCAGATGCAGATAGACACCAAAATGCTATGTTTTTATTTTAGCAACATGTTTTTTGTTGTCGTTGAAATGAAAATTAAAGAAAAAACTACCATTAATTTCTTAACAACATGTAATTTTTTTGTAAAAGCCAACCCCCAGAAAACATCAGTTCCATCATCAGCTTAGGAAGCAGACACCATGCCATTTTTTCTAAATGCTAAATGGTACCAGCAACAATAAAATATACAGAGAGAAAGAAACATGTCACAGAAGGATGTGACAATTTTGATAAATGATGATAAATTATGATGTAGAATAGCAGTGTCTAAGCTGCTGTTTTCAAAAACATTTATTTTAATAATGATTTTTTCCAAGTCTCATTTTGGAGAGCTATTTTATATAAAATCAATGTCAAACAAAATTGGTAACTTATTAAAAATTAGAGTAGAAATCTATTTGGTTTTAAATAAAATTATAATTTTACTTGGAAGGACAATGCTCTTTAGACCCAGTAGTTCTTAAAATGTTAAATATAGTTATTATCTAAACCAGTCATCCTTCTCCTAGGTATAAGTCCAAGAGAAATAGAAACATACATTCACACAAAAATTTGTACATGAATGTAGATTGCAGCATTACTTCTAATGGCCAAAGAAGGAAAAACCCACACACCCATCAACTGATGAATGGATATACAAAGCATGATATATCAATACAACATTATTCAGCAGTAAAAAGTAAAATAAAATAAAGTACTGATACATGCTACAACGTGGATGAACCTTGAAAATATACTAAGTTAAGAAAGCCAGTCATAAAAGGCCACATATGAGATAAGTCTAATTAAAATACCCCAAACAGGCAAATCTGTAGAGACAAAAAGTATCATAGATAAATGGTTGCCTAGGGTTGGGTATGGAGAGGGGATGGGCGTAACTGCTAACGGATATGAGCTTTCTTTTGGGGATGATCAAATGATGATGTATGTGTGACTATGAACATATAAAACCACTGAATTGTACACCTTAAATGGGTGAATTGCATGCCATGTGAATTACAGATCAATAAGTTGTTTAAAAATGCTAGTTAAAAAGGCTGGTTCTGTCATGGCTATTTATAACTTCTGTAGACTTTTACAAAGTATAAACCCCTAATTATCAAAATGCTTGTTACTGTCCCCAAGCCTCATTTCATTTACTTACATAAAAAACATCTGCCTATCCCACTAAAAATACTGCAATAAGTGAAAGGAAGAAATTTCTTCTAAAATTAAATGATGTATTGAAATGGTTTCTCCTTGATAGATTTAATTTTTATGATTTGAATATAAATAAATCCACACTCACCATTAGCCATGGTTAAATTTTCAATCTCAGATAAGTATCCCTCAATACAAATACACATTAACAGATCGTCCCCTCCCAGAACATGCTGAGTAGACTAAATTTTAATATATTAACTTCAATTTAAAAAGTAAAACTAAAAAGGCAAATCTGTAACAGAAAAATGCATATGAAGTCTCATAATTTAGTAGAAAATGTTTTAAACATTCATCCACTCAGGATTACTGCAACTTCAATGTTTGAGAAGTGATTCCATGAATTTTGTGATATTCTCCTATCATCTTACTATTTTGACTATTTCTATTTACATTAAGTTTAAGTTGATTCCTTTCTTTTTCTTTTCTTTTTAACTTAGCCATACATGAAGCAATAATATGAGTGAACTTATAGGTTTGGTAAGCTGATTCTATTATTCTATCAAACATTAAAATAAATGTATAGTAGAATTTAGAATGCTGATATGTATATCACCTAAAAACATCTTGCACAGGATCAGTAGCATATACATCAGACTTTGGGAAAAACTGATCTAGTTTTATCTTCTAATTTTATGGATGAGAAAGTTGAACTTACTAATGACATCCAAAAATCCATGCATATCAGAATCACCTGGAGAGCTTGTGTTAATATGAAGATTCCTGAGCCCCTTTTCCAGAGGGTAGGTCTGGAATGAGGTCTGAGAACTTACCTTGTAACAGATATCCCAGTGGTACTGATGCTGTGGGCCAGCGGCCACACAAGAACCATCTTACCAAAAGTTAGAGTCAGACCAAAATCTAAACTAGAACCCAATCTTCACTTAGATGCTCTATAATTATATGCTCTATCAAAAATTATTAATTTTGCTAAATTCTATAAACTTTCATTTTATTTTATTCTTTATACCCAAAAGTTATTGTCAAATGCTAAAAATAAGGTTTATGCATTTTTAAGACTTCTGAAAAGAGTTGTATTAAGATAGTGATGTATAATATTTAAAAAGAACATTACAGTCCCTGCTGAGGACCCCTGAGTCATTTTCCTTGTTCACATACACTCCCATACCCCTGAAATAAATGTTACCTTCAATTTTGTCAGTCTTTCTCTTGCTTTTGTTGGTAGTTTTATCATGGTTGTTTCTCAAAATAATGTATCATTTAGGTTGTGTTTTGAGATTTTCATTATATATCTTATTATGCAAATTACTTTTTTACTCACTTCGATGTTTTTGAGATGTAGTCCTATGGTTTTTACCAATAGTTCATTGATTTTATAGCTGGATAGGATTTCACTACAAGAAAACAACTTCCAATTTTTTTTAACATTTTATTTCAAAAAAATAATAGGTATACAGGAAGTTGCAAAAAATATTACAGAGAAGTCCTGTCTACCCTTCACCAAGTTCCTTCCAAATGTTACACATTACCTATTATAGATTCATATCAAAACCAGGATATTGGCTTTGATACAATGTTTATAGTTTATGCCAACTTATTATATGCATGACTCTCAATTTTAAAATCATTCTATTAGAAAACATCTGAGTTATGTCCTTTATTTGTTTTTTTTCCTGTAATTGATAACAATGATTCTACCTACTAGAAAAAATAAAAATCCAAACACTGACAACACAAATGCTGATAAGTACATGAAGGGACAGGAAACTCTGGTAAGAATGCAAAATGGTGCGGCCATTGTGGAAGACAGTTTGTCAGTTTCTTACAAAAATAAATATACTCTTACCATATTATCCATCAATCGTACCCCTTAGTATTTACACAAAGGAGTTGAAAAATCATGTCCACATACAAACCTAAAGCTGTACTCATAATTGCCAACACTTGGAAGCAACCAAGAGACCCTTCGGTAGAAGAACTGATAAACTGTGGTACATCTAGACAATGGAATATTATTCAGTGCTAAAAAGAAATAAACCAGCAAGCCATAAAAAGACATGGGGGAAACTTCAATGCATATTAAGTGAAAGAAGCAAATGTGAAAAGCCTTCATACTGTATGACTTCAACTATGACATTCCAGATACAGCAAAACCATGCAGACTAACAAAGATAAGTGGTTGTTATGGGAGGAAGAGATGAATGAGTGGGGCATATATGATTTTTAGGACAGTGAAACTAGTCTGTATGATACTTTGATAGTGGCTAATGTCATTATGCATCAGTGAAAACTCATAAAATGTTCACTAAAAGTAAACCCAAACATAAACTTGGACTTTGGGTAGGTTCATCAATTGTAACAAAAATACTACTCTGGTGGGGAAGTTAATAATGGGGGAGGTTATACATATGTGGGAACCACAGGTATATGAGAAATCTTTGTAACTCCCACTCAATTTTGCTGTGACCCTAAAAATTCTCTGAAAATAAAGCCTATAAACTTTCAACTATAAGATGAATAAGGTCTAAGGCTATAATATATAACAGGGGGACTATAGTTGATAACATTGTATTATATAATAAAAATTTGCTGAGAGAATAGAATTTCAATGTTATTACAAAAACAATAAAAGTACATATAAATATGAGGTGTGTCCAGAAAAAGTCCAGCCACTGTTAATATAATGAGAATGGTTTGCGAGACATCAATGTAACCTGGCAGCGAAGGACAGTGGACTGGAATGCGCATGCGTGAACAATGACAACTTCACTGTACTAGTCAGTGGGAGCAGTAGATACTGTTGAGTGAGCATGTCAACCATGTGGCTGTTGTATTCAAAATGACTCAGCCAGTAGGGCAACAAACTGCATCAAATTTTGTGCTAAGCTTGAACATCCCTCTGCAGAAACTATTCAGATGACTCAGAAGGCTTTCAGGGATGATGGAATGAGCGCAGAGCAAATAAAAGTGTGGCACAAAGGCTTCAAAAATGGTCAAGAATCTGTTCAAAGTGATCCACATTCTGGAAGGCCTGCAACAAACAGAACGTCTGAGAATGTTGAACGTGTACAGGCTGCAATCAACAAAGATCCGCGACTGACAGCGCGAGAACTAGAAGCTCATGTGGGGATTCCAAAAACTACTGTGTCTGTGATTTTGACCCAGGATCTTGGCATGAAACATGTCATGGGAAAATTTGTTTCACAGCTTCTGCTACCAGAGCAGAAGGAGCACTGTGCTTCAGTTGCTAATGATTTGATTTAAACCACTACCAATTAACCAGATTTCCTCAAGAAAATCATAAGCAGAGAAGAATCATGGGTCTACACCTATTCGCATGATCTGGAAATAAAGGCCCAGGTTTCCCACCGGAAGTCACCTGGTTCTCCATGCACAAAGAAGATGCAGCAACATCTCAGTGAGATCAAGACCATTTTAATGGTTTTTTCTGATTGTGAAGGTGCTGTCCATCATGAGTACACCTGCCCAGGCCAAACAATTAATAAGGAGACCTACATCAATGTTTTTCTTTGGTTGAGAGATGCAATACGATGAAAACAGCCACAGCTATGGGCAACTGGTGACTGGCAGCTTCATCACGACAATGCTTCCACAATGCTTCCACTCACGTATCATGTCTTGTGTAGAGTTTTTTGGTGAAACATCAAATTTCCCAGGTGATTCAGCTCCCCTACAGCCCAGATTTGGCACCCTGAGACTTCTGGCTTTTCCCAAAACTAAAATCACCTTTGAAAGGGAAGAGATTTCAGATCATCGATGAGATTCAGGAAAATATGATGGGGCAGCTGATGGAGATCCCAACAAAGGATTTTGCAGTGTTTTGAACAGTGGAAGAGATGCTGGGAGAACTGTGTGAGGTCCCAACGTGACTCCTTTTAAGGGGACTGAGGCGTCTTTGTCCCATGTACATTTCTTGTACCTTGTATCTTCTTCAATAAATGTCTCTGTTTTTCATATTAGATGACTAGATGTGTTAATTTGCAAGATGGGAGGGATCCTTTCATAATGTATACATATCTTAAATCAACACAATGTCGTCGTCGTCGGCAGCCGTCCGTCTCGAGAGACGATGGTGTAGCTTCTTAAGAGTCTATCTGCACCGCTGAGAATGGCTGTGTACACCTTAAATATCTTACTATTTTATTTGTCAGTTATTTGTCAATAAAGCCATAATTAATTACTTAATGAGCAAAAAATAATAAAGTATTTTTAAACAACTATTCTATGAATATTATAGATCATCTGGTTAAATGTACAAGAATTTCTCTAGAGTATGTATCCAGGAGTGGGATTGGTAGACCAAAGAGTATCTTAAACTTGAAAAGATAAAGTCAAAGTGTTTTCCAAATTGGTAGTAACAACTCTCTTTCTCTCCATCAGTCTATGTGTTCCCAGTTTTTATAGCTCATTATTGCTGACTTTAGCTTTTCCAATATGCTGACTGAGAAATGGTATGCCATAGAGGTTCAGTTGAGGTCTTGATGTTATGTAACTTCTCATGCGATTTTTGGTCATTTGTGTCTTATCTTTAATAACGTGCTGATTCAAGTCCTTTGCCCCACCGTGTTTGAGGCCTCTGGTCTTTTTAACATGACCTGTTATTTACTTATTCTAGATATTTATCATTTTACAGTAATATAGGGTGGACAAAAGTAGGTTTACAGTTGTGAGTACATAAAACACAGTTTATTCTTATATTATTATTTATTAATTATTGTATGATTTTCCAAACAAGTAACTGCACACCTACTTTTGTCAACCCCTGTATATGTTATACAAATCTGCTCCCAGGTTGTGGTATTTTTTTTTATTTGAGTCCTTTGATAGTGCATTGATGTAGTAAAATTAATTTGCTCTTTTATGGCCAATGCTTATAGTATTTTGTTTTAAAAATTCTTCCTTACCCAAAGATTGTAAAAAATATTTTTCTATATATTTTTTCTTACAATTTTTAGCTTTGCCTTATACAACCTGAACTGATTTTTTTTCTGCATGGTATCAGGTGGTGCCCTTTTTTCTTCCTACATATATAGCCAGTTGTCACAGTGCCATGTATTGACAATTCTTTCTTTTCCTTCCTATCTCAAAGCCAGGTCTTTATAAAACAAAGTTTACCTAAATGTATGTGTGTGTGCCTAGGTTCTTTATTCTCTTCCAGTCATTTATTCTTCTGTTTCTTCTTGGTAGCATACTGTTTTAATTGCTATAATTTTATAACAGAGGGTCTTATATCTCGTAGGTCAAGACTCCCCATTGACTCTTCCATTTGCAGTTAAGAATCAGCTTCCATGGTCCATGGGTGAAGGGAGGTAAAGACATTTTTATTTTAGTTTCATAAAATATTTAAAACAATTTGGTGAGAGTTGCATCATTTGTAGATTGAGACTTTTTGTTCATAAGTATGATTTATTTCTCCATTTATTTAGATTTCCCTAAGTGTCTTTGTTTTAGAATTTCCATTATATATGTTGCCTGTTTTTCTTAGAGTTATTCCTAGGTATGTTATATTTATGATGATCCTAGTATAAATGACATGTCATTACCTTTTCTAAATAGTTGTAGTAGAGTACAAAAATGCAATCAATTTTGTATCGTACTGATTTTGTTTGCAGCATGTTGGCTAACCACTTTCACTCATCCTAATACTTTATCTGTAGATTCTTTCATTTTTTTAAATAAACAAAATACCCTCAATGACTACTGATTACATTGCTTCTTCCTCTCCAATGCTTAGAATCCTTCTTTTATGTCCTGTATGATTTTAGTTAGGACTTCCTACATAATACTGAATAGAAGTATTGTCTTGTCTTGCCAAGAGTGTATGTATCTTATCTTGTTTCCAATATTAAAAAGGAATGCTTTCAATGTTTCACCATTGAATATTATGTTTCCTGAGTGTTTGTACCTTCTAGTCATAGTTTGTTGATTTTGTATCATGAATATCGAATTTACGAAGCACATTTTCTCCAAGATGATATTTATTCCCTTAATAAAAAATTTATTAAGTGCCTATAATGTGTCACACTGTTCTAGACAGTAGAGATAAAGGAATGATGAATCAGATGAAAATTCTTGTCCTCGAGAATTTACCTTTTATTAAAGGAAAGCAAAGGTAATGAATAACTTAAACGCATAGTGTGTTACATTTGATCAGTACAAAAGACAAAAATGAAGTACAGAGAGGAATAGGTAGTGTTGGGAAAGGGGGACTGCAATTTTAAATGTAGTGGTAAGAATGGGTCTCATTGAGAAAATGGCATCTGACAAGAGCCTTCCAGCAGAGAAGAGTGAGTGCAAAGGAAGGATGACTAAGTACTGCAAGGCAATATAACATTCCAGTACAAATTTTAAAGAGAAAAAGTTAGTATCTGGGTAGGTTAACAGGGAGATATAAATATTAATATACTAATTTAGTTACTTATTGCCTGTGACAAGCAATGGAGCTTAAATATCTCACATGAGCTATTAAGTAATAATAAAATCAGCTTTAAAAAACATTAAAACTGCTAGTAGAAACAAAGTAACATTCTTGTTAAAAATAGTAAATAACCATTCCAATATAAAACATAGAAATTCAAGGAACAAAAATTATTCTTTTGTTCAAAGTAAATGTCTTTAGAAAAGTTCAACTTGGGTCATACAAACCTGTCAAAAATAAACAAGAGAAAATATAAAAGAAAAAAAAAAAGCTGTTCACAAATACAAGACCTAAAACTCATTATATTCATTAGAGGTATTACCTGTAAGTTATCTCACCCAATCCAGAACTAAAGAAACAAGATCAAAACAAGGCAATCACTCAAGACCGCATTACAGAAAAAGAAAATAGTTTCAAATGTGTTAAAGTTCAAGATAAATATGGGCACAAACTTTCAAATTAATGCTAAGAATGAAAAAGAAAAAAGACCCAGCAAATCTAACTAGGAAAAACTAAATAAACAAAAGGGGGGGGGAGTACATCCAAAAACATAAAGATTGGCCAAAAGAGACTAAGGAAACTCAACAGGTGTTTATTTTTGGGGAAAAAATAGATCAAAATTAATCTGGATTTCTTTTTTATGCCGGACATCTCAGAATCTTTTAAAATGCCACTATGAATCAATGAATCACTACGGTATTTCCACTGGTAGAATGTAGGGGCAGGGGCATGGAATAAGTATGCAGAAGTATGGAGTCCCTCCCATACCACTTGACCATGGAGCCTTTCATTTCTGGCAAAAGCAAAGCACTATTAGAGAAATGCTGCCCTGAAGGAAGGTAAGGTCAGATGAAATTCTTGAAATACTTTGAAGCGTTTAAAGAATGCTTTAGGGCCCTGGCTGCTGTGGCTCAGTGGATTGAGCTTCGGCCTGCGAGCCAAGTGTCCCCGATTCGATTCCCAATGAGGGCACATGGCGAGGTTGCATGTCAGGTCCCCAGTTGGGGGCGCGAGTGAGAGGCAACCACACGGTGATGTTTCTCTCCCTTTCTCCTTTCCCCTCTCTCTAAAAATAAAATAAATAAACATATAAATAAATAAATTTTTTAAAAAGAAAGAATGCTTTAAAAAAGAAAAAGAAAATTTAAAGGAATTTTATGGTTGTTAGGTTTTTTTCTTTTAATTATTATTGCTGGAAAGCCAGCCAAAGAATTGATTGTACTTACAAATATGTATATATTAATGAATAAAAGATACAGAAGAGAATAAAGCAAAATCCTGAGACATGTTACTGAAGAGGATATTTGGGTACAAATTTTCTTCTGAAGTAAGCAGTCCAAATTGCTAAGTCAGAGAAAAATAAATACAAGGATTGTACAGAAAAATAAAAATGAAATAGATCACCAGGGTGGAACGGTATTCAACCAGAGTCCTGGATGACCTTGGAAACAACTACAAATGTATAGGCAAAGCTAGGTCAAGTCATACAAATAGCCCAAGAATTGTCTCCTACAAAGGCTCTGAAACGATAAACTAAAATAAACTAAACTAAAATTCAGCAATAAACTAAAATTCATCATGAATTTATTGGAAGCATAGATTATGTTGATGGCATTCCTGACACTGAAACAAGGATAATCTAATAGAAGAAAAGCCATAAATGTAGTTACAGAATCTATTGGTATCTATCTCTGTATCAATAGATTATCTCTATCGATAGGCAAATTTGGTATCTACAAATATAGATATAAAACACCAGAAATTTTTGAAGTGGTAAATAAGTTGAGGCAAGAAATATTTATTTAGACTTTTGACATGTCTTAGACAACATTCTGAAAAAAAGGCTTTAAATTGTATCAAAGAGAGATTCTGCCCCAAATAGGAAGCTGGCTTGGTGGCAGAAAACAAAGAAGGCATAAGCAAAATTTCAAATACAGTTCATTGAGGGGTTTGAGTTTGAAAGCCACTCTCGCTTTCAGAATATTGAAAATGGAACACACAGCAAATGTTCAGGTTTAGAAATAAGTAATGAAATCTCAAGGTGCCAGGGACAAGTGATGGAGGGTCCTAGCAGTCCAGGTAATGATGAGGCCCAAAGCCAGTATCAACCGCAACGGCTCCCCTGCAGGGAAGTGCCAGGCACCATGTGAATCACTTTATATGCATCACTTAGTTTAGTCTTCACAGCTTCCTACAGAAGTAATTACCACTTTATTCCACAAGTTTACAGATGAGACAATTAAAGCTTAGAGTGGGAAGTCACTTCCCCAAAGACCATTTAGGTAAGTATATGTCAGTAATAATAGCTACTAAATGGTAGAGCGAAACTCTGAAACCTGGCGAGTGACCCCAGAATCCTAACTTTGAACCACTGCACTAAGGGTCCTCAAACCTGAGCATGCATTACCATCCCAGAGAGTGTGTCAAATGCAGATTGCTGGGCCCAGTCCCCAGAGATTCTGACGAAATAGATTGTGTCGGTCCCAAATTTGTATTTCAAACAAGACAATGCTGCTGTCCTCTGCCAAACGATCTCAGCTACAGGCGGTGAAACAGAGAAAGAACAAGATCACCATAAGAATGGCCTCTAGAAAAGAAGGAAATGTTGGTGAGGAAAGATGGCGTAGAATTATGGGGGGAAAAGAATGAAATATGCAGTAATTGGAATCATGCTAAAATTACATGGAAATTCTCTCAGGGCTTTTCTTGCCTTGGTGAGCAAAATGTCTTCTCGGGACTTCAAACAGCCTAAAACTATTCAAACAAAACCTGAGCACTGTAAATTTAGTGGCAAAACAGATGTTTTCATGTTCAGGAATTCCCTACTCTAGCTCCCACCACTTACTTTTCCCACTTGCCATCGATTGCCTAGATTTCTTTTACCAGGAAATGAAACAATTCACACTGCAGTCAGCATGGTGATTGCAGGGGGGAGGAGAGAAAGTGGGGGTGAGAGAGGGGATAGGGGTGATAAATGGAAATGGAAAAAAATACAATAAAAAAGGGAAAAATTAGAAGTTAAAAAAAAGAAAGGTTTAAGAAGGAAATGAGCCCTAAAAAATGAATATATTGTTTCCTATAGATTTCATTCAAAACGTAAATGATTGCTCATAAATTAGCCATAGGTCTAATATAATATAGCATATCAAATGTTTTTTTAATTACAAAAATTCAGTTTTATTATTTTGGAGAGGAAGCATGGCTATATAAATGGCATCAAATTCGGTTTCGAAACTCCTATATTTGGAAATAAATGACATCTGATGAGTCATTTTCTTCACCTATAAAAAAAATTTCTTCACAGCGACGTAAGGATCAAACGTGATCATATGTGTGGAAGCATTTGGTCAACTATTAGACACTTTTTCACTTGTAAGTTTAGTTATTACTACTTTGGAGAATAATACATTTTATACAAACTGTTTCTAGATGTGCATTTTATTTAAGTTCATGAGACAAAAGCGCCGAGTAAAAATCAGGCATTCCTGGGGTGGGATTTGATAACGTTTCCCCAAGGGTGAACTCCATGGGAAAACTCTGGAACTAAGAGAATACACACGGTCTAGTATTTTAGACAAAGAAGGATAGAAACAGGACTGAGGGCAAGTATCAAATGAGGCCTGATCTCTGTGTACAGAGGCTGCGACCAGCATGCTCTTATGTCAAACTCTAAGGTAGTAATTTTTTTCTTTTAGTAGAGACTTGCCTAATCGTGAGCTACTCTCCTGGCATTTTCCTGGGAAACCTGTAAGAAACATGAGCTGTGTTCTCACAACTGTGGAGCCTTATGCAGGAGTCCTGCATCCCAGGCTCTGAAACAAGAATTATAGATGGGACTGTGCTACCTCACAATGCAACAAAGTAAAGACCTACATTCTCCTTCATTGGCTGATGGCAGACTAAGGTGGGGAAAGGATGCTAAGAAGAACATGGACACAGTGGGATGGCGGGGGTGGGGGATGAGTCCAGCTGGGCGCTGGCCATCCTCCAGACTTTAGGGCAACTGTTGGCAGGTTTTCATTACAGTAGGTTCAGGTCCCAAACTTGAATATTAATCTTTAATCTGTTTTAACAAGGTACTGTATAGTAGGTATCACTGGTCATTCCCCATTGTAAGATTTTAGGTAAGCCTCACAAAGCCATGAATGTTGTGTTAGGAAAAGACTTCTTAGACCAACCGAAAGCACACTGATAAAAAAAAAAAAAAAAAAAGATAAATGGGCTTCATCAAGAGACATCACTTAAAAAGTCAAAAATAAGTCACAGGCTAGGAGAAAATATTTGAAAATCATACACACAGAAAAGGACTTTATCCAATAATATCAAGTGCTGGCAAGGATGTGCAGAAACTAGAACCCTCACACATTATTTGGAGAACCACAATATGTGAAACTGCCACTTTGAAACATACACTTACCATATGACCCAGCAATTCCACTGCTAAGTAACTACCCAAATGAAATTAAAACTTATACACATTAGCCATAAAAGTGAAAAAGTGGAAACAATCCAAATGCCCAATTAACTAGTGAACAGATAAATAAAATGTGGTACATCCATACTATAGAATATTCATCGGTAATATGATATATGCTACAACATGGCTGAACTGCAAAAACATTAAGTGAAAGAAGCCAGATTCAAAAGACCACATACTGTAGGATCCCATTTAAATGACACATCCATAAAAGGCAACTCTACAGACATAAGAAATAAATTATCGGTTGAACAGGTCTGGAGGTGGAAACAGAAGTGAGTGCAAACTGGCACAAGATTTCTTTCTGAGGAGGGTGCAAATGTTCCAAAATTAGGTAGTGTGATAGTTGCACACAACTCTATAAATTCACAGATTTTACTATAGTCTTTGAATTCTCGCTTTAAAGGGGTGAATTTTATGGTATGTAAATTATATGTCACTAAAACTGTTTAAAAATTAAAGACATTTTTAAAAGATGTCATGGATAACCCCGACTATAAATCTCACTGTGAAATGTGAAGATATTTATACAGTAATAGGTCATTTATCCTGGTGTCACACTTCTAGGAAACTTGACTCTTGGGACAAGGAACATAGCCAAGAAAACACCACCCAACAGGGAATAAGATGGTCATTCCTAAATGTATACACTTAAGACTATAAAAGAAAAAAAAAAAAAAGACTGTAAGAAAAACTGGGAAACCCTCCCCTTACTTTTTCCCAGGCCTAAGATTAGAACTTAATGACTTATTACATGTATAAATAGAGGGCATCTCATTTAATAAGCTCAATTATGTGGTTGCCCTCAGCAGCTAACATGAACAAAGTGACAGTGAGTACTGATGAGAGGATGAGAAGCAGAGACTATCAAAGGGTCTGATCAGCCCCGCACAGCAGAACACCCCTGAGGGCAGGGCAGCTGATTTGTCCCAGGCCCTGCGGCCAACAGGATAATAGCATCTCTTATACAAGCTGGGAAGATAAACAGTGTTTCTCAAATGAGGTCATCAGAATGACTCTGATGCTTATTTATGATACAGATTCTCATCCTCGGTCCAGAACCTCCAGAAATGGTGCCTGAGGATCTGCATTTTTAACAAGCACCCTGGGTGATGCTTATGCATGTTAAAATTCAACACATAAGAGAGCTATTCTTAGAGAATATGAGAGATCGAAGGAAACTTGATCATCATCTATTGTAGGTAAGAACATGTAGAACAACAAGGTAACATTATTTTACAAGATCCTCAAATATTTACTTAAACTCTAGTCTTATAAATTGTCAAGCATATTTATAGACATGGGGGAACGTATAATGTAGCTTGGAAATATTGTCTTCAAAGATTAATGAAGATAAAATGCTCAGTCATTTAAAGAGATATGTTTCTGCTCTCAGGAAAATTAATCCAGAGCACCTCATTACCTGAAGGTGCCAACTAAATGAGTCATCATAATAGTGATATTATTTTTACTTATTGGTATGTTCGGTTTAATTATTGCATTATTTCCCTAAACCTATCTTCCTGAGAAAGTGCATAGTTTGCTGAACAAAAAATTTTTTAAAATCAGCATTCTTACAAATCACTAACATTAAGTTATCATTTGTTCTGAAGACACATCTCTGGTGCTATGAGTCCTATTTTATATTAAGCCAACTTCAGTTCTCTTGTGTGTAGGTCCTAAAGCACAAGCTAGCAGGCACAGCTCCCATACAGAAGCTTGGAAATCCAAATGCTTAAACTACTCCAGATCGCTACTTATCAGAAATCTTTTGTCCATAACTTTTATCACACTCAGAGCTTCACTGAAGTTATCTGCACTCCATCTTTGTTGAATGATTTTGTCATTTTTTAAAATGGGAAAAATAATGAAAGCCAATATTAGGACTCTCTAGATCGAGGAATATTGATCTAATGGCTTGTCTACTACTAGGCTAGTGTCTGACATTTTCTTACAGTAGAAACAGAAACAAGAAAATCTGCCAAGATCAGTGATATATTGGGCTTGCCAGTATGACCCTACCCAATTTTGGTGAATGATACTGTGCTGATGTTTAACGAGGAAGAAAAAACACCTAGATAGGAGATATTTCCAAAACTGACAACTGAAAAGGTTTTAGGATGAGCAAATCTAAATAGATAGGAAATGTAATTACAGTAAGACCTCTTATAATAGTGACTTCAATACATTCTTGTACGCAACATTTTGACAGTCAGTCTCAATCTTTTTTCTCTCTTCCTCTCTTTCATCTCTATACTACAATCTTTTTATTTTTTTATTTTTTCTGATAGATTGTGAGAGACCTAACATATGTCTTGAGAACAACTCTATTTTCGGCTATTGAGAACTGTTCCTCAAATCAGGAATTTGATTTTGGTCCATATCTCTTTGCTTGTGACACTGGTTTTATCCTCTGGTAAAATAAATGGTGGGCTGTTAACTCCTCCATCTCATGAAATTCTTACTTCTCTTCTGCAAGAATGTCAGCAGCTTTTTGTTCCCTTTGCTCCTTTCGAGACGCCATCATTTCATTCTAAGAATTTTTTGTAATTATTTTTTATTATGTCAGCAATATATCAGTATTTTTTAATCTCATGCAAGGTTATGTTTTTATTAATTTTAGAGGGAGGGAAAGAGAAACATCAATTTGAGAGAGGAACATCGATTGGTTGCGTCCCATACACACCCTGACTGGTCCTTGAACTCACAACCTTTTGGTGTATGGGACAACGCTCCAATCAACTTAGCCACCCAGGTCGGGCAAAATGTCATTAATTTTAAATCTGTACTAGTTAGAACAAAAGTTTGACTTGTGCTTGCTTCTGCTCTGGGTTTGTTTTTGTTTTTTTGTTTTTTTTGGGGGGGGGGGTTGAGGGGTGGGAGATTTAGTAAGTAAATTAAAGAGTAAAAGTAAAAGTGAAGAAGATCCTTTAGAAACCAAATCTGTTAACAAATTGCTGCTGAAATGGTCATGCTTATAAGGATTCTCTTCTCCCTATGAGACTGACAGAATCCTAAAAGTCCACTTTCCCCCCTAACTTCTTGAACAATAGCATATATGTGGATACAGATCCTAAAAAACAAACAAATAATAATAAAAGAGACAGAAGGTGTTTGATCCCATACTGTTCCCTAGTAGCCTGTCCTCTCACTGCAGTAAAGGTTAGCGGGCTGCCACCACATTCTTTATCCCCAGGAAGTCACATAAAAAGCTCAAAGGAATGTGTTGCAGTAGAAAATACCTTTCAAACTTCAAGTTAAAATGAACGGAAGTTAAGATCCTGGGTCCTCCTGGTTTTTGTGACAATGTTCTCACTGTCTCCCTCCCCTACCCCACTGTCATCACCTGTCAGGACCAGGGAGATTCTAATTTAACAACAAGTAACTAGAGTAACCTGGATCAAGCTTGGTAGATACTCATGAAACCCATACTTGGGGAACTCTTGATTTGCCCATCTCTGCCATAAGTTGCCTCTTCTACCAAACAGAATGGCAGTTCTAAGCTTGTTTGGTGGTACATTCCTGCCAATTATCACAATAATCACCATTTGATATCTTTCTGATTTCAATTATATATATAATATATATATATATATATAATTTTCACAATGCCATCATTCTAAGAATTGTTCATAAAATATCTTGATTATGTCAGTAACATGTCCTTAGTTATTTTTTAATCCTCACCCAAGGATATGTTTTAATTGATTTTATATTACTATAGTATTATGATTTTATTGATTATATACAGTAATAGATAAAATAACTATTTTATAATGAGGCAATGCAAGATTCATTACTGAGTTTTGATTGAAGAGATAAAATCTGGTTTGGACAGTGTAAAAAGAGTGAAAAAGAAGGCCTGCAGCCTAGGAGCTCGGGAGAACTGGACAGGGAATTTTTAGAACCAGCCAATAAACCAAAACCAAACCAAACCAAAAAAAGGCTAGGAAAAGGAGTTGGAGCAATGGTGATTTCAGTGAGTAGGAAGGACTCAATGCTGGGTGGATTGTTTTTAGTATATTTCTGTTGTCCTAAAAATAACATGAATTTTTTTTTCAATGACTGGTAGAGCTTTAAGAGAAAATGCTAAAGGCTGGCTTAGGGAGGATAATAGGACAAAATAAAAAGGAACTACATGCAGTGTCTTAGTCCTGAATTTCTCTAAGTCTATAACTATCTGATACCTAAAATATTCCTTTCGGAAATGCACATGTTATACCAAGACTCCTCATTGCTATAGTAGCTTTGTTATACATAGTACAGACAAACTGCTACATAATATCATTCATTCATTCATAATTACTGAACTCCTACCACGTGTCACACATTATATCAGGGACTGTGTATATAAAGTTGCATAAAACAAACAGTTTGCATGATAGCTTACAGTCACACCTACTATGGAGGTAAAGCACTAAGACAAAAGATAAAAGGGCTTCAGGTATACTTGCCAGAAAGCCAGGCTTCCTACACCTTACCTATACCTTTCTCCAGCACTTAGTTCCAAGTATCAAATCTAAAATTTTCTAATCATCTGTTTTTGGTTGGGGACGCAGTACTTTCTGACCCACTGAATTTCACAGTAAACTACAATTAGACTCAGGCTTCTAAACGGTACTCTTGGTACAGGGTCCATTCTGAATCAGTAAGAAGGCAGTCTGAGACTGGCTCTTCATCCTGGGAAAATGTCCAGGAGATACAAGGAAGGCCAGTTAGCTGCAGAGATTTCTGTGAGTGGGGCATTCCTCCCCTAAAAGCAAAACTGCATCTATTAATCCACTTCACTTCAGCCACTGAGCGAACATAACATTGAAATAACACATAGTTACTGCCAATCTGGGATCTATCTAAACCAATGATCCAAGAATAAGAGGTTCCACAACCCACTATCCAATTCTCCTCCATTCCTTTTAATTCTGAAAAGTATAAAATCTGGCCGCTTTGTAATGTTCTCATTAGTTGCTTACAGTGACATTTCAAAGTTCCACCATAAATTACTCTGTAAATCTTATTGCTCCACATTATGACCTGGAAATATGATTGCTCTCTTGAGAGAAAAATCGAAAATTAATTGGAAATGCATTGATTTTTTTAACGCCCTCCTTTTCTTTCTTTTCTAACAACATCGTTATTGCTAAACCAACACAGCACCGGACATAAGATAGGAACTCCTCTTCTTCAGCCTGTCTGGTAAGTAAATAGCCACAAGCTATAAATAACAGCAGTGATTTCCAATCTTCTGAAACTGGCCGTAGCCTATCACTGCTTAATTTTAGGTTACTCTGCAATTCTGCTTTTCTACTTTGCAATTAAAGAGACCTGAGACTGCTGTGGTGGGCGCAAAGTACCATTTCTCATCGTCTTGAGAGATCTAGGGCCCCTAACGTTAGTAAGCAAATGCCCTTACTCCCCGCCCTCTGACCACTCTACAGCCTCACCTCCTACCTCCTCTCCACTTACACCCTAACCCTCCAGTCACACTAAATCAGTGTTCAGTTTCCTGAACAGCCCGTTGGCTCTCTTGGATCTGTGCCTTGGACATTTACAAATGCTGTTCCCCTGCTGACACTTGGGCATAACCATGGCATTTGTCACACCAAACTGCAATGTGCTGTTTACTTGCCCATCTCCTCTAGCTAGACTGTAACTGTGAAAGACAGGGAGCATCGCCTAGTACTTGTCTGTAGTGCTTGGCTTATACTAGCACTGTCCTTTGTTAAAATAATGAAGAGATGAGTGAGCCCTCCCAAACCTGGGCCAGATGCTTCACCCTCCAGCACCTTATTTGCTTATTTGTCCTCCATACTAGATTAGGAGCTCCTCAACGTAGGGATGAAGTCTTTTCTCATATCATTATGCATAATCTTGTTTCCAGAACACTGTTCAATAACAATGTGCTCAGTAGGTAGCTAGGTCCCTAGATAGAGAACATAGATAAAGAGGTAGATGGCAGATAAAGTCTTTTGGGGGAGATAATACTAACGATCATCAACTGTCAAGGTGACATTAAATGTCTTCTAGAGTACCAGATTAGAAAAAAGTTGACACAGAGCCAAACAGCCTGTTCTTTCCCCCATCAGCTCTCTAAAGCCCAGTTTCTCCATTTGCCAGATAGGGTTAAGGATAGCCCCAAACCTCACAGGATTGTTGCTGCAAGGATCAAATGAGTCAATATGTTCAAAGTTCTGGAGTAGTGTTGGACACAGAGTAAATGCTAAAATATCGTAAATCAGGAAAACGTGTCTGGCTGCCAATCCTAGTCCTGCCAGGAAGGACACATGTGGTCATTTGCTACCCAAAGCATGTTAGAAGGAAGACAGCATGCTGAAAGATTCACTGGCGCGTGGAACTCAATTCCCTTTAGACACCTCAGTATTTAATCAGTTATTTTCCTTGGGAAAGAGATCAAGTTAAATGTCATAAAAACTGACTAATATAATCTCCCAGTGGTTCCCAAACTGTACTCACACTGTGGTCCTTTGCCCAAAGCCATCCACCAGAAATGAATGTGAAGGAAATATTTTAGGAACTGTTCCACCAGCGAAGGAATTGACTTGCCTTTCTTTTTTTTCCTTCAGAATAAAAAGTGACCGTTTCAAAGATTACCATACAAAAGGACTATGTACAGAGAGGGACTACTGTATACCGAGGGTATTTCTTGTTTCCCAGCCACCTATTTTTCAGAGAAATTCTACTCTACAAAATTGAGATCACCTCTCCACTTTCCTCTAATCCACATCAAGGCAGGAAATGTAGAGAAGTTGGAGCAGGGAGTCCTTAGGCTTCCCTGCAAATGCAAATTTCAAAGAGAAGGGCTTTTATGAAAAATGCAAAGCTCACAGCCTCAAGGAAGGTAATGCCTTCCAGAAACCAACTTCCTTCTCTCAGTTCTGGCCACTCACATCCAAAAGACTAACATTTTCTTGAAAGCAGCCCAGGGACCTGCCCAATACCTTGCTACTACTGGGTCCTGGTTTTTCCTGAAGTTTGCAATTAATACAATAATTAGAGCCATTTCAAAAGGCCCTTGGTTCAATCAGCAGTGTTTTATTTTCCAGGAGAAGAGGCTCTCTTTCTACGAAAACACAGTAGGAGGCACATTTAAAAACTATATTTCAATTGCAAACAACGTGTGGCTGTGCTCCCAAATGGTAAAGAGAAGTTAAGAAAATGATTCCGAGAGGCCTCCGGTGGCACTGGAGGTGTAACGGGGCAAAATTCTTTCAGTGGTGTTCACGCTCTGCTGCTGCTCCTGCGGCAGAGAAACTCATTGCACAATGGAGCAAATTAACAGAATTAAACAGATGGAAGCCCGGGGTCATAGCACGCCACTTCATTAACACATCCAGGATGAAGGCAAATATGCCAGGAGAATTAAAAAGTGTTTTTTAAAGCCTGTGCTTTTCTATATTGACAGGTAACTTGAAAGATTTAGTAATGATTGACTACATGAATAATTGATATTCAGATGCAGGTCGAAACTAAAGGTAATCAAGTTGGAGATGCTGCCTGGTAAAGGAAACTTTGGCCATGTCTACAGAATCATTCCTTTCATAGTTCCTCTCTCTGAGAGATATCTCAAAGACAGTCTGACTGATGCCCTCTGCCTGGAACTCCTTCCTTGTATGAGATATTCATTCTCCACTACAGCCAGCCCCAGCCCACCTTTCCAAACTCTGCATCCAGTTCTACCAAAATGACTCTGCATCTTCACCAAAATGATCTGGTGTCCATCCTGATGCAGTATGTTCTCTTCCTTGCCTCCAGACCGCAACTTTGTACAGAATGTCCTACAGGCCAGCTGGTGCTAGAAGAGGCCCTGGGTTTAAAATCCAGCTCTGACTCTTACCATTAATAGGTAAAAAAGGTTGGGTCACACACTTGTACTTTCTGAACCTCATTTTCTTACTGTAAAATGGGAGGAACAGTGCTTTCCCCCAGAACTGTTAAGGATCAGTACCAATGTAGATCCATAAAGTGCCCAACCCAAAGTCAACCATTCACGTCCGTTCCTCCCTCTGTCACACTGATGAGTTTCTTTGCTTGACCAAACTTCAGGCAGGCTCCTGAGCTCCTCGGTCCATCTGTGCGGTTCTTTGTAAAATCCAGTTTTAATAAGAACCTTGCTAAGTCAGTTTAACCAACACCCTGATCTCCCTGGTACATGATCAGGTTCCTTATCCTCTACCACCACCCTCTACCACCCCAGGTGAGGTACGATCACCCTGGCCTGTCTTCAGCAAGAATCCTGTTAGATCATAGCCAGAACCCACAGCCCCACCCCTGATATTTCCTCTTAGTAATTTTCCATCCCCTGCTCACCCTGCTCCTTAGCTACAAATCCCCACTTACTCATGCCATATGCAGAATTCATCCTGGTTCTATACTGAGGTCTCCTTTCCCCATTGCAATTGTTCTGAATAAAATCTATTTTTACTGTTTTAATTACTGTCCAGCTCTGATTTCTCTTTGACATCACCCACCACTTAAAGTCCACCACCAACCTAATGCCCTTCAAAAAAATCTCCTTCTGACCCTTCCGGGTACAGATGAGCTCTACCTCCTCTGAATATTTATGTCATTTATCTATAACTTGCTCATCTGACATTTTGCCCAAAACAATCGTGTAGTGTAGCCATTTTCCAAGGCCCAGATACCTTCACAGTGAGAGTGTAAGCCTGCCTGTCATTAGCTAGGCTTTCTCTCTCTCTTTATCCACCACAGTCCCAAGCAGAGTCTGGAGCCTTGATCAACTCATAATTGGTGTTTTGCCACTTGGTTGTGGCTTGTTCTTTTTCCCTCTCCTGAAGAAGTTAGCCACTGCCAGCCCCGATTTTGCAGATCAACCACCATGCCCCTCTATACCTGCTTGCACAAGAAATTTAGTAAGAACAATTTTTTTCTCATTGTAATGTTAACATGAATTAAAACATACCATTAAATGACTGCTTGAGAGGTCAAAGAGGAAAACTTTCAGAACCAGATAATGAAGATTATAGGGAAAAAATAATTTTTAATGAACTGGTAGTACAACCCCTCAACCTGGCTCTGAATAGCTCCCCATGCACCTTCTGAGCAACCTTTCTTTATCAACTATACCTTCTCTCCCTCACATTTTCTACCTTCCATCACTCTCTGCATGGGTAGGGTACCCGCTGCTTCCCTATATCCAGACCCAGTTAATCCCTTCACCACTCATTTAAATCACCTCTTCCTCAAAGATGCCCAACAAATTTTGAAGTGGAAAAGTATAATTTAGTTAATTGACTGCGTCTTTCTTTAAGGGGAATTCCCAGTGGTGTGACGTCTTGACTGTGGGGCAGTTACTGGTGTCTGCTTCTCTGTTAGAGAAGTAAGAAAGGGAACTATGTGAACAGGGGGTGGTTAGGAAGAAGTTAGGGTTGGTTAGGAAGAAGTTAGATACTAAACAATCAAAAATGTCCACCACATGGCAAAGAGTAAGCAATGCTTCCTATCTCTCTTTTCTCTCAGTTGATCAACCAGAGAATCTTACTAATTATTCCACAGGGAAAGGCCACATACTTCTAATCGGACTTAGGAGTTGCAAATGAAATAAAGTTGAATACATCTATCTCTTTGCTTTCTCTCCTACTTTTTGCCCATCATCTCAACCTGTTTGGATTTTCAACTCCAAAAATAGAAAAGAATTGAAAAATGGGAGAAGAAAGCTACCTGCCAGAGGAAGCAGACCAGTACTTTGGAGAGTCCCTCACCTACTCAAAAGTGTGGTACAGCCTGTATGCCAGCCCAATACTTAGACACAACCCAGCCCTCTGCCTCATGAAAGCCACCCTCCTAAATGAGTAAGATATTACATAAAAATCTCATAGTTGAAAATGTAAGTTATGCTTTATGTAGGTGCCACAGAGGCCCAAAGAAGCGTTACCTTCAACCTCCCACCTATAACTGAACAACGAAAAGAAGCACCTCTACATAGCTGTCAGCATAGTGGGTACCAAACAAACTGTAGGGGTTACAGTACTTGACCCTCTTGAACTATGCTGGTGGCTTGGAGGTGGCAGTGGGGGGGGGGGTGGCAGGGAAAGGCATTGATTATGTGCCCTACCCCTCCCTCACCTCTTTTTCTCTCTGGAGTTCCCTGCTGAGTGAAATAAACACAAAATAGTCTGTATCATTTTTACAAATAGTTGGACAAGTTTTAAATACCTGACTACTTACAAATCAGAACTCCTTCGGTAAATAGCACGTGGGTATGAAGCTTAGCCACAGAGACTGACTGAGGTTTCCTGCATTCTTCAATCCAAGTTATCCTGGGTCTGGAGAGTTGACCAATAGCCCCTCCAGCAAGCCAGTCTCATGCAACACTGACACAGGCCCTGAGCACTGCCTGGTGTCCCATCCACACCATGAGCAGGGACAGCAAGAGGGCCTATTGTGCACAGCAGGCAAGGAGTGTGTTAAGCCATCCCTGCAAACACAAGCTCTTTCACACTTGACTTCCAGAAGGGAAAGAAGGCCCAGAATGGCACATGGCCCAGTGAGTGACAACCCAAATCAATCATATAACCAACTCCTCCTAACATGGGAGGAACTTATAAGGAGGATGGTGGGAAGGGGGACCCAAAGAATTCTCTTATTTCTCTTCCCACATCCCAACAACAAATTCTTGATAGGTTTGCATTCTCTGACCTCTATTTCTAACATTCATTAAGTCCATTCCATCCCACTAGCGGTGATAAAGTCTAATTAAGGAGGACCTCCACTCATATTTATCTTATGCAATTAGACCTGTGAGAAGCTGGTAGCTGGGCGAGACCCTGAAAGATGGAGACCTTGATTTATTTACCATTGCATCCTGGCCCACTGAAGTAATCAGACATTTATAAAACAAAGGAGAGCTAGAAATGGACAAAAGTGGAATCCAGGAAGGCAGGTGTAGCAGGTGGAACTGACAGACATTGAAAATGCAAAGGCTTCAACATTTGTTCTCTTGTCTTTTTGAAGCGACGTTAGAAACCCCATGGGCTTTTCCTCACATTTTCATCCATGTAGACAAATGCTTCTGTTGGAGGACAGCTCATTTTCAGTTAGCTGCACAATATCAACCTGTATATTTTAATTTAAAGAATTCAAATTTTAAAACCATGGACAAAAGTCCTTAAATGTCCCTTACAGCTCTTGATCTCACGAAAATTTGGAAACTTCCCCTGTGCCCACAAATTACCTGCCCCCAGCCTACCAACTATACAACCATAACTTTATGGCTTCGTTTTTCTGGAAGTGCCAGCCTGTCCTGTATTGGGAAGTCCTTGCTCTAGGAGGGTATTCTCTTGCTCCCTCTTCTTCCTAAGGCCCTTTTGTGTGGACAGGAAAAGACAACAACTAGACCTCGGGTTAAATCCAAAGATGACCCCTTTGCCTTTTAATTTCAGAAACTACATCAGGAAAAGATGCCCTTTCTGAGACAGGCTGAGCTGACAGATTGTAAAATACGAACTGGCACCATAAGGGCCTTATACAGTATTGTATCTGTAGCATAGTGTCTGGTACACAGAACGTGCTCAAGCATATTTATTGAATGAATGACTATGAATATGGAGACCATAAACAGTGCTGTGCTGAAGACTTTTTGTTGACTTAAAATTTTGTTGAAGATTTAGAACTGTGGACATCCATAGGACACTACTTGGAATAGGTCAGACATATCACTTAATTAATAACTTTGTATATGAAAAATTAGTGATACAGTGAACATGCTGGTTGTTAGGTTGCTTGATTGAAGATGCATTTACCTCATTCCTACATATCCACAAAGTGTTGCAGATGCATTTGAAATGAATGACACAGGAATCCAAATAATCATTAGAGTTTGAAAAAGAAAGACTCACATTCCCTTGAAATATTGCCAGCTGTAGGTTATGTAGGCCTAAGTTTGCCCTTGCACTGCAGAAGCTACTTTAGCCTCAACCTGCTGAGATATAAAGTTAGAAATATAGAAATCAATGCATTGCTCATACTCCTCTTCCAAGATTCTGGTGGGGACTAAATCACTTAGGGCCCTACAAGACCCTGTTAAGCTGAGGAACCTTAATTACCTTCATTAAGATAGATAAAAGTTCAGTCAGACCTCTGGGAGTGAACAGGAAGTCCCTTTGATTTGCAGAGAAACGTCTGGGGGCTAAATAAATTAATATAGCATTGTAAAAGGATTTCTTAAATCAACAGCTCTGAGAGTTTATTCCTTTTAAATATAACTATGCAAATATCCTGTCCAGCAAATAAAGAAACATAGAAATGAAGAAAAGAACCAAATTACATAAACTGTTTGGGGAAGTATTAAATCATTGTAATAATAGCATTACAACAAGAACAAGAATTATAATTATTTTCCAGCTTATAATCCAGAAGTAATAACATGTCAGATAAATTTATAATATACCTAGGTACTGCAATCATTTTAATGGGCGGTCGCTATTAAATGCTAGTAACAAAAAGCGTAAAAACAATTATAAATGAGAGCAGAGACATTAACTTAAAAGAATGAATGATGGCCAAATAATATCATAGAAAATAACTATATTACTACAGACTCACAACCATATATGAAAAAAAAAAGTATGTCCAAATAAAAATAAAGTCATGTGTTCCGATAATAGAATTTAAGCCAGGATGTAAATCTATTTTCTCCAGCTAAAACAGAAACTACATTTATTCCAAGGAAAAGTGTTATTATACTTTTTTTCATTCAAAAATTTTAAAAATAACACACAGAAATAACCTCTTCCCTATTTGTCCCATTTGGCAAGGTTCTTTTGTGAAAGTTTTATTACTTCCAGTGGCAGGTGGGCCTGTGTTTGTTAGTACAGAAGTTACTCAAAGAATGGACAAATATCTAATATTGATAAGATTCCCCCTGTTCTAACTTTTCCAGCTCAAGACTAACACAGGCAGCATGCTTCTGCACATGGTTTTTCACACACCCTGCAAACATAAAATGAAACACAACACTATTGACCAAAAAGTGACATGTTAAATTAATATTCCTAGACATTTTTTTGTGTGTGTGTGTGTGTGCCTCAGATGATGTACCCTCTCCTTCACAGAAGTTCACATGTTGGAACACTTATGACATGTGATGTCTCCATTCTGGCTAAGCATGCCCATGTTCTTTCTCCTCGACTGGATTATAAAATCCTCAAACTTCTCCATATCTCCCGGATCAATAATTGCAGCCTATCAGGATCAGTAAGTGATAAGTAAGTACTTGCTGAGTTAGGGAGAGCAAGGAGTAAATACTATGGCTTTGATTATTTACATTATAATAGTTGTCTCATACGTTGTCCTTGATGTTTTTTCTAAGAGCCAGGTAGAAAGAACCTAAATTTTGGTGTTTAAGAAAACTTTCTCACAAGGCTGTTTTGTTTATGAATCATGGTTTCTCCATTTATTTATACCCTAACTGCTTTGAGACAGTGTCATCTATGAAATGGGTATAATGAGGTCAACCTCTGGGTTAGTAGCGGGATTTAGTGAGATAAAAAATACTAAGGGCTTAGCACAGAGTGAGCACACTGAATAAGCTCAAATCATTAGCAGGGAGAAGACAGCAGCATATGTTCATTTCTGTAGCTTCAAAAGATTGGTTCTCATCTTATGCAATTTCCCTAAGATACCCTGAATGCAAAAATTCTGCTCCTGTGACAGGTCCACGGGCCACATAGCAAGATGGGAAATCTTCCCAAAGCCCTGAACCCGAAACCTTTGAGGACCACACTGCACTCCAGTCAGGCAAATGGAGTTGGGCAGATTTTTCACTCTGTATATGCTAGAAGACTCTGTCAGAGTCATTCTCCTCCCCAAGGGCATCTACCCCAGTCTGTCACTGCTTAGACTCTGGGTTCAGTATGAGGTTCAGAGAGGGAGTATCCTTACTCAGTCTTTCATTATTGCTCATTCTTGGGGCTAAGTCCAAGAAAGGACAAGTTATCATTTAACTTTTCTGGGAAAAGTTCTTTCTCTCTTTCTGTATCTCACCAGCTGCTGCTGACAGCACCATACCAGAGTTCTACAGAAGAGCCAGCATAGGCTGAGTCTGGACGAACGCTCCTCTCTGACCAAGCACCTTCCCCAGACACCATTCACCCTATCCCATCCCATCCCCAGGGAGACCGCCAGGTGAAACAGAGCATAGGAAGCCCCTGGAGAGCAAACGGTCTGGAGAAGACTCAGGGATCTGCAGTCCTAATGAGGTCCTCCAATAACAGTGCATCATGATCATGCTGATTGGGAAAAACAAAAACAAAAAGCTGAATCCCAGCCAGGGCCATTGTGTGGTGTTTGCACCTTCTCCTGATGTCTGCGCGTGGGTTTTCTCTGGGGCTCCACTTCACTCCTGGATCCCAAAACTGGGCACACTGGGTGAACTAGGGTGTCTACATTGTCCCAATCCGAGTGCGTGTGCGTGTGTGTGAGTGTACCATGTAACAGCAGTACGTACCCTGTGAGAGAAGTAGGTCCCATCTTACACCCTGAGCTGCCTGAATAGGCTTGGGCCACTGTGAGCCTGAACTGGAAGAAGCAGGTAGGAAAATACTTCTCTTACTTGTTTTTATTAATCTTTCTTTAACATATGTATAGCTCACATTTAATTCAATGTTTAATATTAGAATGCACAGTTCACATTTATTTCAATGTTCAATATAAGAAGTATTCAGGGTCTTTTCTTAGAAGTTGGGTGATGTGTATTGTGACCGCAAATATGCAGCAGAAACATAACTCTTGTTTACTCCAGTTAACCTGTGGCAAAGCTGGTTGTGTTATACATCATTTTCCCTCAAGTCATGGTTTCCAAGAGCCTGTTGACTAGGACTTGCTAACAACGCTGCTGATCACAAACCACACTTGGAGCAGCCCTCTGTCCCAGGCTCTTCGGTACCGCAGACGGGGAGCGTCTGAATTCATAAGGGAATAGAGAGCACTGTGCCCAAGCAGGTGATGTTTACCTTCATTTCTGCATCTAACGCAACTTTCTTCTGTGTCCCCAGCTGCACTACAGCCTCCCTGCCTCTTGTCAGCTCCATGCAGACTACCCCTGAGCCCTCCCAATTAGCATTAGTAGGGCACTTCCTGTGACCTCGGTGCTGCGCATACATTATTATTGTCTCCGTCCACACGCATCACTAAGACACATTATTCTCATTTCACCTCAAGTTTAGAAACATCAAGCAATGTTTCCAAGGTCACAAGTGACACAGGTAGGTCCAGGAGCCAAGGCCTGACTCCGAAGCAGTTCACTAAGTGGACTCCAGCCTCAGGTCTTCCCCTACTGGATCCAGCCCATCTCATTCCCTTCCAGAAGGAATATTAATGTTGATGTGTGGTGTCTCCTCACTCAGACAATGACCTTCCAGAGACACAATGTCATCTCTGAACACAATAACCTGGCTTATTTGGTGCAGACTGTTGAAGACCTAGTTTTGTCCAAGACAATCTGACTTTGGTACTCTCAAAGCATCCAGTTTTCCCCACATGTACCTTCTTTGAAGAGAAACAGGAAAGTTTACCATTCCCAATGGGTGCCCGCTACGACGCAGAGGGCAAGACCACGTCACTCGGGATGGTGCCCCTAGAATTCTGTCAGGCTGTACTGTTCCAACTTTGTCATGGTCCTAGCAGGGAATATCAAATGGCCTGAATGCAAATAAAGGTTCTGCCGCTCAACAACTTTGTGACCTTTAAAGTTTTGTGCAAACCTTTCTGAATCTTGGATTAAAATTGGAATAATATGTATAGCTTGCAAGATGGTGTGAAGGAATAAAGGAGGCAAAATATGTGAAAACGTTTGGCACATAATAGAAACTCAGTAAACTCTAATTCTCTCTTTTCCTACCCACCTTCTGGCTTTCCAGAGGATCCTCAACCTTATTAGTTGAGAAAATCTTAGTGGCCACAGAGTCTAAGGGTTCCCAAAATGCAGATTCTCAAGACACAACCTGAACCAAATCAATTTTTCTCTCCAGCAGTCTAGGCCAAGGAGCTTCATATTCTAACCTACAAATCATTTTTGCAAACCACTGGTTCAGAAAACATCAGGTTCAAAAACCTATCCATGGTTCTCCAGGGTGAACTGGACCGAGTAGCCTGCTGCATAGGCTGGAGGACTCAGAGCTTTTCCTCCTATTTTTTGGAGAGTTCCTTTTCAACCTTTCCCCCATTTCCTTTGATTTACAATATGCAATGTTCATAAATGTGACTCTTAGTTTATTTACACTGTATTAAAATTAGGAAAAGCCAGGGTTTCCTTACACGAAAACGCTACTGTTGCACAGAAAGTAAACAAATGAAAACAGGAAATTCAAAACAATTCCTCCCATGGTAGTCCAAATGTCTTATGCAAATAATAGCTATGACTGCATCAATTCAGCAACTTACTAGACAATAAAAGGTCTTTACATAGACAGGCAAGAAAATGCATTCAGTTACTGTCAGAGTGATAACTTCGCATTTCTTTACTGCTGCTCATTAAAATGCTCCGTCATAGCTTCAAATAAAGGTGGCTTTGTGTCAACCAAATACACAGTCCAAGGACCTTTTGACTCACAAATTTGTTTAAATTAGATTGATAGCTGTCACTTCACAAGTATTGCTGTGGCACATTAAGTTCCCTTAGGACCTGTGTACCAACTACAGAGACAGCAATTGGTTCTCAAGTTGGGGCATCAAGAAAAATTTGAACAATAATGTATATCACTAAAGTGGCTTACATGGGACATAGGAAAGAATTTTTAGCCAAGGGGAAAAACACTAATAAAATGGTGACCTTCAGCAACACTTTAGTAACACTCTATATAACTTAATCAAGTTAATGATTTTTTAAAAAAATCATATCTTTATACAAACTACCCAAGTAAATCGTTCTTCCACCTCCCTGCCCCCAAAAAGGTTCAAAGTCCTTAAAATGGCTTCTGCTACTTATATTCAAATGAATTCAAATATTACTAAACCCAGTCTTAATAATCCAGATTGGCCTTTAGTACTTGAGCCCACCCAGTCTGGGCTCCACTGGGTGCACGTGGCCAGAACTGCTTTACAAGGCCTCCATATTGCTACCAAGAATGAGCACTTTTAATGGAAAGTGTTCGGCAGTAGTCGTAGGCAATGCTGCTTTGGGATTTCCCTCCCCCATCTTTTGAAAGGACTTTCTAAGGACTCAGACACAGCTGATCACTTGTGCCATCCTGAATCCTCTGGCTCCTCCTCTGCTTCCCATTGAAAGGTTACTGTTCCTCGTGCTTCTCTGTCCACTCACTTTTCCTCATCCTCTACCCACTTTCCTTAAGCAACTGCTTCTACTCCATGGATATTTACTCTCGTGTCCTCGTCTAAAACATCCACATTCATCAACCCAACCCAGACTTCTCTTCTGAGCTCCATCCACTCAAGTGCTGACTTAGCACTTCCCTTTGGACAGATTAAACCACACTGAACGTAATCCTCCTTCTCCTGCAATAGTCTCTGTCCCACTCCTTGCCACTCACACAATTGCTCATAGCAGAAATTCAGGAGCCATCCTCCCGACCCAACCCTCACACAAGCATTCCCCCTTCATAACCAAGACTAAAAGATGGCTCCAAACTAGTCTCAAGTCCATGTGCTTCCTCATGTCTTCTGCTCCCTTTTGAGTGCAAGCCCACATCCTGGTCTCCCTGGGACCCCCCCCACCCCTGAGTTACCTGCATGCACTGCTAGTTCCCTTTCCATCCATTCTCTGCAGAGCAGTAAGTTGTGATGTTTTAAAATGGAAATCTTATAACTCCCACACTTATTGGGTTGGCCAAAAAGTTTGTTTGGTTTTTTCCATAAGATGGCTCTAGCAGCACTTAGTTGTCTTTAGCTTCATTGAAAACAATTTTGTGGGACTGCATTGTGACAGCTGTCATATCAGTGTGCACTTTTTAAAAAACTTATCAAAACTGGTGAATTTTTGTGTAGCCATTTTAATATTGAAGATGAAAGAAAATATGAAATATCTTTGGCATATTTGCTTTATTATTTCAAGAAAGGTAAAAATGCAGCCGAAATGCCCAAAACAATTTGTGTAGTGTATGGACTTGCTAGACTCTGCTCCCCAGTTGGATAGGCCAGTTGAAATTGATAGCGATCAAATCGGGACATCACTTGAGACCAGTCAACCTGATACCACGCAGCAGATAGCCGACATACTCAAAATATCCAAATGATTAATGTTATTGGTGAAAATAAAAAATGTGTCTTTTATTTTATGGAAAAAACTAAGTGAACTTTTTGGCCAACCCAATATAGCCCTGCAGGGTTTCTCATGCTTTTAGGACTAAGGCCAACATCCTAAAAATTCCACACAGTATGTTTACTTTTCCTTACCTCTCAGATCTCATTCTTGCCTCCTCCACACCGATCTCCTCTCTGCTATTCCTCATTGCTGTCTCAGGGCTGGAGATGTCCTTCTCTCCTTTCTCCTACACCTCCGTCAGAAATGTCTGTCTCTCATCAAGACTTCCCTGTGTATTTCAAACTTAAGATAGATTCTTCTGTTGCATGCTTTCATTGTACCATGTGCTTCTCCTTTAGGGCAACTGTAAATATATGCAAATCTAACAATGCTTTGTGTGACCATCCTGTCCTTCTACCCTATTGGCTCAGGAAGGGCCATGTCAAATTTCTTCATCCTATGATCCCAGAAATCAGTGCAAAGACTAGCAAGTAAAAGCTGTCCAATAAACATTTACTGAATAAATAAACTAACAAAGAGCACTCACTGTTTCTCTTTTCCTATTGGGTACCTACATCTGTTTAGCGTTCTCATGATTCTCATAATTTATTTAAGCAACACCTTCAGAATGGCCCCTACAATTTCTCTCACATGTCAGGAATGCCTAAATTTAAGAGGACTTGGGAGATATACAAATTGATTGAAAAAATAAGGGGTAAGTTAATAATAACTTTCTAATTGATTTTAATTAATAGATATATCCCCTAATTGACCTGCAGCTAAGACAATGCCTTAAACTATTCTTCAGCCACCTTGAACTCAAGACTTTACAAAGCCAAATGATCTATGAGACTGAAGAAAAGCACAGCAAATATATCGTTCTTTATATTTTACACACAGTTCCGAGGTATCCTCTTTATCCTCTCAATATTTAACAAAATAAAGAGGCCATAACAATGATATGCACAACATAGATGCACAAAAGACTACCTTACACAGCTTCAAAACCATTCACTCATCGCCTCCACTTACCTGTTATAAATTGGTTCCCTTTCTCTTGGATTGCACACAGGAAGCCCAAGCAACCACCCAGTTCATCATAAAATCACCAACAAGACTTACTAATAGGAAGTAGATGGATGATATTGGCAGCTTAGTCATTTTCATAAACTTTGCAATAGCATTTTAAAAAGAAATATTACTAATCACATAATGACCATTATTTAAAACAAGTTACTAGAAATAAAACTACCAGAAAGTTAATAAAAGTGATTAAAAACAATGGAAAAATTACTCATCAATACATTTAATACACCAGGCAGGTTTAACCTAACAATTTTGCTTTTACAGGCAGCTTTATCAGCCATTTTAATTTATCCTACTAAGAAGAAATGTACATCATGAAACGCAATTAAGTCAACAGTGACAAAGCCTCAGACTATTTCTCCACAGTCCCTATATCAAAATGATTTGTTCGACACCGAGCTCTAAAAGGTATCCTAACACTTCAGAAAAGTAAACAGTGAATGTGGTCTGACCCTCCACATTTTCAATAATATCAAAGACATGAGACATAGTGAGCATTAAACTTCAAATATGTAATGCAAAATTAACCCATAAAATGCTGATTCAAGCATTAGAATGAGCATGTAATTAACATGCTATTTATCTACAATAAACATCGACGGCTCTTCCAATCTGCCCTGCACATAGCTATTAGATGCTCCCACTGCAGTGAGGCCACAGAAGGTAAATGTGTTCACTTTTCAGAGGATAGCTATGCCATTAAAAATAAAATGACCATCACAAATGGAAAGCCTGCCTATTTCAATCAATCTAGCCTTAAGTGAGGTTCAGCTATGCCTCAGGTGTTAGCACAGGTCTCTTTCAGAGGAAAGTAAAAACTAGAGTATCTCATGTTCTGTCCATTCACTGGGCAGAAATAAACTATTACAGTTGAGTCATTATGTATTTGGGGTACCACTTGTTATAGCAGTTAGTCTATCCTAATACATCTACTATGAGGAAGGTGATCTTCTAAAGGGGCAAAGTCCCTTAAGTAAGACTCAGTCTTTTTTTAAAAAAGTCATTATTTCTATTAAAAATAGCACTATTGCTTTGCCTTGCTGAAAAGTAATACATGTTCATTTGAAAAACAAACAAAATGAAGAAAATTCTAAACATCAATAATTCCAATTCCCAACTGTTAACATTTTGTTATATAGCTTTCCAGCCTTTTATTTCTCTTTAGATTGACAGACATAGATGAGGTAAGTGAATGATTGCTAGGTAGATAAAAGCAATCATATGCATATTGTATAAAGCTCCTTTTCACTTGACAATATACAATGAACATATCTTTAAGTCATTATATGTTCTTCTACCCCAAGATTTTTAAGACTATAGAATATTCTATTAATGACCTATACAATTTTATTTACCCATTCTTCTGGGAAAAGGGAACAATATATGCAAATACATAGAGCCCTAAAGTCATTTGGTACATGTGGAGCAATGCCACCAGTGTGGCACAGGGTTCCAAGTTGGGGAAGGAACTGGATAAGAACACTTGAACAAAAGTGAAACACCTTACATGCCATTCTAAGGAGTCGGGATTTTATCCTGATGGCAGCTGAAGAGCTTTACGCGACGGTGTAGTATGATCTTTTCTGTTTCAGAAAGATCACCTGAGCAACAGTATAGAGAATGGATTTAAGAAAGGGAGAGTCCATGAACAAAGATAAGATGCTGTCACCATTACAGGAAGAAGAGGTGCTGTAAAAACAATGGAGTAGGGGCATAAGGGAGGAATTGAGACATGTTAGGAGGTAGAATCCATGAGATCTGATCACTAAATTGATATGAAGCAAAAGGAGAGGTTTCTGGTTTGATGCAACCAAGACATTGACACTGTTATAGCAAGAGGGGTTAACTGAATATGAATCAGCACCTACTATTCTATCTGGCACAGAATAATCTGTCAATCAAGGAAACCAATGGTAGTGACGGTAGTGATTGTAATAGTAGTAGTGGTAGTAGTTTCACTATTATACAGATGAACTGGCAGAGGAGATGGTGAGACACAGTTTAAAATGGTTAGTAGAAAGTGTCTATAGGACACTTAGGTGGATTATCTGGCAAGTTGTTGGATATACGGATCTGGAGTCAAAAAATAGGGTTGGGCTAGATATGGATGTAGGAACCACAATTTATAAGCAGCATTGGCTCTCCTGGATGAGATGAACTCACCAGGGGCTTAGGGAGGCCAAACTGAAAGGTAAAATAAAACTGGACGTGGCCCAGCTGACTCCTGCCCTGTTCTGCCCTGCAGGGCCCTTGTGGCACAGCCAGGCCCTCTCCATGCAGTAATTTAAAAAGTCAGATCAAATTATTCCTCAGTTGAGAACTTGTTTCTGCATTGCTCATTCTACTCATAAGAGGACAAAAATATATCTTTTTTTTTTTCTTTTTGCTCTAATCATGAGAACCAAGAGCTGAGAAAAAATGTCTCTTGACCCAACCCCGCATTAAGGCTAGAATCCTCTCCCTGCTATCATCAGATCTGGGCTTTCATTACCTGAAAACCAAGCTCTCTCTGCTCTCTGTGCTGGCCTCACCTATTTCCACACCAGTGCTAATTATTAGAACCAAAACAGTGCCAGACTCACACTTTTTAAATTAGTGAAAATTCATAGTAAAACCCTTTGTATCTTCTCTGTCATTGTATTAAAACAAATGACTGAACTATCTTGCTTTTTAAGTTTACAGTTGTGGATTAATCGATTACTCATACTTTATAATTTCAAAGACAGGCCTGCAGAAACAGTGGCATTTGCTTCTTGTTGATGCTCATGAATACAGATAAATTAGTATTTAGGCAGAGAACAAAATGGCACAAAAGGGCAATGGCTGTAAGATTTGGGGAAAGAAGGAGATACTTTCTCCTCCCTTTCATTCAGCTCTCTGACTCCTCTTTCAAATCATCTAAAAGTTTCACACCTGACTTCTCCAGCATTAGTCTCATTAGAGCAACACTAACGTAAGAGGAAAGGAAAAGACAAGCTCCAGGAGCAGGAGCAGACATGGTTTGTAACTTGGGTCCTGTCTAAGATGAGGACAAGACGCACTTTGAATGGACCATGAAATGCATGTTAGTTCTACCTTCTTGTTTTTCACAGGAGGGAACTGTGACCTAAAGAAGTGAGGTTATGTACCCCAAAGCACACAGGTACTAACCTGCAAGGCTGGGAGGGGAGACTTCTGGCGCTTTTCACTTGTGAACAAGCTGAGCACACTCCAAGTGCCTGACCGTAAGGACACCGTGGCCTCCCGGGTGAAGCAAGACACATCCACATCCAGAATATTTTTAAAAACTTCAATTAAAAAAAGACACAGGATAACATAAGAAAAGCTTGCATATAAAGTCTACAGTAAAAGGTGCTGTGTTCAAGGATCATTACTAGGACTGTCATGGAAGCCATGGGGTAGGAGCTGTGCTGTCAAGAAGATGCAGTTTCCAGAGGCAGAAATGAGGGAGGAAAGAGATCCAAGCAAAGGAAATGGCAAATGTATGGACAGGAGGATTAGGAAAGTGCACAGTCTGTTCATGGAGCAACTGCTAGGGACTGCATGAAAGCCTTCCTATGGTAAAAGTGAGAAAGATTAGATTTAATTTGGACTAGAGAAGACATTGAATGTTGAGATCTAGCATTAACTATGATGTGAAAGTCTCTAAGCTGGGAAAGAACTCCAAAAAAACTTAGTATCTTAGAATGACTCATCCTCCGGTGCAGTGTTTAAAATGGTGATTTGGAGCAGTGGACAGAATAGAGGCAGGGATTTTTTTTTTTTTTTTTAATGAAAAAGCAATAAATAAGTAAAATCAATTAAAAGACTCTGATGCAAATCCAAGTGTGATAAGGTGCCTTTCTGGACTGCATCAATAGCAATATGAATAGAAATACATATTCTTATGTATATGTAAGTTTACTCTTTAAACCTTTTATTGGTTTTTTATTAAGCTATTATCTTTTGTAATTTTGTCATTTGGTGGCTTCAGATTTAGGATCCTAAATGCTGGGTAAATTAAAAGCTGAATAAACGCCTCTGTATTAAGCCAAGAACTTTTGCCTCTTATTAATGACAGTATAATTAGAGGCACTGGATTTGAATAGAAAACAACAACATTAAAAACTGCTCACTACCACTTCACACCCATTAGGAGAGCTGTTAACAAAACAATAGAAAATAACACACATTGGTGAGGATGTGGAGAAACTGGAACCCTTATGATTTGCTCATGGGAATGAAAAATGATTCAGTTGCTGTGAGAAACAGTATGGTGGTTCCTCAAAAAGTTAAACAAAGAATTACCATCTGATCCAGCAATTCCACTTCTGGATATTATACCCAAAATAATTGAAAGCAGGGTCTTGAATAGATATTTGTCCAACTGTGCTCATAGCAACATTAGTCACAATAGCCAACAGGCAAAAGCAACCCAAGTGTCCACTGATGAATGGATAGACAAACTGTGGTATGTACATACAACAGAATGTTAGTCAGCCTTGAAAAGGAAACCCTGACACATGCTAAAACATGAATGAATCTTAGACATTGTGCTAAATGAAGTAAGCCAGTCACAAAAAGGCAGCTACTGTATTTTGCCACTTATATGAGGTCCTTAGAATAGTCAAAATCATGGAGACAAAAGTAGAATGGTAGTTACCAGGGGCTGGGAGGAGGAGAGAATGAGGAGTTCTTCTCTGATGGGTATGCAGTTTCCGTGTAAGAAGATGAAAGAGTTCTGGAGAGAGATGATGATGATGGTTGCCCAACACTGTGAATACTTAATGCCACTGAACTGCATATTTAAAAATGGCTACATTGGTAGACTTTATATGATTACGATTTGGGTGTAGGGGGAACTGCTCACCAGAATAAGACTACTTTCCAAAATGCTACAGCTTTTAATAAAATCCTCACTCCAACAAAAGAAGAGTTGCTAGAGCTTCAGAGGACAACATGTGGGCCCTCGTGGTGGTGGGCAAGAAGACAAGGAAGGAAATGGCATCTCAGAAGTGCCCTGGCTGGCACAGAAGTGGAGGGCCTGCACAAGTCCACAATGGGGACATTTCTGTGCTGATGACAGGGTGACTCTGAGCATGCTCACTCTGAGCCAAATCCCGTCACCCTGGCAGTCACCAAAGAGCCCTAACCTCCAGAACTACCTGCCAAGGGCAAAGTCTCCAGACAAAGTCTGTTTGACACGAACACAGCCGTCCTTCTTCCCCTCGGCAGACAGCTCCCATGCTCTGTACAGAGGTGCAGCCAGGACACTCCCCGCGGGAGAGGAAATGCTTCCACGGACAACACACCTTCGCCCGTGGTGTCTCCAGGGCCAACTGAGAAAGTGAAGGGGAAGGATCTCATTCTTCACCTGAGCCCAAGGGGACATGCGCCATCCCACCTGCGGTCTAACCAAGAGCTGACAAGATATGAAAAACAAGGGGCGGGGGTGAAAAGGAACTCCTTAAGGATGCAAGCAGTACTCTTCTGTCTTCAGTTAAAAGAACTGAACGTCTCAGGCTGAGATAGTTAACACCTATGAGGAAGATCAAGAAAAAAAACAGACTGTCTGAGTGCTGAGACCTAGCACCCAAAATGAGTGGGGATGACTTCAGAAAATTCTCTTTCCCAGCATAAATAATCTCCACAAATAATGGAGGAGACACAAATTTTAGGAAATTAAACAGTCTTTCTCTGAAACCCAAAGGTCAACTCAGAGGTGAGGCTCTCAGTAGTGAGAGGAGGAAATGATGTTCGGGTAAAATATGGCTCCAAATGCTGCCTCCTACACACACACCCCTCACCAAATACAGGCCTGAGGGAAAGAATCAGAAAAAGAGTATTTTCCTTTTCTTTTAAAAATTAGCCTACAACAGTCATTACTACTACCTAATGAGCTGAGGTGCTTTAGTCATTTATTTATTTCTTTAATTATTGAATAGATATGTAATCTACACATAGCAATCAAGTTACGTGTGTGTAACAAGAAGGCAAAAAAGATACAAATTCAATAGATGTTATTATAACCACGTGGTTTTAGTTAGCCCCTCAATGTTTTAGCTTCCTTTGCCTTAATAGGATTTCCCAAATTAGAGACAATATTTGGAAAGACATTATTGTTGCTGTGGCCTTTCCAAATTAACAGGGCAGACAATGGAACACCTTCCTTACGGCTTGCTGCCCTTGCCTTGAGCTCCCAGGTACACCCACTACCAAGACTCTACTGCCCTCATCAGGCATGCCCCCTAGTGCTGGGCTCAAGTTCAGCTCACATATTCTGGCAAAGCAGAGCAAAAAGAAAAGAAACCATTCCGTCCTCTAGGTTCCTTTTGCCCGGCATTACCTCCAAAATCTGGCTACCAGCTCTGGAATCATGCACCACTCTGAGCTGTTTTCTCCCAGGTTGGCCTTGGGCTTTGGAGGGGGAGGCCTCTAAGGCGGAGGAGCAGCTCAGGTTTGCATCACTGTCCTAGGATGGAGAGAACACCTATCAGGAACATAGGAACCATCTACCTTCACAGTCTGGTGGTCTAAGGCCTCTGTTTTCTGACATAGTCAGACCCATACAGCTAATTAATTCCAAGGTGTCAAGAGAAGAACTTAGTGTGATGATGAACAGAAATCCTACACTTTCATCTCTCACAGACTAAGATCCATTCCTGAATCCACTCACATTTACCTAAGCCTTCCCTTGAGGTAGCCTCACAGGGAAATATGAAGAGCAAACACCTTTGATGCCTGAGTTAGGAACTGTAGGACTGTCTCCCATATACCATCCAAGCTGTGGGTAAACAAAATCTCTTCTTTGTTTCCCTTTTTAGTTATTATAAAAACCAAGGTACACATTTTACTAGGTATTAATGGGGTGAACCAAGGTTAGACATAGTTTCCATAGAAAAAATATCCTGGTTCTCTTGAAGGACAAAAAATAATAACAATAACATAAATTACCACTTATGTATCTCTCTCTAGGATTCCTGGATGTCAAGTCTATATCGGGGGAATTATTTTGTATTCATTGGATCTATGACCAACTTCACCAAAATGTCTTTTATTGTGTGCACGTCGATCTGTATGGGTCATGGGGGAAAGGGAGCCAGGAGGCAAGCTTCAGAAACAGACCTGCCTCACATGCACTAAACAATATGGAAACACAAGCTCTCGACTAGCACTTAACTCAGTAAGACTTAAGTCTGTATTCTGTAAATTCTCAATTACTTCAACTTTAGATTTAAAAGTACAACAGGATATATGTATCACTAATTAGTTATTCAAGTATTATATAAAGTGAGTGATGTTGGCAGGGGGAAGTATCTAGGTCATATAGTCATTCATAATGCTGCTTTATTTTCCAGCTATTTTGTGATAACATAGGAGCACAAAGTAACAAGTGCTTGCACAAATTTAGAGCATTAATGTATGAACAGAAAACGCTCTACAACAGCCATTTCTGTTATTTAAAAACGAGAACATTAAAAATTACTTTTACTTTCTTATGAAATTTTTTACTAAGGCATGTTACACTATTATTTTTGGTAACAAGTTGCATGAGTCACTAAGAGCCCTAAGTTTTCACCTTCTGTTTCAATTATGTCCTATTTTCATTATATACTTCCAATAAATATAACAATCAATGAATCTCTACCGCTGCTACTCATTATATACTTTTGGTTTTCATTATTATCATTATTTCTATAAGGCTAATCAAAATACTCATTCAATCAGAGCTATCAACAGAGATCAACATTTTTTGCATCATTTGAGTATATCAAAAACAACCTAAATAAATAAATAAATATTATAAACTACTAAGGGCAGATGAGAGTTTGAGGATCTTTGGACATCTGGCCAGTTCATATATTATCACCAAAATTTAAAAAGATACTACATTTATAATTAAGAAAAAAATAACAGGAAAAAATTGGCATTGAAGCAAAGAAGATTTCCTAAACAATGAATAGATTACATCTGACAAGGGCATTAACCTGCCCAATCACGTCTTTTGCTCTCATTTGCTATAAATATACAAGCCAGCAGGAACACAGCTCATTGTTTTGACCCTCAGTGCTGTTGAAGCTTCCAGCCTTACCTAATATATTAAGACATATGGTAAAACATTCCCTAGATTCGGAGAATTTATAGATCCCCACAATGGATGGAAACTATCCCCTAGTGCTTGTAACTTATTCTAATTCAGATATTTAAATTCTCCTTCTAAAATATTTTTAAGGAGGAGTTTTCCCAAATGACCTATCGTTGTTTCATTTTTTAACATAAATATTCAAAAATACAGTTTCTCTACTCAACAGAAAGAACTGTTTTAAATATAGTACAGAGTTTTAAAAGTAAGATTTATACAGCTTAAAGAGAGCAGTCTCAAGCACTTGGGAAATTAAATTTACATGTGTATTTATGAAGTATAACCAGTCAAGCTGTATCTGTTTCTATTGCTACTTCTTTAATATTGCTTTTATTAAGAATAATTTTCTTCAATGCTGGCTGGAAAATCCTAGCATCATCTTTCTCATCTTCATAACACCATAAGGTCAGCACACTTGATTAAATAGTTATTGAGGATATGAGAAAAGCCGGACTATTTATCATAAATATTTGATAAACATGTTTACATTATCAATACATTCAATATTACATAATATACCAAGTATTTAGATTGGCTTATAAGAACACAATTGATATACAGATCTTGTATATAGATGTTATTCATCAGAATTTTTACTCCTTTTTGGAAATGAGCTTCTGCCTAGTATAACAGCAATGCTTTGAAAACTAAAAACAGCACTTCAAGCAATGATTTGTTTAATAGAAATCTGATTGAAGAGCTAATTATTTTGGAATATGATGAATATAGAACCTAGAAATATTTCTTAGCTCATTCAGTGAATAAGAGAAAGAGCAAAGGCTGGCAAGAGTTTAAATAACTGTAAAGGAAGTGTAATTTACACAAACTTCAAATATAAAGCAAACAAACTATGAAATTCTGTTGTCTTCTAAAATGCACAAAACAGTTCCTGTTTCAAAGGTCTGCTTTTCAGAGAAGAGCTTCTTTTCAGAGACACTGCTCAGGAGTTTAGCTTAGAGGGAAAAAAAGGAGAAGAAGAAAAAAAAGACTCAGGGAAGACTTCTATCAGCTCAGTGCTAAAGCTAATCTGTTGCATGTGTGGTTTCTACACTAGTGAGCAACTTGTAAAAAAAATAACACTGCAGCTGAACGCTTGAGAGCTGGAAACTGTTCCCCAGGGTATGAGATTGCAAAATGACTTTGCCATATTCCCTGTCCAGCCCAACATCAGGCTCAGGCAGGTAGACAACCATCATGCCCCCAGGGCAACTTCCCAAGATAAGAACCCTCTGCTCAGTCGCTGTCCTTGAAATCTTCTGACCAAAAGCACACAGAAGCAGTGCAACCAGGACAAATCAGCCCCTATCCTCTCTGTATATTTTGTCCAGATTATTCGTGTTCCTTTGCCTGGTAGGTAGATTCTGAATGACACTATTAACTGTGATCACACAACTGGGTGAATTCACAAGTTTTCACACACTTTTGCACCTAACATTTCAAGTATGGATTTACTGCATTTACATTATATAAAATAGCTTATTTACTTTTATCCTACAATGTTACAATAGCTACTATGTCCATAGAAATTCAAGAGAAACTTTAAGCATGATTTCAGTTAGTCCTTAGCTGTATCTAGTAGTTAACACTTCAAACAATACCCTAAAGTATATAACATTAAAATTACCAAATATACACAACAATTGCACAGACCTAGAGCAGTAACCTCATGATTTCCTAATCTCCTCGATTACAAGTAGGGAGATTTCCAGTTCATTTAAAAAAATAAAAATAAACCTGCTTTGCCTGGCATGCCACAACTTACAACTAGCTCTGTGTTTCTTTTGATTGTCACAACAAAAGGGTAAAAGTAACTACCTTCAGTGACGTTTTGCCTTAGAAGTACAAAAACAGGATAGTATTCCTCCAGACAACATGATTTTTCCATTTTGCTTATAGGAGCTTTACCCTTGAGGCCCAACATGTATTTCCAGTTAAAAGGCAAACAATCCAACACTGTTGCTGATCTAGTAACACCCCCCAATTCTAGGCATCATTACCAACCACAATCCCCATTATATTAACTTCCCACCATGTATAGTAAACGATTCCCAGCTCATATGGTTTGAAGAAAGGCAAAATCCTTCCTGAATTACATATAATAAAAGGTCAAAACTGTATGATGGCATGGCTTTTAATAAGGCTTTGTTTCAGATTCTATAACAGAATAACATATGCTGCAGTGCAATGGAGTGGAGCTTTTGTGTCTCCAAATAAGACAACTACCGTTAGAGTGTTTCCCATGTCTCACAGTGACATCTATCAGCCAGACCCAGGGAATCCCAACATCACTCAGCTTCCTTCAGCACCACTGCCTGAGAACAGCTTCTGACCACGGAGTGGTGCAATCCTAACAGGTTTCTAGTGCCCAAAGTGCCCTGTTATGATAAGGAAATGGTGGATGAACGATGCTCTTTCCTATCAGTACAACCAAATCATTAGATATTAATTAACTACAGGATAAAAGCACCACACATGCCAACCAATAATTTAAATTATTGGCCATCCCAGATACAAATTTAAAGGAACTGACACACTTTGCATCTCAGGCAGACTGACCGCAGCATGATGCTGAGTTTTGTAAAAAAGAAAAACAAAATCATTTACCCCTAAGCATCTCTTAAACAGATACATAACGACCCAGGAGAAAGCTATTATGCATATTGGAATTTGTGATGTGTAATCGTGTTAATCTTTGGTTTGAGAACAAACCCTGCTATGTTTTAGTGATTATGTGATAATAAGAAAATTGTCCAGCTATTTAGAACCTAGAAATTCTTTTATAAATGTAATGCTACTTCAGAAATGTAATCAGATTATCAGCTAATTTCTCACACCTGATCGTATCTAGAAGCCATGGAAAGATTACTTTTCATTGGTAAATCGAAAAGGTCTGGGAAATCGACTGCTAAACTTAGCTCCCAAAATTCTTCAAGGCCTACACGTGAAGCTCCATAATTACATTCATCTGTTCTGATTCACTCCAGTGCCAAAATATACTCCAAACCAAAATATTTTGAAAACAAAAACGCTTGAAATGATTTCACCACCAGCCCCCATCCCACCCACCCCCCCAAAACATTAACTTTATACTTCTCACATACATACATTCGAAGGTACAGACGCAACCTATCTGTTGGGCATTGAGTTCACCAAAACCTGCCACATTTACAGGAGTCTCACTGCGCTGTCCTCTCCTTGTCGGGGCTCTCCCCAGATGCAAGCCCCTGACCACTCAGGACTCCAAGCGAACGCAAGGTGTTAAAATCCTATTGAACTCATCCTTCCTCCTTCAAAGGAAAAGCACCACAAAGGCAGCCCAGGATCAGCAGTTTCTAACCAAAGCCAAGTTCGATACCGCACTCACGAGAAAGCAACGGGCCTTTTCCATTTTGCTTGGTGAACGAAACCAAGGTTTTCAAAAGTTTCAGGCGGCCCCAACCAAAGACCAAACTTGGGCTTTCATCAATGGCAAAGCCTAGAAAACAAGAAACTGGAGAAGGTGCTGCCTGTGGAATTCAGTCGGCGAAACCTCCTCCTCTGCGGGTCGCTTAAGTAAGTCTACAACCCCGAAACTGAACTTGCAAGACCGCATCAGCTTCGCAGCCGTCGAACCCCGGGAGTGCGCCCGCCGCGCTCCGCTCGCCACCTCCCAAAGCGACCCGGCCGAAGCACGCCCCGGGGGCGCGGGACTTACCGCACCGCTTGCACAGCACCCTGCTGACCTCCTTCTTGAGGTTCCGGCCCGTCTCGAGAGGAGGGAACGATGCTCGGAAGGCGGCCGGCGCCAAGCTGCTGCTGTTGGCGTCGGGCTCCATGAAGAAGATGTACCTGCTGTCTTCCTTGAGCCTCCCGCAGGAGGGGAAAGCGGGGTGGTCCCAGGCGCCCAGGCGCACGGTGAGCAGCGAGTCCTTCTTCAAGCCCCCGGCTTTCACCGCCCACACCTGGTGCACCTTCACCAGATAGGGCGCCTCTTCCCCCGGGTCGCCGACGCTGGGCGCCGGGCCGGTGGGCCAGGGGGGCGAGGTCCCGTTGGCGGTGGGCAGCGGGTCCTGCGCGCGCGGCCCCAGCGCTCCCGGGCGGGCGGCTGGCAGCTGACGCTCTGCTTCCCACGCCCCTGCCTCGCCCGCCGCCGCCGCCTGCCTGTCGAGTGCCCCCTGCTGCCGCCGCGGCGGGTGCACCTTTCCCTCGATCACCACCGCGGCGCGCTGAGCCAGCTCCTGCACCGAGCCCACGCTGGGCGGGGACGAGTAGCACACCGAGGCCCCCGCGGGAGCCGCGTCGTCGCCGGCGGCCGCCCCCGGCGCCAGGGCCGCGCTCCACAGCAGCAGCAGCAACAGCGACAGCAGCGGCGGCGAGCGGGTGGCGCGGCCGGGGCGCAGTGCCCGAGGGCCGGCACCCCCGGAGCGGTGCGGGGCTCGTCGCCATCTCATGGTGCGAGGTGCGTGCGGACTCCGGAATGTCGATTCGTACTCTGCCTCGCTCTCTTGCGCTGCCTCCCTTTTCCTCTCTCCTTGCCCCCCCCCCCACTTCTCCCGCCCTTACCCTCCTCCTTTTATTTATTTATTGGGGGGGGGGGTATAGGAGAGTTGTTGGTGGGAGCTGGAGGAGGAGGAAGGGAGGGAAAAGGTGGGTGGAACCACAGAAAGGCAAAGAGGTACAAGGGGGAAAAAAAATAAAGCAAAATCGAAAAGAAAAAAAAAAAAAAAAAAGCCGCTGCCACCGCCCGGGCTGCTGGGAGTGACAGGTCCTCGCGGCGCCGCCGCCGTGCCCGAACCCTGCTGTCGGGGCTGCCGTCACTGGCGGAGGACGCGGGGGTGGCGGAGCTGCTCAGCGGGCAGCAGTCCTTTGTGTGAAGTGATGCTGCGGCGGCTGCTGAGGCTGCGAGCGAGCGGCGGGGCGAGCGCGCCGGGGAGAGCGCCCTGGAGGCGGAGTTGCGTGCCTGGAAACCGCTGGGTGGCCGCGGCGGCAGCGCCCCGCGCCTCGCCAGCCTGTTTACCTGCGCTGCGGACTCGCCCCGCGCCCGCCTTCCCCATGCCGGTGCCGGAGTTGGCCCTCCTCGGCCTGCCCCTCCCCGTGCGCCTCCTTCCTCGCTGCCGCCCTGCTTGCTGCAATGGGAGGCCGGGCGGCGACCAGGCTGCAGTCCGAGTGGGCTGCGCAGATCTGCTGGGGAGCGAGAGGTGACGCTTCAGTGATCGGGGACCTGTTAGCCCCAACGCGGGGGGGAGGCGAGCTGGCAAGGAAGAGGGGACACAGGAGAGGCGGGTCCTCGCTTCTGAAAAGTTTTGGGGGAACCGGTTACTTGAGAGTCAGAGGGAGCAACCTGTTCATAGGAGACTAGCAGCAATTAAGCAACTTCTCAGCGCGTTCGCACTGCTCCAGACGCACGCGCGCGCGCACAGTGAGCACTCCAGGCATGACGCCACTTTCCCTCCATTCTCCTGTGACACTTCAGTCGTGGTTGCCCATGCCTGTCCTTCGGCTGAAATTCCTTGCTCACTGTGTCTTAATGACGTGCGGTGCCGGTAACACAAGCATTGTTGTTCAATAAGGCCGTGTTGTATAAGTTTATGGCACTCTGTCAAGTAGTCATTTTAAAAAAAATGAAAAGAAAGAGGTTTCTGGGGCTACAGGAACAAAAGATGCCAGGCATGAGAAGCTGTAGGTTAAATATTGATCCATCTGAATACCAGCCCCCCCACACTAACTACACCCCACTCCCTCTGCCTCCCCCCCACCTTCCACTACCTGTCCTGCAAAATTTAAGGAGCTACTTTTAAAACAAGAATTCATCATCTCCGAGGGATGTCCTTCTCAAGCAAGTACCACTCAACAGAAAGAGAACGCATTTTTAGCATTTAAAGGAAAATATTTCTCTTAAGCTCTTTTATGGTGAAAAATATATTCAAACGGGGTTGAAGCTGTTATTCAATGGCCAACAGAGCCACACTTTGAGAACGTAAGATTTTAAAAGCACTTTAGAGTGCTTGTAATATTCTTTTTTTCAGTCTTCAGAAATTTTTATTGGAAGGCCATCCATTGCCTTCATTCATTGTATTTCAAATCACTGTACAGTTACTTTTGTGAAAACACGATCTGCACTTTCCAAACAAAACAACCCTAAAAACTGTTTCAGTAATGTAGGGAAATATCCAACTTAAAAAACAAAAACCGGGCACCATAATTACTGCTGTATCGCAGTCATTTGTGCATTTCCCATGTTTCTTAAATAACTGTCTTGTCTGATAGCACACAATAAAAAGAGCAATTGTGAAAAACAGACATACGTGCTTCTATAAAGTCTTATTGAGAATACTCTGGTGGCACTGGATAACCAATCACAGACACAGCTGCAATAGCAGCATATGCATGTGACTGTTGGTTCACACCATTGTACATATTTGGAACGTTGCTTCCATATTGTTGAGTGCTGTCATAACCATTCTGGTAAGCCTATATACCAGCAGGCACAAAATTATTTCCAAAGCTCCCATTGGTGTAATTTGTAGCACTGTAAACACCATTCTGGGTTTTTGCCCCCAAATCTCTCTTAAGCAGACTAGAGTTAACGTCTATCATAATTTTCCCTGTTTCTAAAGGTATTAAATCCACCTCTTTTGCCCACAGAGTATCTGACCTGATGGCCATCCTTCATGCCTCCTTTACCCCTGCAACGACCTGAGCCTCTGCCTTCAACCAACTGAAGCAACTTGGGATTAATTGCTTGGTTAGCTTCATTAAGCCCAAAGATAAGGTCACTCACTGGCTCTATGTTATTAGGTGTAAAGAAAGTGTGTGCTATGCCTGTTTTGGTACTGCAAGCAGTTTTTCCAATCCAATAAATATAGTCCTCTGAAGAGTTAGGGAGGCCATCATTTATGTCAAATTTCACATCTTCCACACCAGTAAGGTGTTGTCGTGTGACAAAATAGCAATCTATGGAGTTTTGCATACCATCACAGCCAGACCAAAAATAAAAACGTAGACAATTGTATTCCCAAGAAGGTATGTATGGGCTGCAAAAATACAGTTAAAATGGTTATCCTTTCCCTATAGGAATACCACTGAGGTTGGGGGTGGGAGGAACAGCACGCATTATCTGTGTCTTATTACCCACCCAATGACAAGGCCTGTCATAAGATGGGTATTCCCTAACATATTCTCAAATCAGCAAGTCCCCTTCCAGATCATCAAGTGACATCTGAATGCTTCTGTGCAGTAGGTCCACTTAAAGGTTCACAGCAACCTCTTCGTTTGCTCATTTTGAGGACCTTTCAACTAAAATATACATGGTCCTTTGCATTACACACTCATCAGAAGTTCAGAACTCTGCCCACACTGCTTGTCTTGTCAAGACCTTAACCTTACAACTGCAGCTGCAAGAGAAACATACCTGTCCCCTCAAAATTGCTTTTCTGCATTGTGTCTCTTCTAGGTGAGCACTTACAAGAAGCCAGGATTCACTTGAGAATGTATCTCTCTCTGGCAGGTCTCCACATAATGACTACTGTGTAGGTGAGGGAGGAAATGTGAAAGCATTGCTTTCTTTTCCCACTAAGTGTGGGAAGTTGCTCCCACTCTCGAGCTCTTGTGCCAGAACTAACCAATTTGTAAAAGGCTTAGTACCTTTTAAAGCTGCCCTCACCATTTCAAAGTTGAACAAAAATTTCACTGAACATTGAAGTTTGGAAATATTTCTTTGGCACTTTGGCAAACTCAATGAAATGCAAAGACGCTGAGATCACAGTAAATAGTCTGAAACAATGCTGCACTGTGGCATGGGACGGAAGAAACACTGCGGCAGTGAACTATGAGCAAAACTTGCATTCTTTCCCCCAAAGAGAACAGTTTACACCACAGAGGTGAGGTGTTCTGTCTTCTGAAGATCACTGGCACACTTTCAGCTTTTCACTTCTCTAACTGACTGGAAGCAACCAGCCAGTCTCTAGTCCTCCATCCCTCTTGAGTCCTCCAATTGTCATGACTAGGCCTTGCCACAAATACTTTACCTTCATATGAAAGAGAAAAAAAAAAAGCTAGCCCTCTGGAGGCCACATCTATAGCAATAAGAATAGGAGTTTTCCATGTCTGCATTCATTTAGAACCCAATCACGTTCCTGTTGACTCTTGTCACCATGGATACCCGTGGCAGGCCACCCATCTCTCCTCGTTTTTCTAGTAAGTTCATCACATCTTCTTTTGGTTTCAGCAAAAACAATGGTTTTATTCTCATTCTCACTCATGATCTCTTCCATCAGACAAATAGATTTTTCATCCTTTCCCATGTGTGACACCCATCCACAGTCTCCTTTTGGCCAAGCTGTTCTCCACATTAGGGTTTGCCCGTCAGGTCCTACGTGATCCACAGTCTTCCTTATTTGGGGTTCAAAGCCCATATCAAGTATTCTATCTGCTTCATCAAGGACAAAGTAGGTGGTTTTTTACAGATTTGTTTTCCCACACTCTAAGAAGTCAGTCAGGTGTTGCAGAACAGATTTCCTCACTTCTCTCCAGACTACGTATCTGGGGTCCCTTGGGAGCACCACCATAGATGCAAATAGAGTTCAGTCAACATGCCTTTCAGTGTTCAGCAGCCACTTGCTACATCCGTTGGGTCAGTTCCTGAGTTGGTGCCAGTTCCAAGCAAATAGGCGCATCACCTCTCTCTAGCAATGGCCAATGATTGATGTGGACAATGGCAGGCAGCAAATAAGACCATATTTTCCCAGATATGGTCTGTGCTACCAAGCCCTGGCTGGTTTAGCTCAGTGGATTGAGCGTCGGCCTGCGAGCTAGGTGTCGCTGGTTCGATCTTCCAGTCAGGGCACATCAGAGAAGGAAAACTCTGACTCCAAAAAACCTCCGCTGCCTTGCGGCATACCTCTTCAGGGGAAAGGCTAAGGGAGTAAACCCCGACAGAAAATCCGGAGCCGGAGTCCCTAAGGCGGTTTGACGTTGTAGTCAACACCGGCAACTCCTGCGGCGCACCTGAACCCAAGCTGTATCGACTCCGTCTTTCCCTTGGACCCTTCAGCTGCGAAGAGAGGGGGGGTCTGCTGCTTGGGCAACAGCAGACCCTCCATATCACCCTGCCCAGGCTCTGTAGCTTCAGCTCCACTGGAGAGGACACTCCAGCGTCATCGCAAGATGTCGATTCAACACGGGAGGAGACAGATGCCGTGTCACTCCCGAGTCGGACTGCACAGCCATTCTCGGCGGTGCAGATAGACACTTAAGAAGCTACACCATCGTCTCTCGAGACGGACGGCTGCCGACGACGACGACGACGGTCTGTGCTACTCCAACCACATCCAGCCCAGTTAGAGCAACTGGCCATCCCTGAGCTTGAACGGCATTGAGTTCAGTCAAGTTCTCTCTTGCGATCACACCCATGATGTTTTGCAGGGAAGTTTGCATCATAAATTCAGAACAGGCTTTGGGCAGTTATGACATCTAACTTGAATTTCCTCAGTTCTTCTGTATGTTTCCACCTCTTGGGCTGTTCCCCTAACCAAATCAGGGTATTCTCCATAAAAATTCTCCCCAAGGTTTACAAATTTCTTTCCTGATAGAGGCCCTAGCCTGCTTCCTCCAAATCAAGGTTCACCGAACCCTCCACCCCAGCCAGGGTCTCGGTCTCTCCAATAGCCCAACAGGGCGTCAATGGTTGCAGCTGTCAGGGAATGAAGTGGAGAGAATCAGGTGTGACCAGTCAGTGGAGGAGGCTTTGGCGATAGTGAAGCCTGGAGAAGGTGGCACAGAAGAGGAACAGCAACTGCAGGAGCCTCAGCTGCTTGCCTAGGGACTGGTGGAAATGAATGAGGTTCATAATATTCTTTATTCTTGAATTCTACAAGTTGCTTCTAGCAGTTTCTTGAAAGTAGACTTTATAATCTTCTGATTTTTTTTTTTACATAAAAAATAAGAGCTGATTATAAACCACAAAGATTGTTTTTTCTTGGCTTGATATAGGTGACTATAAAACAATGTCCCACTCTCTCCAAGTTCAGCTTGGAGGGGCAGGGTCCTGATGCTCACTGCATGTTTCAACATGTAGGGATTCCTGTTTTTTGTGCCCTGATGGAGTGCTTTCAATAACCACAGAGCAGCAAAATAATGCGGGTCTGACCTCCAGTTACGTTCTCTTGAACACTGGTGCTCTTGGTGATTTATTGAAGGAAAGTGCTCAAACATCCATTCCTACTGGTGTCTTTTCTTTGACCTCACCTCACACAGTTCTGACTCTTGACCTTTTGGGGGTTGCAGCTGTAGCTTAGAGCACTTCTCCCTTCCTCTCTACCTTTCACACTTTGTACCAGTTACCTACTGCTGTGTGTGCCAAACCACTCCAAAATTTGTTGGCCTACAACAAGATCCATTCAGAATTCTGTGGGTTGGCAGTTTTCACTAGGCTCAGCCAGGGCTCACTGATGGCTCTGCTGGGGGCTGACTAGTCTCAGGTGGCCTCAGCTGGGACAGCTCATCTCTTGAATAATGTGGTCCCTTTGCCCTTAGCGGGCTTAGCTTGGGTTTAATTCGTGGCAGCTAGGCGTGTTCCAAGAGAGTGGCCAGAAACATGCAAGGCACCCTAAGGCCTCAGCTCTGCACTGGCACCTCTTCACTGCCACCATTACAAAACCAGTCAAATGCCAGAAGTGGAGTGTGCATTGGCAACTTGCATTGCCAAGGAGCAGAGACACAGGAAGGGGAAAAAATCCACCACACACAGTAAGCACCCTTTGAGGCCCACTTACCCCCTGAAGCCGCCTTTCTTAAATACTGTACTGGACACTCAGGGTGGCCGTGCCCCCAGAGCACACCTCCTGCCTTTGCAGTCTGTCTCAGGTCTCCTCACCTTTGAACTGAGACCATACGTTTCGACTTTACTCCAATCTCTCCAACTAGATTCTAAGCTTGTTAAAACGCAGGGACCATATTTTCAGTATTCCCTTGTTTTAACCACTTGGGGGCACATATCAAGCACTCAGAGAATGTCAGCTGATGACTCATAGACTGATGTGTATCCTGCTCACCGCAGGTTACCTCGATATTGCCCAACACTGTCCCGGGGAGATGGAATTCCAGGCAATAAAAACAACTATAGAATGTTAAAGCACTGGCTTAAAGCATCTTTAAATGCATACATACCCCCTATTAGAGCTTTACAAAGCATTTTATCTATGATGAAACATAAGCTGCTTCCTATATTTTTAATGCCTTTTTTTAATGTATTGTTTTAATGTCCTTACCTTACTCCCACATTTTTTCCTACTCCTTTCTCAGCTGAATGGTAAGTGGTAATTCTTGTGGATGTATACTGTGCGAAGGTAGGCCTTGTTAGAACAGTTATTTCAGTGCTAAGAACTATCTGCACGTGTATTTCATTTCAGTTCTTGGAGTCCTCATTTTTCTAAAGTACCCATGCATTGAAGGGATGTTACCCTCTTTGGCTCTATTAAATGAAAGGGAAATAGTATTTCTCATAGGATTAACATATGTTTGAGAAAAGCTATGAATGATTTTTCAGTGCAATTAAATGCTCTTCACAAAAGAGACACCTTAATTTGTTTACATCATTGTTCTAAAAAAACAAAAATGAAAGGTTCATTATTATGAACGCCCTAAAACCAGAAACCTTAAATATTAATGTACATGAGAAACACACACCAAAAAGCTCAAATTTCAGGTCCCATCTCAGAGTTTCTGATGCAGAGGTTTAAGGTGGGGCTTGAGGATCTGAATTCTAACAAGTTCCTGGCTGATACTGATGCTGCTGCGCTTGGAGAGCCCACACATCAGGGACCACGGCCAGAACCTTCAGATTTACAAACATCAATCTATATAATATAATAATGCTATAAACATGTGTAAACAGCCTTGGGCACTTCATTTAAATAAGCCACATCTCCTTTCTCATGAATTTTCCCCATTCCTATTCTGAAAGAAGAAAGAAAGAAAGAAAGAGAGAGAGACAGAGAGAGAGACAGAGAGAGAGAGAGAGAGAGAGAGAGAGAGAGAGAGAGAGAGAGACAGAGAGAGAGAGAGACAGAAAGAAAGAAAGAAAGAAAGAAAGAAAGAAAGAAAGAAAGAAAGAAAGAAAGAAAAAGAGAAAGAAAGAAAAAGAAAGAAAGAAAGAAAAGAAAGAAAGAAAGAAAGAAAAAGAAAGAAAGAAAGAAAGAAAGAAAGAAAGAAAGAAAGAAAGAAAGAAAGAAAGAAAGAAAGAAAGAAAGAAAGAAAGAAAGAAAGAAAGAAAGAAAGAAAGAAAGAAAGAAAGAAAGGAAGAAAGAAAGAAAGAGAGGAAGGAAGGAAGGAAGGAAGGGAGGGAGGGAGGGAGAGAGGCGGATTAAGGTCAGTTGAGGTCCCAGACGCAGTAGAAAATATTGGGCCCCTTAAAAAAAAGAGAGAGACAGGGAAAATAAAAATACATGTTAACCATATTTTATGCAGTGTAGTGATGTACCAAACTTGGTGTCATTAGAAAAAAGTGTAAAGTTGCAGTTTTGCGGGGCCTTCCGAAGTCGGGGCCCAGGGCGTGTGCCCGGTGCGCACGCCATTAAATCGCCTCTGGGAAGGAAGGAAGAAACGTGGGTTGCCTCCTTGGTTAGCAGAAGGAGACTTATGTAGTGACTTATTCTGACTAGTTAAGGAGACATGGATGACCACCTGCTGACAGTGATGGTGCGTGTTTCCCTGAGAACTTAACTTGTCTGTGGCCACCTGGAACCAAAAGGAAAACTAGAAATCAGAGAAGTTATCAGGTTACCTGGGGACATTTTATCTGCTCACTCAAGGAAAGAACAGAAAAAACTATAAGGTAAATGTGAAAAACTACATTTACGAGTTTAGAAAATCTGAAGAGGAAGTCCTCAGTGCAATGGCAACCTGAACAGATTTTCCCACCCCCAGAGCTTTGTACCTGATGAAATACTTCTAAATGATGGTTATTGAAGGGACAGCAAGAAATCCACGGAGGCATTGATATCTACTTTATCATCATGGACCAACAGCACACAGAGTGCACACCCCCAGCCATAAATCATGCAGTAACTCTGCTCTTGGTCCTGGAGTCCTGAATTTACAAGCTTGCTAAAAGAAGCTTGTTTGCTTGGCAGCCTATCTTGGAGCAGACACAGGATTCAGAACAATTTAGACACAGTGAATTAACAATAAGCTGGGCTAGAGAGAACAGCAACAAAAGAACTGGTGAATTATAGACCCATAGAAACCACCCATCAGAAGCAATGTGGAAAAATGTCTCCATTGAAGAGTAGCTAGAGAGTTAAGGAGACTTCATTAAATACTGGCCATTATACGAGTCTTCAAAAACTGAGCTAAGCCTCTTGAGTCACAGACACTGGAGGCTCTGGTTACTTCCATCCACCCCTTTATCCATCCCATCCTTTATCCATCCCATCCTTCCTTCCGTCTATCTATCCATCCATCCATTTCCTTCATTATATAATATGAAGAGCTGTACTATGTAGCATAAGGTGGAAATACAGAGATTAAAGGTTTCTGCCCTGAAGAAACTAAGAACCTAAGTGCCACTAATATGCACACTTTGGGATGACATGAAATCCTGAAGATTTCACGTATTTCAGCCCAGCTGAGAGGGAGAAAGGAGAATGAAACCAAGAGGATTTTCTGATTTTTTAAATCTTTTTTATTATTTGTGTGTATGATTCAAGACATCTTTGAACTCTATGTCAGGTATGGAAGATCAACAAGCCTCATTTAAGTTCACTTTATTAACTCACCAAGCAACAGCCCTTAGCACCCAACCAAGAGATGAACATTCATTGAACATTTGCATTGAGCAGTACATATAAATTTTAAGGACATAATTGGCCTGGCGTCAGATTCCAATTCTGCTTTTTATCAGCCCTGTTATCTTAGAAACATGTATGAACTTTCTGAGTCTATTTTCTTATTAATAAATAAACATATTCCCCACTTAATTTTGCAGGACACTTGCAAAGATTAGACTAGATTAGTATATATTAAAATTCTTTAGAAAATCCATTTTTATATAAAATATCAAGTGGATAAATGATATCTTGCTCTCAAGAATCTTCCAACCCAGTAATGAAGACAGCACATTTTGGAAATTGCCTTAAAGTGGGTCATATGGCTACTTAAATGTCTTTATTGTCAGAAGCTCATTATTTCCTAGGGATGCTTTATTCCATTATTTGACATATATGAGTACTTTACAGCACTCTTATATAACAGGCTGTAAGATACTTACTTAAGACCTGGTAATAAAATTCAAACAGTGATTCTTTTGTGGGCACCAATGCTAATTCATTATTTGTTTAGACTGAGTCAGAAATGATTGCGGGTCTAGGGCTGGCGATCCTGTCTCTCCCATCATCTCTCCCATCTGTTAGCATGAGCTAATGATTTTTTTGAAGAGCGATTATTGATGTTTTTGGTTTTTTACTAAGTTATACTTTGTTGATTATGTTGTTACGGTAGTTCCAATTTTATTCCCCTTTGCTCCCCTCTGCCCAGTACCCCGCCTTCCCTCCCAAAATCCCACACACACACCCCTTAGTTCATGTCCATGGGTCGTGCATATAAGTTCCTTGGCTTCACCCTTTCCTATATTATTCTTAACTTCCCTGTCTATTTTATACCAACCAATTATGCTTCTTAGTCCCTGCACCATTTCCCCATTTCTCCCCCTCCTCACTCCCGGCTGATAACCTTCCAAATGATCCCCATACCTATGATTCTGTTTCTATTCTGGTTTGCTTAGTTGGATTTTGTTTTTATTTTTTAGATTTAGTTGTTGATAGTTGGGAGTTCATTGTCATATTAGTATTCATAGTTTTGATCTTCTTTTTCTTAAGTAAATCCCTTTGATATTTTATATAATAATGGTTTGGTAATGATGAACTCCTTAAGCTTTACCTTGTCTGGAAAGCACTTCATCTGCCCTTCCATTCCAAATGATAGCCTTGCTGGATAGAGTAATCCTGGTTGCATGTTGCCTTTCATCACATTGAATGCTGCTTGCCAGTCCCTTCCTGCCTGCAAAGTGTCCTCTGAGAAATCAGCTGACAGTCCTATAGGCACCCCCTGTAGGCAACTCTCCACCTCTCTCTTGCTGCCCCCAGGATTCTGTCTTCATCTTTCACCTTTGGCATCTCAATCATGATGCGTCCTGGTGTGGTCCCCTTTGGGTCCAGCTCGCCCGGGACCCTCCATGCTTCCTGGATCTGTATGTCCAAGTCCTTCGCAAAATTTGGGAAGTTTTCCTCACTTTTTTCAATTCTTGCTTATTCTGCACTGGTTGACTTTTTTTTCTTCCTTATGTTCCAAATCATTGACTTGAACCCCACTTTCCTTTCCTTCACTGTTGGTTTTGTGTGGATTTTCCTTTGTTTCACTTAGCATAGCCTTCACTTCTTCTCTTATGCATTTGCCATACTCAAGCATATCTGCCAAGCCTGTGAGCATCTTTATCACCAATGTTTGGAATTCTGCATCTGTTAGGTTGTCTATCACCTCATCAGTTAGGTTGGCTATCTCCTCATTGCTTAGTTGTCCCACTGGAACCTTGATCTATTCCCCCTTTTGGGCCATACTTCTCTGTCTCCTCATTCTGACAGGCTCCTGTGTTTGTTTGCCTCCCAGATTATTGATGTTTCTGTTGCTGTTGTTGGTAGTAGTGGTGCAAGGGTGCCTGTGCGTGTGTGTGTGTGTGTGTGTGTGTGTGTGTGTGTTTTCTAAAGGAGAGAACTGAGGAAGAAGTAGAAAAGGGGGGAGGACAAAAACAGGATTGTGTGGGATGTGTTCCCCAGGCTAGCTCAGACAAAGGGCTTATCCTTCTATGGACAAAACCACAAGTTAAAGCTAAAGGTGTCATCTGATAAAACTTAAAAGGCACACAGCACTCATGTTGCTTTAACAGTTGGGTTAAAAGTTTTTAAAAATCAATGTGAAGGGCAAGAGTGCTTTCCATTTCTAGGAAGCAGGATCCCTGCAGATGTGTCCTGCAGAAACTAAGAGGGAACAAGACAGCAGTAGGAATGTCACCACACTTGTCAGAGAAGTGGGAGAGCTGTGTTCTCAGGGCAGTGCCTCATAAGAAGGAAAACAGACTAGAAGGAAGCAGATCTGGCTCCCACACATGTGTGGCAGTCCCCTCAGTGGGAGTCCCCAGCCACTACCATGGCTCACTGTGGAAGAGGTGCTGGGGGGAGGTGGATACCAAGCTCCGTAATTATACCAGGTAAGCTAATGAGCTAGAAACACAGGTATCAGTGTGTCTATGACTTTGTTGGTACCCTCCTTGGGGACAAGAGATGATAAATATTCACATTAATACTAACACTATTATTAAGTAATAATATAACACAGTACCATTAGGTAGAGAAGGATATGTTATTATCATCATTTTGCAGATTATTGAAGCCAATTGTTGAAATCAAATATTTTTATTTCATCACTTTTCTTTGAGCACAGCTTTCTCTCTTGTATCTTATTTGTAGTGAGGCAGTATCAATAAATAACATATAAACCATCCAACAGAAATATGCTACTTAAAGATGCTAAATATATTATACATAAATCCGCTCAAAAATTGACTTGAAAATTATTGTACATATATTTAGGAGTATTGAATACAAATACACACACACATTATATATATATATATCTGGTTTGGCTCAGTGGATTGAGCGTCGGCCTGCGAGCTAAGTGTCGCTGGTTCGATCTTCCAGTCAGGGCACATCAGAGAAGGAAAACTCTGACTCCAAAAAACCTCCGCTGCCTTGTGGCATACCTCTTCAGGGGAAAGGCTAAGGGAGTAAACCCCGACAGAAAATCCGGAGCCGGAGTCCCTAAGGCGGTTTGACGTTGTAGTCAACACCGGCAACTCCTGCGGCGCACCTGAAGCCAAGCTGTATTGACTCTGTCTTTCCCTTGGACCCTTCAGCTGCGAAGAGAGGGGGGGGTCTGCTGCATGGGCAACAGCAGACCCTCCATATCACCCTGCCCAGGCTCTGTAGCTTCAGCTTCACTGGAGAGGACACTCCAGCGTCATCGCAAGATGTCGATTCAACACGGGAGGAGACAGATACCGTGTCACTCCCGAGTCGGACTGCACAGCCATTCTCGGCGGTGCAGATAGACTCTTAAGAAGCTACACCATCGTCTCTCGAGACGGACAGCTGCCGCCGATATATATATATATATACACACACATACACACACACACACACACACACACATATATATATATATATATATATATATATATATACACACTTTTTGGAGCTTTTTGTTGCTATTTACATATATGCCAAATTTTAAGAAAGAAAAAAGATTTAATGGTTAAGTTTTCTCAGTGGTAAAGGTAAACAGCATTTTTGCTTTCTTTCCAATTATTCCAAAAGGATTTAATGGCTATATTTTAAATTTCCAAGGGATTTTCCTTAGGGATGAATACAAACTTGGAAGAAACTTTTGAAAAACTTGTATGAAAGTAAATGGTCATATTTGTGATAGATTATTTTACTAAACCTCACAGTACTGTATACCCCAAATGAGTCAAAGAAAGAAGAAAAAGCAAGTGATGAATCATGAGACTCAAAGATACGATCCTGATATACTTCATTTCTGACAATTTGACAGTTCTTTATTATTTCACCATGGAAGCTCTCATCATCATCCTTCCCTTGAAGGACTGGGATGCAGATGGCACCTTCAATCACACAGACAGAAAACTAATAGACATTTAGAATTCAGGTGGAATCGCAGTCCACCTTAGTTCATGCATCTCTTTCCATGAGAATAGAATACTTCCAAATTTGTCAGTTTTGTTTTCTTTTGGTTTTACAGATTGTTCTGCTTTAGAACAGTTCACACATGCGGACAGAATGACAGATGCACTCCTACACATAAACATAACTCCATAGTAACCGCAATTACTTTATGTCAATTTCTATTCTGCAGTTTTAGTAAAAGTCAGTATGGTAGAGAGTTTGTTACTAAGGTGAGGGGGGCACCAAAGTGTGAGAGCCTGAAAAACAAAGACATGTAATAAGAAAAATAGTTAACTTCCTATACTATTGGTAGGTTTTGCATCAGCTTTTACTCACAAAAGACTGGTGTAAATAAATATTGTTATCCCCTCCCTAACCTGGGGTTCCATATTAGAATGTCATAGACTTTCCCCATTAGGTTATGCTTTGAATCATAGAAAAACACATCAGATGTTAGATCAGGAAAGAATCCTAGAGATTTAGTTCAAAGCTCTTAATTTTATAGATGATAAAAAGGTCAGAAAAGCTGATTATCTTTTCCAGGGTCATAAAGCTAATGGCTTTCAGAAGTAGGCTTAGAACTAAGGGCCCTGCTCTCCCAAACCTGTGCTTTGGCATGAGCCACAACAGTTTAACCAAAATCCCTTTCATAAGCCTCTCTAAAATTCACTGATAGTCTAGACTTTCCTTTTAAACACCACTTCTGGAAGTGATAGGATACATAATCATAACACCTCAGAAATGCTAGAAGGCTAAATTCTCTATCACAAAGCTTTCCTCTTAAAAGGCAAGCGGTGTCAGCCACTAAGCAGGCATTGAGCAGACTCCCCAGCCACTATTCCCAAAAATTGACATGCAACAGCTCTCTCCTGGTTGTCCCTGTTTATTAAGTATGTCATTTTTCCATGGCTAAGATCTTTCTTGGCATAAGAAATTGGCTCAAGTTGGGACATGAAAGAGTTAAAGGCTTTCCCATCATCGTTTACTGGAATGCATCAGTATTGGTTCCTGGAGTTGGTTTCTGGAGTTCCCTGGGTGAAATCTAAAACTGGCCCCTTACACGGAGGGCAGAGAGAGACCAATGACAGAGGCAGATCGTCCACATTGGTGGTGGCAGGTTTAATCAGCAAGGAAACTTACATAAAAGACTGCATGTAATTCACTTCCTTGTTTAATGGGGTACATCCTTCAGTAGCCTCCTGAGAAAGGGTACATGTGAGTAAATGTTTTAAGACTGTCCTCACACTTCATCAATAACTTGGCCAAGTATAGATTTCTAAGTTGAAAATTGTTTTCCCATAGAATTTAGAATATATGACTCCACTGGTTTTTCTCAGCACTGTTTTTATGAAATCCAAAGCCATTCTAATTCCTGTTCCTTTTTATATTCCAATCTCAAGAGGAAATAATTATATATAAAAATACATATGTGTATATGTGTAAATATACATGTATGTATATAAGTATGTATATTATTTACAAATATGAGATAATGCTACATTTTCACAATTTGTAGTGTCACTACATTTAATTACATGTCAATAAAAAGTATTTCTGTAAATCCTTTTTAGGGCTGTCTAGTATTCCATTTATACTATAATTTATTTAATCAGTCTTCTATTTATGGATATTGAGGTTATTTACAGTTTTGTGATATTGGACACAAATATGAATATTATTTTAGCTAAATCTTTGTGTAGATTCTCAATTATTTTATTTACTAAGTATAAGTAAATCACCTAACACATAGTGGATAAAAATAACTGTTCATTCTCTCACCACATTATAAATAACCACACTCAAAGGCCAAATCACGGTCTGACTTATGCATACTAGACTTTATTAAAAATCATTGAAAACAAAAGTTCAGTTTGAAACATTGCTATTATTTGAACTCTGCACTTTTTGCTCTTAGCTTGCTTCTGTTTTCAATTTCCTTAGACCTGGTTCTGATCTTATATAGGTAAAAGTCCCATGGTTACATAGTCAAGATATGAGTTTTAAAGTATTTTTGCATTTTTTTAAATAAAACTAACAAATATTTAGGGGATATTATGTGCCAATTTATAAGCCTAACAAATGTGTTAGTTTATAGATTAACCTAATTTTTAAAAATCCAAAATAGCATTATCTTAGTCATCAACTTTATTTACCACATTTAATACTGGACTACTTTTGGCTAAGTTTGAAACTGGAATTTATCCTCAAAAAAATGAATATATGCTACTCCTGAATACATTTGAAAGAAGGTGATCAGCAGCACAGTTGGGTAGAAAGAACAATGAAAAGTGAATCAGAGCACAACAAGGATGCCAGCCTGTTAAACCAAGCACGCCGTTGTCCAGGGACAGCCAACTGACCTGGAGTCTGCACGATCCTTCCCCATGTGGGAAGGCCACCCTCCCCTCCACACCCCCACTCTTATTAAGGATTTCTGGACCCAAGGGTAGGTAGGACGACGACCATGTCCAGCTTGAAGCAGCTAGAGGAGCCAGAGACCTTCGCCCATTGTCCTTTACAAGGTACAAAGGGTCTTAATATCTGAGAAGGAGGGATAGTTATTTTTTACGAACCGTGGGTATGGACTTGGTGGGGGGAGTGCTGGGGGAGGGAGATGCTGGGTGGAGGGGAGTAAAGGGGAGAAAACTGGAACTATTGTAACAATATAATCAATAAAATATATTTTAAAAAAAGAAAGAAAAGTGAATCAGAAGAACTTGCTTTAAATTTTAATGTGTTATCACCAACTATAGGACCCAAGGAAACTCGTATAATATCACCGAGCCCATTTTTTTCTTCTACAAATAATAATGCAGGTATTAGCCTTGCTAGTTTTCAGAGCTATTGATGATACATGTTTCATGTAATAAAATACAGAAACCCTGGACTGAGCTAGATTATTCAGAGTAGGAAAAACACGGACCCTGACCCTCTCTGGGTGACAGAATCAAAATAATATTATGTCTGTGAAAGCATTTAAAATTTTTTCATGCTCCCAGTAATGATGGCCACCGTAAAATCATGGGACATTCCAGAACCCAATCTCAACACTCTTTTTTAACTTTGTGATTAAACATGGTAATAGGCAATACAGCAGCCTAAAGGAGGAAGCATCTAGAAGTTACCAAGGGCTAAACGCCCCAATTCACTTCAACCTGCTCACCCCCTCCCGCCATCACATCCCTTGTATGACTCCTTGAAAGCGCTCATTAGGATCTGTAAGGGCCTATCTGAAGGATAAGTCTGAAGATGTTGCTGTCTTACCAGACCGCACAGTGATCTATTTGACAGTTGGGCCCCTGCAACGAGAAACCTTCCTCGAGGTCAAACCGCATGCTTATAACCAGGCAGCCCTCAGCAGTGTCCTGCATTGCTACTGTAAAAGAGATTAAAAAGCTCACATAGCAATTTTTAAAAAGGCAAAGAATTCTGTTTAGCAAGTTAAATAGCTGTTAAAATGTGGAGGATGATTTAATTTGCTCAAGATGAATATGTTTCATGTCACTATTTAAAGATGAATATCCACCAAGCTTCAAGAAGAGAAGTCTAACTATAACCTTTCGTTAGCACAAAGGCAAACTGTAAAACATGTTAAGAAATACAGGACACTAAGTGTTAAGAGAGACACTATTCTGGAGTAGTGAGAAAACACAGGAATGCAGGCCAAACAAAGAGGTAGCTTTGAGATAGTCCTTGCTTTCTTCGAATTTATTTACCCCATCTTTAAGGTCTCTTCAATCCCACAAAAATGTAAAGCATAGTCAGTGTATCATGAGCAAGACTCACCAGGCACACTGAGTTTCTAACCAATAGAATGTGAGTAAAATGTATATGCATCACTTCCAGGCCTGGTCCACCGGCATTCTTCAGGCTGTCTGGAAGGAAGACAATCCCTGGGTACTTCAAATTCTTGTGCTGGAGAAGGTGGAGTCTTCATTAGTCTAACTGAGTTACCTAACGGAAGAGAATGACTCAGTTTATCTACTTAACCATCCAATACCATCATGGGAACAAAATAGAAGCATTTCAGACTTCATAACATTTTGGGAGTTAGGTTCCTCTAAATGATAGACTCCAACAAACATTTCTTAAAATTAAAAAAATAGAGCACATTTTGAAAATACCTGGAGTCACACGGGTGTCACTGAAGTTCTTGGGAAGATCTAGAGTGGTAGTTATGAGTGTGAGTTTCACCATCAGATAGGCCTCAGTTGGACTTACCACTAGCTAGATGTGTGGTGTTGATCAACTTTCTCTAAGCCCCAGCTTTGTTTTCTTTTGTTTCTTTTGTTTCTTTTTGTTTGTTTCTTTTGTTTGTTTCTTTTTACTATACAACATTGGGAGAGTAATAGGATCTATTTCAGAGTATTGTTGTTTATCCAGTCACATAATAACTGCTCAAGAAAAGTAGCTATTGTTACAGAACTGGGCCCTAAAATTCCCCAGAGCCTGCAGTTGGGGGATGGGGGAAAGGGGCAACTTTCAAGATGCCTTTGCATATCTATGGCTGGTAGCTAGTGTCTTAGTTATGCAAATAGATTTGGTTCTTCGAAGGTCCCAAGAAGATGGGAGGCATTTTGACCATACAATGGTGAGGAAAGAGCACACGGGCTGTGCAAGGTTCTGCAAATGGTCAGAACCGGTTACCCTGACCGCATCACAAGCCACAGTCAGGGATTTAAAAATAAGGTGGCAGCCATTTGCAGAGAGAAACATTAGTGCTGTTATAAAGTCATTCTGGCTTTCCTTCCAGCAAAGAATGGGACTGAATGTTCCCTCCCATCCCTTAGAGTTATTTGTACCCATGTGATATGTATTGTCCAATAAAAGTGAGTGGAAATAACATGTATAATTTCCAGGCAGAAATTGAAGAGTCAGCATGCATTTAAAATGCTATGACTTTTTAAAAAATAAAATAAAATAAAACAAACTAAAATAAAATGCTATCTCTTTTTTTCTGCCATAGCAATGGCAATGGACCAGCTAGTGTCTGCTCTGTCAGCTTCTGTCCTAGAGGGAGGGAAACACCAGCCAACCCTTGATGCATACATGTAGCATGGCCAAGGAATAAATTCTTACTGTTTTAAGTAACTAGAGATTTGGGGATTTATTTATTAGCCCCTGCTGGCCTGTACAGGAACAAATATTCATATGGATAAGTTAGTTTTAAAAATGGTTTCACTATTTTTATAGCAACTTCCAATAATAATAGCTGACAATTAAAGTGGTCACAATATTCTCAGAACTGTAACTCATTCACTTCCAATGAGACACCTGCAAGACTCTTATCCCCACTTGGTAAGGACAGAAAAGCTCAGGAACTTGCCTGAGGTTACACAGCCAGTATATAGTAGAAACAAGTTTTAAACCAGCCCCTCTGACTTGAGGCTCCTTACGTCCATTACTGCCTGGTGCACCCCCCAGGTCCCTGCTGCAGGACCGAGGCTCTCAGTTCATCAGTCGCCAGAAGTGCTGACTACCAATGGCTGCTCAGAAGGAAGTCCCTCCCTGGGGGTGTCCTTCCAGCAAAGACAGCTACTTCACCCAAGTCAGGCTTCTCCCTGCAGGACCAGCAGAGATGTTGCACCTGTATTTACATAGCAATTGAAGTTCAACTAGTTTCTTTGCTTTTTCCTGTTTTCTCCCATTGTTCCCCAAAGCATTCCCCAATTAAACTTGCTGCGCAGAAATCTCAGAGTTCTAGAGCATGTTTCCCAAGGATCCAGAACAACAACACGTATCTCTCTCTCTATTCCTACGTGTGTACAAACACACACAGACTACGTATTAACTCAGCGCACGATAGATGACCAAATGACTGTCATATTCCATATGAGTTCAGGGAAAGGAAAGATCACTGGGCTGTCTGCAGGGGATTGAAATGATGAACCCTCTCACAAGTTAATGGAGATAGAATCTTCTACTTTCTCAGCTGAATTCAGTACACTGGATTTCTTTTAAATTCTACCTGTAGTTGTTTAGTTCCAGAAAAAAATGTCCAAAAAAACCCCCACATATTTTGTATATAACAAATGACAGCTGGTTTTATTATGACATTTGTTCATCCTTGCAAGAAACTGGAAATTGTCCCCAGGTTACATGACTCATAAGCTGGTACTCTTTATCTCTTTGATGAAGATGGATGTCTCAAGAAGCTGGAAGGCATGTATCTTTATTCTACCAAATATTACATATCTCTGTGTTTTAGTTATACATAAGAATACTATTGAAAACTGATGCCTTAAATTGATTTTGATTTCTAAAAAATGATGAAAACATAAAATGTAATTCATAACCCATCAGTTCCCACGAATTTTAGCTTGACACATAATTCCAATAAAATTTAAAGTGAGCCAAGTATTATTTCTGATGTATGTCTTTTACTACAATTGAGTATTTCTTGCAATTTAAGTTCTATCCAAATATCAGTTGTCTACATTTCCTCAAAAGAGACAAATACATGTTGTAAAACTTGAAATAAATAAGCAATTCAGGACAAAAAAAAAAAAACAGGCCAAATTATAAAACCAAGAGAACCTAAATGGATCTATACAATTGAAGATAAACATTATTACCTACTCTACCTTGATATATACACACCTTATGCAGTGTACATTCTGCTTATGTATCTTTACTCCATACTGTTGTAAATTAGTGGCTGATTTTACATAGAATTCAGGAGATATTATATTTTATACTTTATGGATTATCTTAAGATGTTCCAGATGTTATAACAAATACCATAGACTAGGTGGCTTAAACAACAAAAATTTATTTCTCACAGTTCTGGAGACTGGAAGTTCAAGATCAGGGTGCTGCCATGGTTGGATTCTAGGGGAGTCCTATTTCCTGGCTTGCCGATGGCCATCTGCTCCTTGGATCCTTACCTGGCAGAGAGAAAGAAAGCAAGATCTGTGTCTCTTCTACAAAAGGCACTAATCCCATCATGAGGGCTCTACCCTCATAACCTAATTACCTCCCAAAGGCCCCATCTCCAAATATTACATTGGTAAAAGGGCTTCAGAATATGATATGGGGGGAGGGACACAAATGTTCAGTCCTTTGAAAAAATTTATTCCTATTCTACACCTAACCAAACAAGTTTTAATTCAGCAATAAAAACTGAATATAAAAAATAAATAAATAAAAAAATAAATAAAAAAAATAAAAAAAATAAAAACTGAATATATACTTTGTAGTGTCTGTAGAATTTTAAAAGAGCTTAAATCAATGTGGAGGTTACATTTAAAAAACAGGTAAAAAAGTCTTTTGGTACCATTATTTCAAAATGTAAATAAGAATTATATTCCTTATTGGCTGCTTTAATTTTGTTGAAAGTACACTGAATTATGTTAATGCTTCAATGGGGACATATTTATGCATTCATATTACTACCCATTGAACAATTGCTTTATTTTCACACAATTACAGATAAGAATATAAACTATGCAGCCTATACATTAGAGTAGTACTTGAGAGCAACCCCTTGGAGTAGCCAAAGAAAGAACAGCCAGAAAGAATGGAAATGTTAAATTATATGCTGTTTTTAAAGAAATACAGTCTTTGAAAAAATTGTAAGTGCCTGAAATAATTCAAATGAATCAAAGAACTACCACAATAGTGGTTCTTATGAGATTTGGTTTAATGCCTAGAAAAGAATTACCTAAAATTAGCATATCAATTATTTGCAGGTAAACAGTTGCTTTTTCTCCAGCTTAAGGGCATTGAAAAAAATTAGCTTAATGAAATAATTTATAAATCTCCCCCTCAGCAACGTTATTTTGTGTATTAACTTGGACGTATTAAAGTGACATTTCCTGCGTACTCCCGTCCCAGGTCCTATGCCTTCCGTATAGCTAAACTGCACTACCAGTTGCTAGATTTCCAGCTCATCTCAGTTATCTGAAAAGCTTTTTTGTCCTGCAAGTGTTTCTTTTATCAAAATTAATTTTGCCATTATAATGCCTAAGCATAAATACTAAAATATTTTGCTTAAAACAAGGTTTTAAAAACATATGTTAAGTATAATAAGGTATGTTCCTTACTACTATATTTTACATATAAAGAATAATTACTTGATCCAATCTTGGAATTACCTAGAATAAAGTCATTCAAATGCGGTGTGGACGCCTAAGAGGAAGAACACCTCAAAGCTTGACCTGACTCCCATCCAGGCTCATTCACCAGCAACAAACCCTGAGACAGCATAAGTGAGAGTAAGAATAATAATCATGACTAGAAAACGTATTTTTGGTTAAGAGGGTATATTAAACAGAAAATTGTTTTCTGTTTTCAAAAGTTACAAAATAGTTTCTTCTCAAAATAGTTAACAGTATTACACTACATTACATTTTTCTCAAATGATTACAAATTCTCAATTAAAAAATGGGAAAAATCTCAAAGACTTTATTACAGTAAATAGTTTTGATAACAAGACAATAATCATCTAGGTATATCTTACATTATATAAATAAGTTATTCAGCACAACTATGAGAGAGGACAATATGGCCTCTGGGCTCAGAACACAGGTTCCGTAGCCAGATTCTCTGAGTTCAGAGCTTGACTTTACCACTCCTTCATTGTGTGGCCATGACTCTATTTCTCTAACTCAGGCTCTGCATGTAACAGACAGAGATGACCATAATTATACCTACCTCATAGAATTATAGTAAGAATTGAGTGTATTAATACATATAAAGCAATTAGAACAGTACTGAGCACATCGTAATTACTTAAAAAAGCATTAGCTACCCAGTTTTGACGCCTAATTTTTTCATACTGAAGTCGACTTAGAAGTTCCCCAAATTTTGTGTCCTAGTTTAGACACTCATGTAACCTATTATGTGTACATATGTTTTTAAAGCTTTCTACCATTGAAAAAATGTATATAACATATGGACATCAAAACCATGAGTTTTGTTTTTTTTTTTAAGCATGGATATTGTAAAGCATTGTGACCTACATACTTTTGGACTGTGAATAGCCCACGCTTTCAGACCTGAAGTTTAGAACATAAGAAACACCACACTGTGTTGCACCCCTGGCTCCTGCAGCTTGTCATTCTCCCTTTGACAATGGCACTCAGAAGGCTCCAGGAACCAGATGGCTGCCCGCCATAGAAGCAAACTAAAGCATCCAGGAGCACACACCAGCAATGCTGTGCACCCTCCCTGGGACCCATCGAGTAGCCATTCATTAACTTATGCCAATCCCTCTTAAAATCATGCTCTGCTTTTAATCTATTCCGTTCTATGAGGACTGTAAGCTAAAAGGGTAAATCACTTTTTATATTTATGCTGAAAACTGCACTTTTAATCTTAGTGTCTTTTTGTTCTAAATTTCAACAAAGACAGAAACATTAAAATGATTAAAAGTCATATACATAGCCTGTGAGTTGAAAGACATTCTTGATGTTTTGAACTTAATTTCTCTGAACTTATCAAACTGTCCAAACACCTAACATGCAAGCCTCTCAATTTAGTATAAATAACCAAATTGGTTTGACACAGATGTGAACCAAACTTCTCTTCTTCCCTCCCTCCCTCCCTTCCTTCCTTCCTTCCTTCCTTCCTTCCTATGAATATTTATTGAATACCTTCATATTTCAGACACATTTACAAGTGCTGGGGATACCAACATTATTTGCAATCACAGAGTGTAAATTTTAGTAAATTCCATGCATTATTTATCTATTGCTGTGCAACATTATTACCCCAAACTTAGTACCCTAAGAAAACACACATTGATCATCTCACAGATCCTGGAGGTCCGCAGCATGAGTGCATTTTAGCTGGGTCTTCTGCAAGGCTGCAAGAGAGGTGTTAGCCAGGGCTGCACTCGCTGAGGTTCAAGCCGGGGAGGACCTGCTTCCTAACTCATGTGATTGTGGGCAGCATTCAGTTTCTTAGAGGCTGCTGGACTGAGGACCTCAGTCTCTTATTAGCTGTTAGCCAGAGGCTGCCCTCAGTTTCTGACCATGTGACCCTCTTCAGGGGCAGTTTACAGTACGGCAGCTTGTTTCTGCAAAACCAGCAAAGGGAAAGTCTGTTCATGGGATTACAATCTTACGTAACATGCACATCCATGTAATCATGTACATCCATCACTTTGCCATATTCTATTGGTTAGAAATGAAGTCACAGACCTACCTACACTCAAGGGGAAATGATTACATAGATCAGGAAGGTGGGGATCCTGGGGGTACCATACACTCTGTCTGCCACAGTCTGCCCTCTGGCCCATGATGATTCATGTGCTTTCCACCATCCCAAGGTCCCACAGAGTCCATCCCACTATGGTATCTGCACAAAGTGCAGAATCTCATCACCAGTGACAGCTCTTTAGGTTGTTCTGTCAATCCATGAGACTGAAGGGACAAGGTATCTGTTCCCCCACACCAGCCCACACACACAACATACAAAGGTCTAGCAGACATAAGAAAACATCTGGTCCTGGTCGGGTGGTACGGTTGGTTGGCGCATCGTCCCACACACCAAAATGGTGCTGGGTTCCATCCCGGTCAGGACACACACCTGGGTTGCGCATTCCACCCTCAGTCATGGTACGTATGGGAGTCAACCAATCGATCTTCCTCTCTTGCATAAATATTGCTCTCCCTCTCTCTCTTTCTTCCTCTCTCTCTAAAATTAATAAATATATCCTTGGGTGAGGATTAAAAAAAAGAAAACATTTATACATCTAAAAATATATATAGATATAGATGTAGATATAGATATAGATATAGATTTAGATATAGATATAGATATCCTGTTCAGAAAACAGGGGAAATAGAAGGTATGAAGAAGTCATCCTGGCAAGTGTTGAGAGTTCCTTGACCAGATCTCAAAAGACCAGGATAATTCTTCTTGGCTCTTGTTCATGCCCTCTGGGCTCTTGGTTTTGCCTGCTTAGACTACTTGACAATGGGCTTGATCAAAGGAAGGTTTTGAAAATAAAGAAATAAAAATAAAGAAGAAAATGAAGATCATCTTGAAAATAACACAAACGTGCCACGTATTTAATATTATTTTTTTCTCCTAAAAGCTGAAGGTGCTTCCTTAGATGTTATCAGATTAAATGTCACTACAGCCATGAAAGTAAGATTAGTGTCCTCTGAGTCATATTTCCTTCTGCGTATGTGGGGTCACTTGTGCTTGTTTGTGAAAATTAACACATGTTAATATCACAAGCTATTTTAAAGAGCCTGCTTCTTGCCTGTAGAATTGGGGGGACCAACAGTCTCTTTCACTTTTTACTTTCTCTCCCCCTTTTTGTCCAAACAAACATTGTTTTTGCTAAAACCATTTTCTCACATACTTTATGGGCCTTCTGCAAATGTCACTGAAGTGCACTCCATTAGAAAGAGGGACAAGGCTTTGAGTGTCTATGGGCCCATGAAACTTTGATCACAAAGTTTCCTGGGGTACAACCTTAATCTCTTGAAAAGGCCCTTTGTGTGATTGAATACTACCCTAGTCCTTTATCTGAAGTTTTAACAAAATGTTAGACAGTTACACCCTCATCTGTTCCTCTGAAACTTGCATTTTGGACAGCACTTGGAATCATTTCCCAAATTCAGTGTCTTTGCCTCTGGAAAAGTAAGGATTTTCCAAATCATAAATTCCTGGTTCCTTTATAACAGTTCTTCCCTCAGTGTATCTCCCTCATCTTTCATTTTCTCAAGCAGGAAGAAACCAGACAGCATATTCAACATTGTTCTTGAAAATCCCCTTAGCTAGATAACCATAAGTGCATCTTCCAGTTATAATTTATTTTCCCACATACTTGCAGGAGACCATTTTTCCATTGCATAATAAAGACTCCTCTTTCTCCAACTTCCAATAACCTACCTCTCACTTACTTTTGAATCCCATCAGTAGCACCCTTAAAGTTCAGATTTCTGTGACCAACCTATTGCAGGCAACTTACATACTCTACACCAGGATCCTCAAAAGTTTTTCAGCCTTCCCACCCACTACCCAGTTCCAAAATTACTCCTACCTTTTAGATATTTGTTATGACATCACCCAACTTCTGGTACCAAAATCCATATTCATCATCTACCTATCTATTACCACAAAATTAGTGCCTTAAAAAAACACATTTATTATCTCACATTTTTTGTGGGTCAGAAGATTGAGAACAGCTCAGTTGAGTATTCTCCAGGCTACAATCAAGGTGCCAGCCAGGCAGTCAGTCCCTCCTGAAGTTTACATGGACAAAGATCACTTCTTCACTCACATGGCTATTAGTGGTAATCAGTAGCTTCTGGGTTCCCAGACTGTGAGCCTATGTCTCTTGTCATGTGGGCTTTTTATAACAAATCTGCTTGCTTCTTCAAAATTAACAAGAGAGAGTTTACCTCCCTAAATAGGCATTACAATCTTATGTAATGTAAGCACATGCCTGTAATCACATCTATCTCATCGCCTTTACCATATTTTATTGGATAGAAACAAGTCACCGGTTGTGCCCACACTCAAGGGGAGGAGACTTGGTATTGTCATGGAATAATCCTAGAATGTGTCCTCCACATACCAGAGCAAGGATACCCTCTAGAAATCAACGAAGCTGCTCTCCATCCCTCTTCCACCCTCACTTTAGGGTTTTAGAATGTTGTTCAAAGTACTCAAGTCAGTTTCCATGATTGTAAAATAAATCTTCCTCCCATTTTCACCGCAAAGGTATACCAAAGAGGGTGTTAAGATGGGTAAAAAATGTAATAAGATTTTGGAAATAAAAAAATCTTTAAATCACAGATTATAATTCATAGATATGAGCCCCCCAGAATCAGGGAAACACTCACCAGGATGAAGCAGGTATAAAAAAAAAACTGGCTAAGAACAACGATATGCAAAAGTGCCCTATTGGTTTTCCTTACTTTAAAATGAATTCAGTTGAAGAGAAAAATCTTAACATTGGCAAAAAGGATAAAGATATTTTATATAATTATCTTACAAATGTGTTTTGTTTTAAAAAATGCTTACTATTAGTAAAATTTTAAGTGATAAAATATATGCTATGATAATGATGCCTCATGCTTTCAGTGTTTTATTATTCATGGCTTTTTATGCTGCCTGAGGAAAAATGTTTAATTAAACAATTTTCTACAACAATTGCGATAATGCAGGTAACATCGAGGTTAATTTAAATCTACATACCACCACATTAAATAGAGATGATTTCAATGTGGTATTTTGATATTAACTATTAAACTACATTGCTTTCCACTGTCATTTTTAATGTTAAAAATATTAAGTACCCTGGGATAAATTTTGCTTGACTTTTTTTAAACACTATTTGCTAACCTTAAGTAATAACTGTATTCCACGCACTATTCTAATTGCTTTATATGTATCAGCACATTTAATCCTTACGACAACTAGATAAAGGACATGCTACTTAATTGCCATTTTCCAGATGAGGTAACCATATACCAAGAGATTAAGGAATTGGCCCAATTTCACACAGCTGGTAAGTGGTGGAGCTTGAATTCAAACCCAGACATCTCATTTTGAGGTTCATGCTCTGAACCATGACATAGCCATCTCTCTTAATGGAGTTGTGTAAGAATTTATTAATATTTGACTTACATTAGGAAGATAAAAATGCTCTAAATATTGTAATGGTTTTGTATTGTCAATGTAGTTTCTAATGAATGGATAAACCAGGGAAAAACCGCAATAATTTACTTAAATAAGCCAGAAAAACAATATAAAGTATTACACTCTTTAGTTGCAGGCATTAAGAAAAGGTCATTTAAATTGAGATTCATAAATGGCAGTTCAGAGGAGACTTTATTAAGGAAAAAATCATGACTAAGACTACTTTGCTCTCGGGAAAAGGAGAGAATCCTTCCTTGTGCCCCCCCACCCCTCAAAAAGAGAGAGAGACATAATAATCTACTTAAGAATTTTTAATAGAGACTTAATTTAGAGAGGGTCAAAGAAATAATTAAAGCATTCGCATTTTAAAAATAGCATTTTTAATAATATTTTAAAAATTGAGTTATGTTATTTGAATTTTACTTAAAGTAAAATAGAAATTTTATTTAATCTTAAGTTGATTTCCCACCAATACCTTCAACAGGAAAACAAACACAGGATTACTCAGAGGCAATGACCTCTTCCATAACCCAACAAATACCACAGGTCATTCTGTTACAGAACCCCTGGGCTACTCCAGTTGAAAACAAACCCACGGGCTCTTTAGTTAGGGGCCCGATTGCCCGCCGCCAAAATTATAACTCTCAATACCAGAGTTTAGTGAAAAGAAAAAGAATAGTTTATTTAACAGTTATATAGATTTAGTTATTTGCGGATTTCTGTTAAGTCTTATGTTCTTTAAAACACCCATAAACACATATCCTTGCCTCCCCCCTACCAAACCAGGCCAGCTTTAGAAAAGTCAGAGAAACCCTTTCCCTACTTTCCAAACACAGTTCAGCTTTACCAGTAGCTGCCAATCATTCAATCCTGATTGGGGAGACCTCGTCTGTGTTATGGGGTCCACCAGCTTTTAATCCAGAACCTCATGGATTCTCAGCCTCCTTGTAAACCGTATAGTTAGTCCTTTTGTAATCCACACAGTCAGCCTCAGCCTTAGTCCAATCCGCACAGTCAGCCTTAACCTTAGTTAAATCCGCACAGTCCGCCTTAACCTTAGTTAAATCCGCACAGTCAGTCCTAACCTTAGTGAAATCCGCACAGTCAGCCTTAACCTTAGTTAAATCCGCAGTCAGTCCTAACCTTAGTTAAATCCGCACAGTCAGCCCGCCTAAAATGTCTGCCGCTTATTTTTAAATCCCTGACTACATCCTCTGATGTAGTGGGTGCGGTAACCAGTTCTGACCATTCACAGAACCTTATGCAGGTTCTGTGTGCTTTCTCCATACCATCCCCTGGTTCAAGACTCCTCCCATCTACCTGAGGCTTTGGATGCATTAAAGCCATTTTGCATAAAAAAAGACACTAGCCACCGGCCTCAGGCATGTGGAGGCATTCTGAAAGCTGCTTCCTTCTCCCCATCCCCCAGCTGCAAACTCTGGGGTTTTTTTGGGAACACCCCTGTTTCTGTAACAGTTTCCCCCCTCTCAGACTTAGACCCTTTATAATCTTATAAAGGACAATGGGCGAAGGTCTCATGCTCCTCTAACTGCTTCCTGCTGGACGTGGTCGTTGTCCTACCTACCCTTGGGTCTAGAAATCCCTAATAAGAGTGGGGATGTAGGGGAGGGTGCCCTTCCCACATGGGGAAGGATCTTGCAGAGTCCAGGTCAGTTGGCTGTTCCTGGGTAGCAGCATGCTTGGTTTCCAAGGGCTGGTACTGCTGGACAAGCTGGCATCCTTGTCGTATTCTGAGGGCAACAGATTTGGCAACAGGGTTAAAAAAAAAAAAACACAATTCAACCTACAACCACTATATACAAAAGGCAGGAGTTAATTTTTCAATGTCCTACATTAGGAAAAAGAAATGGCTTCTTTGGAGGAAGGTGTGCAGGGCATGTCACACCTGTCCAAAGCCTTTTTGCCCAATTCACTTAGCTTGGGCTGAGGGGTATAAATTTTGGATTTCCCCCCTCTCAGACCTCTGGGCCCTTTCTGTCCAAGCCATTAGGACAGAAAAGAAACCAGTTTTAAAGTGAAGCCCGCAGACCACCCCATACTTCACCAACTCAACCACTTAGTTCAGCCAAACCGTTGAGTCTCAGGAGGTGGCGATGCAGATGGGCTTCTTAGGTGAGGCCTATATGTACAGATAATTACTCAGGTAGAGATCATAGGCTTACGCCCTATGAAAACAGAAAGAACATGCATGTTAAATCACACAACACAATTGACAAACCAGTCTTCAAACCTGAGAGACTGTCTTATGGGGAAGACATCCAGTTGCAAGGCACTTGACATTCTTCTTGCCTATAAATTAAACATCCTTTATAATGTCACAGACCTGGTTTAACTTTCAAATGAAAAACAAACTTTATAGACAGCTGCACTGAGCATTGTGATTTTCCTTGAGTCACAATTTTTCTCCTTAAGATCACCCTCCTTGTCAGTAAAGGGACTGCATTAAGTCCAGTTTTTAATTTAGCCTGTTCATTTGCATAAACACAACAAGAGCAGTGATTGATCACATATGATCCTTAAGTCTACTTTGCTGGAACTTATACAAGGAAACTTCATGTTGACTTTAGTCTGCCCATCAGGGCACAGAAGCTGAGCCACACACCTGCCATTCAGCCTTGCCTGCAAACACCTGCTTTCCCAAGTCCTTTGGGTTTTCCATTGTGCCTTAGGTTCTTTCTAGCCATCCTTCAGGAAAGCAACCTTCATTCCTTCCCTGGAAAGACTGCCATGAACCACACAACCAACCAAGGTGTCAGGCCTTTTTCCTTCTGGGCTTTCCTTAGCTTCAAAAGTCAAGTGCAGTTCCTCAGGACTTTTTGGTGACAACCAGAGCCCAAGCATGCCTCCTTCAGGCATGTCACTCCAGTCAAAAGTCTTGGTTAACAATACCTTTATTAACAACTGGTCTTTTTAGTTTTATGCAAAGAAACCTAATGTAATTACTTACTCCTTTAAATTGCCAAATTCTGGAGGGATCAGATAGGGAGAAAAATACACAGTGTGAAGGAAAATCCTTGTCCTTCTAACATTCCCTAAAATTGCATTTTCATGCCTTATACTTTCTTTTGTTCACTTTTCTACATGTGAAGTTTTAACTTTCTCTGGGAAACCTCAATTTTCCTTTCAGATTACATGGCCAGTACCAATACAGAGAATTCCAGACCTTCCTTAGGTCCCCAAGAATTCTAGACCTTACATAGGTCTCCAATAGCTAATGCCAAACCAGAGAATTCCAGACCTTCCTAGGTCTCAGAGAATTCTAGACCTTACATAGGTCCCCAATGGCTAATGCCAATCCAGGGAATTCCAAATGACCTTTCATAGGTCCCCAATGGCTAATGCCAATCCAGGGAATTCCAGACGACCTTTCCTAGGTCACCAATGGCTAAAGCCAATCCCAACACAGGGAATTCCAAATGACCTTTCATAGGTCCCAAGGCTAAATGCCAATACAGAGGTACAGTAACCATACAATTAGACCACAAGTAGTTGAGGTTTCCCTTTTCCCAGGTTTAAAACTTTCACAACCTTTCTACATATTTTATGACTTTCCACAGACCTTCTGCAACATTCACAAACTTTCCATATATTTACCCATTCAGATTTAACCATAACCCATTTCCAATTCTTTTCCACACTGTAAAGGACTCTACCCAAACTCAGTATTTAGCAGCTAAAATTTCCCTAGATTTGTAGATATTCTGCAGTTTTCTGAAGCTTAGACCTTGCAAACACCTGTCATGCAGCAATGACTTGAATGTTTAGACATATACCATTTTGCAAACAAAGCACATCACCTTAAGAGCATACCTAACCCACCATTTTGCCCACTTCAAAGATGGCGGCAGCATTACATGCAGCATCTTTGAAGATGGTGGCACCCATAAGTACCACCCACAAGATGGTGGCAAACCCACGTGACTTATCCACCATGGTGGAGCACTCACGTGGCTTACCCTAAATGGCAGTATACCTATGAGGCTTAGTGTCCAAATCACAACCTTCATGCAGGCTCTGGAGGGAGAGACCCATTTCTCCTCCTGCAGAGGTGGAGTCATTGGCTTTGCAGTCACTTCAGAGGCCGTAACCAAAAGGCGTGCTGAGAGGGAAGTCCCTTGAATCTGCAGACGGGTGGGCACTGCAGAAGCCACGCTCACCTGCAGAGGGGGCTGCGCCCCAGGAGCCTCCGATGCTGCCGCGGGAGCGGCCCCCACCTGGGGAAGGGGTGGTGCCATGGGAGGCGCCTTTACCTGGGCGCAGTTTGGCGCCAAAACAGTTCCTTTGTCTCCCAGATTTAGAGAGTTAAAGAGGGCTACTTCCTCATTTTCCTCCTCCTCCGGTGTTTGACTTTCAGGAAAAGGCTTTTTGGCCTCTTCTTCCCTCTGCACCATTATTTGGCCCTCTACCTTCACCAAGGCTTCATTATACAACTTTACAGATGCATCTAGATAATAAACATCTTCCCAATTTCCCGATTGCAGACAGTACCTCTTTAATTGATTCGTCGGCAGCCGTCCGTCTCGAGAGACGATGGTGTAGCTTCTTAAGTGTCTATCTGCACCGCCGAGAATGGCTGTGCAGTCCGACTCGGGAGTGACACGGCATCTGTCTCCTCCCGTGTTGAATTGACATCTTGCGATGACGCTGGAGTGTCCTCTCCAGTGGAGCTGAAGCTACAGAGCCTGGGCAGGGTGATATGGAGGGTCTGCTGTTGCCCATGCAGCAGACCCCCCCTCTCTTCGCAGCTGAAGGGTCCAAGGGAAAGACGGAGTCGATACAGCTTGGCTTCAGGTGCGCCGCAGGAGTTGCCGGTGTTGACTACAACGTCAAACCGCCTTAGGGACTCCGGCTCCGGATTTTCTGTCAGGGTTTACTCCCTTAGCCTTTCCCCAGAAGAGGTATGCCGCAAGGCAGCAGAGGTTTTTTGGAGTCAGAGTTTTCCTTCTCTGCTTTAATTGATTAATCATAAGGTAATTCAGAGAACCATTCACAGGCCACCTTTTCTTACCACCCAGAACATACTCAGGCCAAACAGTGTTACAGTAATAAATTAACATTTTCTTAGTCATAGGATAACGACAGTACATATCCCAATTTTCCAAAATTCTCTTCAGTGGACTGCACTCAGGGGCTTGCCAAGAACTGCTTTTATTGACCCAGACATACATGACAATGGCTATAACCAGAAAAACCCCAAAGACCAGAAAGCATATATACCACTCAGGCATCCACAGTTCTATTACTTCCAGGAATTCTCCTAATCGGACAAACAAATTTAGTATCCACGATGCCATTATTTCAGAAATAAGTTTTAGCAAACAATCTTACTTCTCTAATCCCTTCTTAGTTCTATTTTCTTTTCACCACATTGGCGTGCTTAGGCGGTTGGCGCCCTCAGAGGGTGTCTCTCAAGGGGGTCGACCTGCCACGGGCAATTATTAACGTCCCTTCGTGGTCGCCAAATTGTTACAGAACCCCTGGGCTACTCCAGTTGAAAACAAACCCACGGGCTCTTTAGTTAGGGGCCCGATTGCCCGCCGCCAAAATTATAACTCTCAATACCAGAGTTTAGTGAAAAGAAAAAGAATAGTTTATTTAACAGTTATATAGATTTAGTTATTTGCGGATTTCTGTTAAGTCTTATGTTCTTTAAAACACCCATAAACACATATCCTTGCCTCCCCCCTACCAAACCAGGCCAGCTTTAGAAAAGTCAGAGAAACCCTTTCCCTACTTTCCAAACACAGTTCAGCTTTACCAGTAGCTGCCAATCATTCAATCCTGATTGGGGAGACCTCGTCTGTGTTATGGGGTCCACCAGCTTTTAATCCAGAACCTCATGGATTCTCAGCCTCCTTGTAAACCGTATAGTTAGTCCTTTTGTAATCCACACAGTCAGCCTCAGCCTTAGTCCAATCCGCACAGTCAGCCTTAACCTTAGTTAAATCCGCACAGTCCGCCTTAACCTTAGTTAAATCCGCACAGTCAGTCCTAACCTTAGTGAAATCCGCACAGTCAGCCTTAACCTTAGTTAAATCCGCAGTCAGTCCTAACCTTAGTTAAATCCGCACAGTCAGCCCGCCTAAAATGTCTGCCGCTTATTTTTAAATCCCTGACTACATCCTCTGATGTAGTGGGTGCGGTAACCAGTTCTGACCATTCACAGAACCTTATGCAGGTTCTGTGTGCTTTCTCCATACCATCCCCTGGTTCAAGACTCCTCCCATCTACCTGAGGCTTTGGATGCATTAAAGCCATTTTGCATAAAAAAAGACACTAGCCACCGGCCTCAGGCATGTGGAGGCATTCTGAAAGCTGCTTCCTTCTCCCCATCCCCCAGCTGCAAACTCTGGGGTTTTTTTGGGAACACCCCTGTTTCTGTAACAATTCTACCCCAAGCCATAGTGCACAGATTCTATATTCTGCTACAATAAGTGACTCTCTCTGTGCCTTGATTTCTCATTCTTCTTATATGAATGGGAATTCTTTTGAAAATCTAACATTTTCACTATGCATTTTAAACACTTTGTAAGAAAGCCACGTTCTACGTGTAAAAATTCTACCCATCTGCACACATACCCTCCCAAATATAAAAAAAAAAAAAGAAGATGTAATGAAAAGGGGGGGGGGGTCAACCCAGCAGTTTCTATATCTTATAAGGCACTAATTGTAATCTTGACAATGTCATAGTTATTACTTCAGAGCTGTTGAGGGTTAACTACAGAATTATTTTTTGTGAAGCATCTCATAATATAACCACCCAAATAATGAAACAAGAAAGCCAAACAAGTATTTAAATCAAATGTCCCCAAGTCTTCCAGTCTTTACCTAACACGGTAAGCACAGTGTCCTAACATTACTGAGGAGTTTCAGAACAGGGCAGAATGGGGATCTGGAAGAGAAGTAAAACCCCTATCTGTCCCTTTAAATCACTGCTCCTGCTTCATTGTCATTGCTACTCACTGTCTAGCCTCCTGTGGCTGCTCTCCCCTCCTCTTACTATTTGCCCCACCTTGGACATCATCCCCTTCCTCATTACCCAAAATAAAGGCAACACAAAGCTATTAGGTTAAAAAAAAAAAATTAACTGAAGAGTTAATAAAAAAAAAAATCATTATGATACAGAACAGGAAACCACTTAGAATTTTATGTGAGATATTACTGTTTCAGAAAAGTCACGTCCAGCCCTGACCACAGGCAATTTTTTTACTAATAAATCCATCCTTATTTAGACTTTGCATCCACCTTGCTAGGACCCTCCTCTCTTTTTTCCACTTCCAGTGACAACCAAAGAGAGAGGACATATTTTTTAAATGTGCTTTTTTCTCTAACTTGTTGAAGGTCAAATTCATAGCCAGGCCTCTATCCCCCATCAATTTTTGCAAATAGAATCTTGGATACTACAAAGTAGTGGGCTTACACTCACATTAAAATTTATTGTTTTTCTCTCCAAAAACAAATGCAGGTTATGTGATTTTTTTTTTCTTTCACTGGGTATAATATGTTTCAGAAACCCAGAACAAGTTTCCAGGCACACACGTACATGAATGCACATACATGCAAGAGCCATCCAATAGTGGGAAAATATCTGCCTTCTGGAGAAAAAAAAACATTTTTTGGTAAAAGATAGATCTGGGTTCAAATTTGACTTTGTCACTTGATATCTACATAAACTTGTTCAAACTCCTAACTGAATCACTGTATCTTAGGTCTAGTAACTGTGCCCTTATACCATTTGTTCTGAGAATTTTATGTTATTTTATATTATTTTTAAGGCGATCTTTTCCCTTTATGTTTTTCTTTTCAAAATGTTCCTTTACAGTGCCATTGCAAAATAGTATCAGAAATTTCTTAGTAACCCTAAACTTTGCTTTAGAAAATATTATGCCTCATTTCACAGGATGGCTATCCATTTCAAAAAAAAAAAAAAAACCCTGAGATTTACACATATGGATAAATATGACTTCAAAAAATTTTGTTACGAATGGCCACCAACCTAGAATGTATCTGTGGTATGCATGTATGCCGAACTACTAAGTCCCAGCAGGCAGATACGGATTGCGGAATTCTTTTGAAACGTTTATGGAAAGGATGCTGACAACTCGTGTAACCCTCTAAGGCAACGTAGCAAAGCTGCAAGGACCTGTTGGCTTAGCTCAGAGCTGTGCTTTGCCAAGAGAAGCTGCTGTCGAGCCTGCTTTTATGGACTTTTAAATCTTTTACACTTTCTCTTGGCCAAAAATTATGATCTGAATTGTGCCAAACTAAAGTGGTCCAAAAATTCTGGAAAATTAAAGAAATAGAATACAAACCCTAAAAGGTTTACAGATGTTTAATATTGAATATAAAATAAGTGAAACTGATACTAGTATTTTGAGCTGGACCAAAACAATTTTGTTTAAAACTTTAATCAGGGACTGGTTATATAAATTATAATACATGCACATATAGAAAAATTTTGCAGCAACTAAAAGAGTTATAAATATAAATGCTAATAGAGAAACATCATCAAAATATGTTAATAAAAAAAAGCAAGTGTGAAACAGTGGGTATACTTCTTTCATATAAACTTTCCGAAAGTTATATAGATATATAAAGTGAAAGGAAGAATTTTATAATGCTTAAAATTTACCTTATATCGATATTTTTAAACAAAATAAAAATATCAGAACTGAACTATTGTGGTTGTAAATATTGTTAAACCATAAATTAAATGACTCTTCATACTGGAAATTAAGAGTAATGCAGAGTTGGATAATTTTTGTTGTTGTTGTTACTTGGCATTTTATTCGCAGGGTGCTTTATAAATGACAGCTTGGGAAACATGGTTTGGAACAGTCCTTCCCCACCTTACACTCACACTCTGCTGAGCTACCCTGTTTCCCTGAAAATAAGACATCCCCCGAAAATAAGACCTAGTGCAATTCTTTTCAAGCTTTGAAATATAAGGCCTCCCCTGAAAATAAGACTTAGCGGCAGTCATTGCTACAGATCCCCCCAAATTCTTTTTATTTTTATTTTTATTTTATTTATTTATTTATTTTTTAATTTTTATTTTTTGGTTTTTCAATTATAGTTGTCGCATTTTTCCCCATTGCTCTCCCCCTCAGCCCATCCCTTCTCCCACAATCATATCCCTCCCCGTTGTCCATGTTCATAAGTCATTTATAATTTTTGAAAATTATTGTTCAGTTATTCTCACAGAGAATTTGTATAATTAACAGGAGGTAGAGTCCTTCTAGAACTGATAAAAAGAAGGATATATCAAGAGCTTAGATTTAAATTATGTAATGTAATACACAATACAGTGATTATAGTTAATGATACTGTATTGTATATTTGAAAGTTGCTGAGAGAGTATATCTAAAAGGTTATTACTACACACAGACCAGAAAAAGTGAGCTAATGGATGTTAACAAAACTTATTGTGACAATTATTTTGCATATATCAAATCATTATGTTGTATACCTTAAACTAATACAATACTATATGTCAATTATATCTCAATAAAACTGGAAAAATATAAATGTTTAAAAATAATTTAAATTATGATTCTCATAATTATTACCAAACTATCCAGAACAAATTAAAATTTGTACTCTAATATACATATTCAGTATTTTCTAGAATTGAAAAGCTTCAACATTTTCATTGATTTTATAATGCAAACAAATTTTTCTTGACACTCCAAGAAAAGTTTAAAATGTTCTGCTTTTTCTCCTGCAATCTAAGGAGAAGGGACCCTTCAAGTACTACAAGAAACAGTGGACAGTTGTCAGTACAAAGCTTCAAGATTATTAGAAAAGAGCTTCTAATAATTAACATGAAACAGTTCTAAGTCAAGAGAACTTGATAGTTTATTATAAAAAGCTTCAAGGTTTCTGTGTTCATGGCAATCATCTCCTTTAGGTCATACCTTTCATTTAATTATTCATTCACTTGTGTCTACCAAAAATGTAGAGAAAATAGAGAACCTGACCTTTAGTGAAAGAGAAAAATAAATATATATCTAAACTTAAGCCAGAAACAGAGAAGTGATGTCAAAAATATTAAAAAGTAGCAAAAAGAAAAATGAAGTGCCTAGGAATAAACTTAACCAAAGAGATAAAAGACCTGTACTCAGAAAACTACATAACACTGAAGAAAGAAATTAAGGAAGATACAAATAAATGGAAGCATATACCATGTTCATGGATGGGAAGAATCAACATCATTAAAATGTCCATACTACCCAAAGCAATTTATAGATTCAATGCAATCCCCATTAAAATACCAGTGACAGATTTCACAGACCTAGAACAAATACTTCAGAAATTTATATGGAACCAAAAAAGACCCTGAATAACCAAAGCAATCTTGAGACAGAAGAACACAGTAGAAGGAATCACAGTACCTGACATCAAACTATACTACAAGGCCACTGTAATCAAAACAGCCTGGTACTGGCATAAGAACAGACATATAGATGAATGGAACAAAATAGAGATCCCAGAAATAAACCCAGGTTTATATGATCAACTAATATTTGACAAAGGGGGAAGCAACATAAAATGGAATGAGAAGAGACTCTTCAACAAATGGTGCTGGGAGAACTGGACAGGGACGTGCAAAAAAATGAAACTAGACCACCAACTTACACCACACACCAGAATAAACTCAAGATGGATCAAAGACTTAAATGTAAGATGTGACACCATAAAAGTCCTAGAGGAAAACAAAGGCAAGAAATTTTCAGATATCCCATGTAGCAATATTTTCTCCAATATATTTCCTAAGGCAAAGGAAATAAAGGAAAGAATAAACAAATGGGACTACATCAAACTAAAGAGTTTCTGCTCAGCAAAAGAAAACATCAGCAAGATGAAAAGGGAACCAACCATATGGGAAAACATATTTGCCAATGATACCTCAGACAAGGGATTGATCTCCAAAATATGTAAGGAACTGATACATCTCAACACCAAGAAGACACACAACCCAACTAAAAAAAAATGGGCAAAGGACTTGAACAAGCACTTCTCCAAGAAGGACATACAGAGGGTCCATAGGCATATGAAAGAATGCTCAACATCACTAGCCATCAGAGAGACACAAATAAAAACCACAATGAGATACCACCTCACACAGGTAAGAATGGCCATCATCAACAAAACAACAAACAACAAGTGCTGGTGAGGATGTGGAGAAAAGGGAACCCTAGTGCACTGTTGGTGGGAATGCAGACTGGTGCAGCCATTGTGGGAAGCAGTATGGAACATCCTCAAAAAACTAAAAATGGAACTTTCTTTGAACCAGTGATTTCATTGCTAGGATTATACCCAAAGAATCATGAAACCCCAATTAAAAAGAGCTTATGCACTCCTATGTTCATAGCAGTGCTATTTATGATAGCCAAGTGCTGGAAAAAACCTAAGTGCCCATCTGTAGATGAGTGGATCAAAAAACTGTGGTACATTTACACAATGGAATACTATGCAGCAGAAAGAAAGAAGGAACTCCTGCCATTTGCTATAACATGGATGGAACTAGAGAGAATTATGCTTAGCAAAATAAGCCAGGCAACAAAAGACAAATACCATATGATCTCACCTAATACAGGAAACTAATGAACAACAAACACAAATGAGAAAAATTGAACCAGAGGCATGTAAACAAGGAACAGACTAATAGTTACTGGGAGGATAGAAGGGGAATAAGTAGGGAAAGGGTTTAGTAAAGGAACTAGTATAAATGACCTATGGACATGTACATGACTTTGGGAGAAGGGGTGGGCTGGGTGGGGGGGAAGAAATGGGGTAAAAAGTGGGATAACTGTAATAGAAAAACAATAAATAAATCAAAAATTTTTTTAAAATTAAAAAGTGTGAGAAACTAGATTTACCCTCCAACCTCCAACTTGACATAACAAAAGCAAAGCAAAACAGAACAAAACATATGTGGCAATGGTTTTCAAAATACTAGTCATCAGTCAATGAAGGACAATGATCCCAGAGAGAAAAGAAGCAAACTATGTAATCCATATGATTGTCCTAGGTATATTGCCTTGAGTAAATTTCCAGGCCACAGAACTGAGACAAGGAACCCAAGCAGACCCTGGTGGACAACCTGGGTAGAGATGGAGCTGAGAATCTAGGGCTATTAAGGTGGCTAGAGTTTGCAGGAAAGAATACTGGAGAAGAAAATGGTAAGGAGGTCTGAAGAGGTTCCCCCTTGAGCACTAATAAGTACCTGCATTAGACTAAACCTGAGTCCAGAGAAAGAGCCACCCAAAAGGATTAGAGGAAAGAGCCCATCCTGTACACAGTGCTGGGAATAGTGTTTGTGACCATCAGCCAGCCTTGAAAATCTTGTAATTTATGGAGCATTGGGTAGAGTTCACAGAAGGATTTTGCCTCATTGATGAAAAGTAAATAGCCCTAGACATAAATGCCATTTTGGTCCTGCACTGCAAATCTTAAAAGCAAGATACAAAATAATCAGATGCTTTCCAAGTAATTTAAAAACATCCCACAACAAATCCCAAGAATACTGATAGAAATATAAAAATATACAGTACTAAACAACATAATATCACAATGTCTAACATCCAATCAAAGATTACCAGAGATTATGCAAAGATTATGCAAAGGAGCAGAAAAATATGGAACGCAATAAGAAAAATCATTTAAAGTCAATCCAGAACTAGCCCAGATATTAGTATTAACAGACAAAAACATTAAAACAGTTATTATAACTATATTTCATGTATACCAAAAGTTAAGTAGAGAAACAGGAAGTATAAAAATAAATCAAATCAAATGTTTAGATGAAAATAGAGTAAATACAGTTTTTAAAATGAAATCAACACTAGATAAGACTCACAAGAAATCAGACACTGAAGAAGATTAGTAAACTTAAGTACATCACAGTAGAAACTATTTAAAATGAAAGACACAGAGAAAAACATAATTTAAAAAATTTTAAAGCAGTAGTAAGCTGTGGAACAAGTTCAAGTGACCTAATATGAATATAATTTAATTCTCTAAAACAGTGTAGAGAGAATGCAGGATATAAAAATTAATGGCTAAACGTTTTCTGAAGTTAATGAAAATCATAATCCCACAGATTCAAGAAGCTCAATCAACTATAAGCACAAGAAACAGGAAGAAAACTACACAAAGGCACATCATAATCAAAATCTTCAAAACCAGTGATAAGGAGAAAACCTTAAAATGGCAAGAAGAAAATAATACATTATATAAAGAGAAAACAAAAATAATGATGGCAATAGACGTCCTTTAGTAAACAATGCAAAGGAGTAGACAGGGCAGTGACTAGTAAAGTACTGAAAGCAAAAACCCAATTGCCAACATAGAAATCTATACCCAGAAAAAAGTAATTCTTAAATGACAACAAAATAAGGACATTTTTATACCTACAAAGCAAAAAGAATTCATCACCAGTAGATCCACAGTGCAAACTATGTCAAAGGAAGTCCCTCAGGCAGAAGGGGAATAATGCCAGATGGAAATACAGACCTACTACACAAAGGGACACTTGAAATGGAAACAGATGGGAAAATGTATAAGATATTTCTTATTTAAATCTCTTTAAAAGAAAATTGACTATTTAAACCAAAATAATTACAATGCTTTATGGTGTTCATAACACATATATTAAAATTCATGACACCAATAGTATAAAAATGGAAGAAACGGAAGTACTGAATAATATTATTATAGGTTCTTACACTATACATTAAGTGATATATATATCACTCAGATTGTGATAACTTAAGGATGCATAGAGTGAACATTAAAGCAACCACTAAAATATTAAAACAAAAGTTGTAGCTAATAATCGAAGAAAGGATATAAAATGAAACCATAAGAAATGTTCAATTAATCCAGAAGAAGGAAGATGTGCAATAAAGGAAGAAAGAACAAAGACCAGAAAATAAATGGCAAGGAAAAGACTGAACCATAGCACATCAAATCACATAACATGTAAGGGTCTAAACACCCAAATTAAAATGCAGACATTGTCAAATTGGGTTAAAAAAAAAAACATGACATAGCTGTATGTCCATAAGAAACATACTTTAAATATAAAGACACAAGCAGGGTAAAAGTAAAAGGATAGAAAAGAATATTTACTAATCAAAAAACAAACAAACAAACAAAGTACATTTTGGAGAAAAGACTATTACCAGGGATAAAGAGAGTCCTTTCATAATATTAAATAGTTTAATACCTCAGGAAGATATAACCATCCAAGATATTTTTGCATATAATAACAGCTGCAAAATACATGAGGATGGAACTGTAAGAAGAAATAGGAATATCCATAATTATAGATCAATTTTATAAATTGATAGAAAAAGTAGCCAGAAAATCAGTAAGGATATAAAAGACTTCAACAACACCATCAACCAACTTGCCCTAATTCAAATTGATAAAAACACGTGTCAGTGGCAAAACAAAGCCCAATAAATTTGAAAGAATTCAAATTATACAAATAATGTTCTCTGACAACAGCAGAATTAAATTAAAAATGAACAATGGAAAAACATTTTTAATATCCTCAAATATTTGGAGACTACCAAATTTCTAAATAACCTATGACTTAGAGAAGAAACTTTCTTCAATTAAAAATGTTTTCTACGGAACGAGAACTCAAACAACATGTAAAATTTTGTGACACAGCAATAATGGGGGAGGGGCATAGAACTAAAATCTTATATTAGAAAAGAGGAAAGGGCTCAAGTCAAATGCAGTCCCACCTTAAGAAACTAGAAAAAGAAGAGGAATTTAAATGAAAAATAAAGAAAAAGAACCAATAGAAATAATGGCAGAAATCAATATAATGGCGAAACATAAAAACAATAAAAGAAAATGCAATGAAACCAAAGGATGATTCCTTGATAAAATCAATAAAACTCTAATCAAATTAACCAAGAAAAGAAGAGATGTAAATTGCCAATATCAGAAATGAGAGACATATCATTAGAGATTCTACCTGTATCAAAAAGATAATATGAGAATAGAAATAACTGTATGCCAAGAAATTTGACAATGTTGATGAAATGGACAAATTCCACATAAGGCATCAACTACAAAACTCACTTGGGAAAATAAATAACCTGAATATCCCCTAAATTGGTCTGAAGACTCAATATTGTACAGGTACCTATCCTCCCCAAAACTGATCTATACATTTACTGCACAATCAATAAGAATTCCAGCAGGTTTCTTTTTCACTTACAAGATATTTTTAAACACCATATGAAAATACAAAGAATCCAGAATATCCAAAACAATTTTGAAAAGGAAAAAACAAAGTTGAAATGTTAGCACTAACTGACTTTGATTTCTAAATACATTATAACACTACATTCAAGGCCAGCTTCTTAGAAGAATCCCATGCTTTGTGTAATGTTCCACTGTCACTGCCTTGAAGTTCTCAATAATTTTTGAACAAAGGGGCCCATATTTTCATTTTATACTGGACCCCACAAATTATGTAGCTATAGGAATTAAGACACTTTGGCATTGCTGTAAAGGCAGAGAATTGTTTATTAGATCAGTATAGATTCCAGAAATAAAACACACACACACACTGATAAAGCTGCAAAAGCAAGTCAGTAGGGAAAGTGTAGTCTTTTTTTTTTTAATCAAAGAATTATTAGAAAAATTAGATATTCATATTCAAAAAAATGAACTTTGCTCCAACTTCACACCATATACAAAATTAACACAAATAACCACAGGCCTAATGCAGACCTAAAACTATATAACTTTTAGGGGAAAACTTCATAGAAATCTTTGACCTTGAATCAAGTAAAGATTTCTTAGCAATAATACAAAAGACATAATCCATTAAAACAAATATGTAAGAAAGATTTTATGAAAAGGAATACTCTGCTCTTTGGGAAAAAATGAAAGAGAAGACAAGCCAGTAACTAGGAGAAATTATTTGCAAAGCATAAATCTGATAAAAGATTTATATCTTTATATATTAAAAACTCTAAAAATTCAATAATACAAAAACACAACCCAATTAAAAACTGTCAAAAATTTGAAAGAAAAATTCTTTAAAGAAAATATATGTATGTCAAGTAAACCCACAAAGAGATACTCGATATCATTAGTCATTAGAAAATTGCAAATTAAAAAGACTGACTATACCCAGTGTTGGTGAAGTATGGAAGATTTGGAACTTTCATATCCTGTTGGTGGTAATGGAAGACGATACAACTATTTTGGAAAATATTGCAGCAGTTTCTTTAAAAGTTTAACATATACCTATTATATGCTCTAGCCACTCTATTCCCAGATGCTCAGGAGGAAAGGAAAAGCATATGTCCATATAAAGACTGGAACAGGAATCTTCATTGCAACTTTATTCATAACATCCCCAAACTGGAAAGGACCCAAATGTTCAAGCTGTGAATGTAAGTCAAATTGAGATATATCCACATAATAAAACACTACTCTGTAATGAAAAGAAATAAACTACTAATGTATTCAACATGGGTGAATCTTAAAAGCATTATAAGAAATTTTAAAAATTGGCCATTAAAGATTAATGTAAAATTCTAGAAAAATCAAAGATATAATTATAGAAAAGAGATCGGTGGTTTCCAGGGTCCAGGATGTGATGTGATATGAACTTAAAGGGGGCATAAAGGTTCTTTTGAGGGGTAAATGTTCTATATTATGATTTCAGTGATGGTTACATGACTATATACATTTGTCAAAATTCATCTCAAATTGTAATTTCATTTTAAGTAAATTGCATTTCAATGAAGCTGATAATTTTTTAAATGCTTATTAGAATGCTTCCTCCAAGAGATGTGCTATTAGTTCACTACAAAAATACAAATAAGTTTCTCTCTAACTATGTACCTGAAAAGGTTGTCTTCATAGCCTTACCTGATATGTGCTTGGAAGAGCAAATACTCACACAAGAAAGAGGTAATACATAGGCTCCAGAATATCACTTGGCGGTCTCGTCTGGTTTTCGGATTGCAGTTTAAACTGTGTTGCACAAAATTTAAAAAATGGTATTGATATTCTTTAATTATTGTGCTTTCATAAATCGTTTCTGGTTACAGCCATGTAGAAACTGTCCCTGCAAATCTTTACTAATATCCCTGAAGTCTCGTCCAGGCTGTTGTCCTCCATTGAGAGACCTTTAGATGTAGGGATGGCCTGCTATTCTGGATACCTTAGAATCTGGACTTACAGGATCTTTCAGAGAAACAGTTTTGTTAGTGAGCTTTGAATTAACTAAAATTACAAACCTGTAAGTCTGGGGGGTGGGGGAACATGTTCTTTAATGTTATCTTATAGCACCTCCTGGTGTTTGGATAGTGAAGGTTTAAATTATAGATGGCCAAGTCTTTTATTTTTCCCTAAAGCCAGAGAAATTAGAATGTTTCTTTTTTGGGTGAAAAGACAACACAATAAATAAAATAAAAAATTATTTACAAATAAACAAGTGAAGGGGACCTTGGTTTGAATCTGCTACTTGATTTTCAAAACAAATAATACTTACTTGCAAGATAGTCCAAATGTTAGAAAACATAGTCGGAAGTACACTGGATTTCTTTTTTCATTTCTTAAAAGATGTCTTAGTCATTCTTCCTGATATTTTAGGCTCCTTTTATTTTTCAATTACAGTTTACATTCATTATTATATTTCATATTAGCTTCCGGTGTACAGCATAGTGGCTAGATAATCATATACTTCACAAAGCGTTCTCTCTTGTATTTCCCATGCCCACCTGCCACCATACATAGTTATTACAATATTATTGACTTTATCCCTATGTTATACTTTACACCCCCATGACATTGGAATTTTTTTAACAGAGAGTTTCTTTTTAGCCATCCAGCCACTCCTAACCCCACATTCTTTTCATTGAAAGAACTGAGCAGTGCATATAACTAACAAATACGGTCTTGTCATCATTACAGACCCTAAAGAGAAATGAGGACCTGTCTCATTAAAGTCATTGTGTGGCCAGGTGCCAACTTCTCAGGTGTTTTATCATGTTTTCATTCTCTTAATTGGCACAATGAACCAGCAACCATAGCCTCCTCCAGCCTCAGCTCTGTCATAGAATAAGGTGAGAATAATCCTTGGGTCCAAAGTGGCTGGGATGATGGACAGGACAGCTGCCCCATGCTTAGGCAATCAACCACTGAGAATAGATGTGAACCCTGCGTGTGCCATGCAAGCTGGCTTCTGTAGCAGCTGGACCCTTCATTTCAGCCAAGCTTAGAGCAGTTATTAGGCATGGAGAAGGGTCAGGACCAGCTTCACCAGTAGGTGGGTTATAATTTGTTGAGGCTAAAAAACATGGTTTACAAGGGAAAGAGCGTGTCAAATTCAGCCATGCTTACTTAATGATGAGGAGCTAAATTCAATGTCTCTGTCCTCATGCGCCCACACTGACCACCCATTCCATTTTTCCTAGACCTCTGTTAAGGTAACCAGCTGAAATAGGAAATGGGAAAAAACACACTCAGTACATTTTGCTGCATCTCAGTGACTCTGAAATAACTTAAGAGGGGGTGAGGGGATTGGAGAGATGAAAGTTAAAACGTCCTGAGTTTACCTGTGGATATCATTTACCCATGCAAGCCCTCATCCCAATTCAATGCGTAATCCAGAGAGCCAACTGGAGTTCATGTCCCCCGTATGGATACTGACCAAGAGGGTGAGGGAAAGCATCTATTGTTAAGTTACATTTAAAAACAACAATATAGCTGATTTCTCATTAGAGGCATCTATCTATAACTAATGGGTACCATATTTTGATATAAATGCAAGATAAGCTTGAAATTTGAAAATTAATAAATAGGTTAGTTAAAATGATCCTTCTATCTTGGTCTTTTCTTTTTCAGTTTCTGCTGTTTGTATATTAGTAAAATACTTTTTTACTCTACTGGAGAAAATCAGCAGGTGCTTTTTAATTATTCAAACTCCTCTGGAAACCAAATTAGTTGATGTAATTATATCCAGGATAAAAAATTGCTAATAAAAGTCATTTCTTAGGAAATTTGACATAGATATTTACCACTTTGTAAAGCGACAAAATTAACGTTTATTTTGATTAATTTTTATTTCATTTTTTCATAAGAATTGCAAAGCAACAGTCAAAAACGGCATTATTTACCTCAGAGATAAAATGTTTTGTTTTCAATGATGTAAACTTTATCCATAAAAATCCATTTTACTTTGCTGTGGTTTCACCCGACTGCATAGATAATGAGGGTTTCCCACATCATCTCTGGTACAATAAATAAGAGGAAAATTTGTTCTTAATGCAGTAAAAGAGCAACTCAGAACTGAAATAATACGTATGGAGATAACAAACATAAAAAGCCAAGCAGGGCACGAAAGAATGCAAAACTACTACTAGGAAAGAAAGAGAAGTAAAAATAAACACCATAATTTGAATGCCTTAACCAACTTTATATTCTTTTACAAAGCCAGAATTTATGAAGCTGCTTTTCTAATTATCCCCTGATATTGAATAAAAGGGGAGGTGTTTGGGATGGAAAATTTAAGGACAACTGTTTTGATGTGAAAACCTGCACAATTTCACACTTGAGCCTGCCGGTAAAGTACCCCAGAACCTTTCACAACATCAGAAAAAGCCTCCAGCTAGCGTTTATGCCCACCTCCATATGTAAAGGCTTCTCTTGGCTGGGATTTGACTCTGGGGAAATTATTCTGAAAGGAGCAAGTTAGGGAGGTCTAAGCACACAGATTTGCAGCACAGCAAAAACATTTGCTTTCCTGGTGCAGCGAAAGAACAGCTGCACGTCGCTCACGGCCCTCAGTTACGACTCTGCATACCAACAAAGCACACAAATTCTGCTTTTCATATTAGCGTTTCTGCAACTGACAACGCAATCTTGCTTCAAGCAGCTAAAACAAGAAAGGAGAGCTCTCATGATGCAAACAGCTCACACATTCTTTAAAAGTTTTTACTTCTATTTATTTACTTTTTTTTTGAAGTATATTAGGCATACACTGTTATATTACTTTCATGAGTATATTAGTGATTCGACATTTGTATGCATTGTGAAATGACCAGCCTAATGCAATATTATTGACTGTATTCCCCAGACTACATATTATCTCCCCATGCCTTACTTACTTTACAATTGGTAGTTGGTACCTCTTGATCCCCCTAGCCCAATTCTTCTCTCCCCATCCCCCCAAACTCCCTGCAGCCACCAATCTGTTCTCTGTATTTTATGAGTCTGGGTTTGGTTTGGTTTGGTTTTTAGATTTCACATGTAAGTAACTTCATGCAGAGGTGACTATGAAGATAAATTGTCCTTTCAAACACATGCCTTCTCGAAAATAATTTGTTTTTGAGCACTAACCTTATAGAGCTTATCATAAATTGAACTATTTATTTTTAAAAATTGGCCCCTTTCTCATTGAGAATTGTTATTTTTAATTAAGCAAATAAACTGATCTACTATTCTTTTTATGTCTCATTTACGATTGAAATGTCCTCACCTCAATCACTGCTTTCAAAAAATGCTGGCATTTTTCAGCCAGTTCCTTCTCATACATATAAATTAGTCCCCCCCCCCCTTTATTCACAGAGGATATGTTCCAAGACCCTCAGTAGATACCTGAAGCCAGAGATAGTAACCAACCTTATTTATATAGGCTATGTTTTTTCTTATACATACATACCTATGATACAGTTAAGTTCACAAACTTGGCACAATAAGAGATTAACAACAATAGTTAATAATAAAATAGAACTATAACAAGAAACTGTCGTTAGTTATTTGCTCTCCACCGAATGGTTCTCTTTCTGTCTGTAAAATATTTTACTGTACTTTGTGCACCTTTTCACTTACAGGCAGCACTGCACGGCTGCTCTGTGGCATTAGCGGGGAAAATAAGGGCGACTTGAACACAAGCACCGCGATGCCACAGCAGCGGATCTGATAACCTTCAGGGCTGGTCAGTGACTAATGGGGCCCGTGGGTTCTGCTCCAAGATGCCGAACAAAGAGATGAGTCACATCCCGGGCATGACTACCCGACAAACCGTCATGCTAGTCAGAATGAGGTGCAATTTAAAACGTATTAGTTGTTTATTTCTGAGAGTTTCCATTTCATATTTTCGGACTTCCGTTGACAGAGGCTACCTGAAACCGCGGAAAGTGACATCGCAGTTTAGAGGGGACGAAGTGTTTATCTCTCCGTCTATTCTGCTGTTGGCCGACTAGAGAGGCTCTTGGGACGCCCACTAAGTTATCTTTAAGAAATGATGTCTGACTGTCATCGCACTTCACTGAAGCAATGTGAGAATATCCTGGTCAGATCACGTAAATGTCTCAGTCACAGATAGTCTTAGACACTGGTCCTCAAGCCAATGCCAGCCCATGACAAAATTGACATTGCTCTTTTGCAGAATAAAGTAATTAAATCAAAACAGCAACAAAAATAACCAAGGAGGGAAAACTCGGGTTTTTATAATGCTGAATTTATTCAATTTGGGGAACTGACCTTGATTCTAACATCAACTAATAAGGGATGTCAGATGTCCGCTGTATCCAAATGGGGAAGCTTCTACATTAACCTTCAGATAGGAACTGCTTGAATTGACAACACTCACCTCAATATGATATGATAATTAGTTTTCCTGTCCTAAAACTTAGTTCAAGCAGCTCAAAATAATCGCCCATGATTTTTTTAAAGAAACTTTCTTTTTTTTAATTAATTAATTGTTTGTTTATTTATTTATTTTTAGAGAGAGGGGAAAGGAGAAAGAGAGGGAGAGAAACATCACTGTGTGGTTGCCTCTCACTTGCACCCCCAACTGGGGACCTGACATGCAACCTAGTCATGTGCCCTGACTGGGAATCGAACCAGCGATACTTGGCTCGCAGGCCGACACTCAATCCACTGAGCCACAGCAGCTAGGGCTCTCGCCCATGATTTTTGTGTCCAAAAACTTGTGTTTACTATTAGTTTGCTCATCAAACTTATATAATAACTAACATATATTGGAAAGATAAGTTTCATCTTCATTACCCCCAAACCAATATCTATCAGTGGAGCTAGAAGAAATAAATTCAGTTGGGTTAGCTGAACTTGGTTCAGGCACAAAGACTTCAATTTCCTCATAGAATCATTGGTCCTCATAGCAGTCCTGCCACTAATTTCTGGGTGACACTGGGCATCTCATCACATTTCTACACCTCAGATTCCTTATCCTTTAAACAGAGGCCACGCAACTAATCCTGACCCTCCAAGGAGGATGTGAACTGAGGTGTACCTTATAAAATTGCAGCAATTGTTTTGATAGAATTTTATTTCTAAGTTTGTGGTCAATGCATGTGATTTAAATGCTGAAAAGGAAAACAACTACTTTCAGAAATTACTTTCCACAGGTGGAAGCCAGCTTAGTATTTTGATTATAGGTAGCAGGATCATGAGGAAATATGAAAACCATTGAATGATGACAATTAACACAGGTTTTTCCATAATCTATACTTTAAGCTGATATAATTGATGTACTTACATATAAACCCACAATGTATCAGTGAAGCCAAAAACACAACAGGAAAAACTTACATCATCAGTATGTTACTACATCTGTAGATATTTCTTTGTTAGCTTTCGTTCTGCAATTCTCTGAGTAACCTCCATTAATCTAAATTCCTCAAGGGGCCCTAAGACGATTAGACCCTTTAAATGGGAGGGTTGTTTTTTTATGAGCCGTACAGAGAATACTCCTTGAATTTCTATCCACAAATTGGAGAAAGATGTTGATTTAAAACAGGTGTATATGTAGGTTGTTTGGGTTTCTTTAATACCGTAGTGTGATTATCAATTTATCAGTAAAGATCAGCATCTAGATTTTTCCTTCTCAAAACTGCCTATGTAAGAGCCATAGCCTCACTCTGTGTTACCAGGAAAGAGTAAATAACACAGTGTAAAGACTCACACAGTCATGGATATTAAGGTAAATAGACAAAACATTATCTCTAATAGAATGTGAATTTTTAAAGTACTTGAATGCAAACTGAATAAAAATAGGATTTTTTAAAAGTTTTGATTCTTTATAGGGTCCTAATCAGTGGGAGGCCAAGAGGTATTTTACAGAGGTTTTTGCTACTCCTCTCCCTTCTCCCCAAATCTAAGTAAAAGCGTATCTTGCAATGCAAATTCAACTTTAAAACAAGTGCCCAAGTCATCTCCCTGCCATATTCTGCAGCCGTATTGCTTCCCTTAAGCTTCTCCTTAGAGTAACACACTGCTTTTTAAATTGTTTTTTAAATGGACAAAAAATCTGAACCAAAGAAGATATACAGATGAAAGATAAGTATATGAAACGATGTTCAACATCGTACGTCACCAAGGAAATGCAAATTAAAACAATGAGGTACCACAACACACCTGTAAGTGACTATAAATTTTTTAAAAATTGATAATACCAACTGCTGACAAAGAGGTAGAGTAACTCTTATTCTTCACTGATGGGAATACAAAATGGTACAGACACTTTGGAAGACATTTACAGTAGTCCCTCACTATACATAGACACATTCTTACAAAAACTGAACCTGAGCTTACCGTATAATCCAGCAATTGTAATACTAAGTTTTTACTCAACTAATTTGAAAATGTATATCCCCATAAAGCCTGCATGCAAATGCTTATAGAAGCCTTATTCATAACTGCCAAAAAACTGAAAGCAACCCAAATGTCCTACAACAGGTAAATGGATAAATAAATTAAGGTACACCCATATAATTAAATACTATTCAGGAGTTTTAAAAATGAGTTAGAAAGCCACACGAAGACATGGATGAACCTTAAATGTGTATTGCTAAATGCAAGAAAGCAGTCTGAAAAGTCTATACATGTATAAACCCATATATATGACATTCTGGAAAAAGAAAAACTATAGAGACAGTAAGCACATCAGTTATTAACAGGGGTTTGGGGGGGGCTTAAAAGGTGAAGCTTTATTTAGGGCAGTGACACTATTCTGTGTGGTGCTATAAAAACAGATACATGATGTTACGCATTTGTTGAAACCCACAGAAGTTCACAGAGCAAACTTTAATATATGAATTTTTTTTAAGTTATAATAGTTTATTTGAGCCAAACTGACAACATATGCCAAGGAGCAAGATTTCAGATGCTCCCACTATATGCAAATTTTAAACATCATTTAGGAGTTTGGGAAATCCCAGTATGGAATGCACGGTATGACAAAGTAATCTAACCATATTACAAATCTGGAACAACTCTACTGAAGGAAAAGCAAGAGATGCATATCTAAGTAATTTTAGAAATAAATAGAGTCCATAAGACTGTACAGCCCTGGCTTGTGTGGCTCAGTGGATTGAGTGCTAGCCTGAGAACCAAAGGGTCACAGGTTCGATTCCCAGACAAGGTACATGCCTAAATAGCAGGCCGGGCCCCCCAGCTGGAGGCATGCAAAAGACAACAACACATTGATGTCTCTCCCCATTTCTCCCTCCCTTCCCCTCTCTCTAACAATAAATAAACACATAAATAAATTATTTAAAATAAAAATAAAGACTACATAAATTCTGTATTCTAGTTGATAAAAAGTATTTCCCATGAAGGTCAGGTTAGCAATGTTGAAAATTTTTTCTACATATATACCTGAATTGATTGACTAAGTAAATGGGTGGTCAATAGGAGACAGATTTTTTTACTGTTAAATTAGGAAGTTACAGGTAGATAAGAGAAAAAGGCTAGAATCATCCATGTAGTAATGAATTAGAATTGGAAGCATCAGTATGAACTTTTGAAATATTTGTAGATATGTCTATAGGGAGAGTTAATATACACACGTATTTCCTTGCTCTGCCAGCTGCAAGGCCTAGAAGCAATGATGTCCCAGTAGCAGTGACCATACCTAACGCCCAGATTCTGGTTTCTAATATAACTCTGCAATAAAAGAAATCAGGGCTTCTTGGAAAAACGATTAGTTCTAGGGCTGGTAAAGGAAACAGATGGGATGAGCCTGGAGTGCCTTGTAGTGCCAGAAGGTAAGGAAGAGTTAGAACAATCAAAAACCCATATACAACGATGAAGATATGTTAATGGACATAGGAAACAACTGAAAAACTCCACTGTCTCACTCTAGAACAATTTGACCAACAAAATAAATAAACTAGTGTTGAATTATAGTCCACTCCCCCGACTCCTCAAGCCCTGGCTTTCCATAGTGACTCTTCCCAAAGGGTGTAGTATGAAAAGAAAGGGGAATCATCAGTAGGAGAACCCTAACCAACACTGTCACAGCTGGATGATCAAGGTCAATTTCAATAGTGATAAGTCGTTTCCTCCCAAATCCCACAATCCTAAACTAATCATGAGAAGAACATGAGACAAATCCCAGTGGAAGGACATTCTACAATATATCTGACCCAGCAATACTCCTCAGAACTATCAAGCCTACCAAAAACAAGAAAAGTCTAAGAAACTATCATGGTCAAGAGGAACCTAGGAAGACATGACTGCTACATGCAGTGTGGTGTCGCAGGTGGAAACCTGAACAGAAAATAAAAATCAGCTAAAAACTAAGAAAATATGAGTAAATTATGGACTTTAGTTGATGATAATGTATAAATACTGGTTAATTACTTATAACCAATGTAGCACACTCATGCAAGAGAGTAACAGGGGAAACTGAGTGTATTTCAGCCCAGTGTCATGGTGACAAAAACATGACTACGAAGAGGATGAGGGACTATAATATCTTTTCAATATGATATGTGCTTCAGTTTACAGGTTTCCCTCCCTACTCTTTCATTTTGTCTTTAATTTGTCCTTAGAAGTTTGTTTTCTCTATTAAGAGTCTCACAGCCTGGATTTTGCTGATTGGATCCTCACAGATCAGTTCAACATATTTTACAGCTGCGAGATTATTTGTAAATCGGATGTGAGATACAGGTGCTTGATCAGAGGTAGGTCCCAGCATTTGTTACTACTCTAGGTAGTGGGTACGTTTTTACAGCAGATGGCACATAACATCTGGTTGTCTCTCTTTGAGACATGTTAGCAGCCACCAAGCTTAATACCTACACCTTAAGGGATTGCACAGTGGTAAGCATTCTTGGTTTTACTTTAAATTTAAAACTTTCTGAACTCAACTTTATTGAAATAAATTTACATGATATTTTAAGTTGCGGGGGGCAAAAACAGCCTGCCAAAATATAAATGCATGGTTGTAGCAGTTCCTTGGATTTCTTCTATTCTATGTGTAAATGAAACTGTTGGATACACTCTCATTCTTTCCCCTTTATTTACAGAGAACAAAATAATGACCCTAAGTTTTCAAGGAATTAATGAAACTTGGAGAAAATGTATACCTTTTCCTGTTCATTGATATCACTGGTAAACCTCACATAAGATTAACCTTCAGATTGAAATATATATTTCTAGATATCTTTGACATGGATAACTCATCATAGTTTGCAAAACTTTTTTATACTTGTTTCCTCATTTGGTACAAATAACCATGTTATAAGAAGGGAGAGTAAATATGAATGCCACGAGCTATGCTGAATTCAGGCACAGGAGAGACAGGGGAAAAGGGAAGAAAAGAGGAAGTATTGTAGCTGCAGAAATGAAATCAACATTGATGTATCTGACATTCTGGCAAAGCTGATAATCTCAAATAGAAGTTATCAATATTAGTTTGAAAAAACATTCTATTTTTAAGCCTTGGATAGAGCCACATAGCTAGGGCTAATAAAATATGTGGAAACCTATTAAAAAAATCCATGAAAATCAGATGGAGAAATAGGAAAAGAAAATGAGCTAAATTTATTTTCCCATAACAGACTTTTTTTTTCCAAAGAGTGATTTGCATTGGCAGAGAATTTAAAGAACACAGACTCTGAGGAAGAAAGGCCTGGCTTTAAGTCTCAGTTCTGCCATTTACTTATTTCATTTGAAAAATGAGAAAATAATGTCCATTTTCTAGGAATATAGAAGTCAAAATGAAATAATACATAGAATATTGTGGAATAAATATTATTTCAAATAAAAGCCCAGCACCTACAAACCTGTGGGGTCACTGGGGCCTAATCACTAAGGTCCTTGGGAGTATTTTCTATCAATAAATAGTTCAGAAATCATTCCTGAGCAGAGAAAAACTTACAGTTTTATTCAATTTCAGTAATTTCATCAGCAAAGACAAGTTGGTAAATGTAGTTATGCAACCAGTATATTGTAATGAAAACTGGCATTGGATACAATTCAAAAAATCTTCTCCAACTTAAGAGAAATAATTATTTATTATTTAAAAAACAGGTTCTCCTTTCTGCCAATGTTTTTTCTTAGGTTCTTCTCCAAATAGGACTTCAATGATCATTCTGATACAAAGTTTAGAAATGTCTTTGATCATCAAATGTCATTCATACAAGTTACACAGCAGGGCTTCTTATTTGTATTTTATATTGTTATATATTTTCTATAAATGAATACCAATAGGAAAACTCATAATTTTTACTTCAGGGACTCAAACCCCTCCTTTCAAAAATATAAGCAAGAAAAGTAAATTTTCAAATGATAGAGGGTATAATGCCATTTACATACATTTTTAAAATATAAAAAAATAGTATTTAGGGTTTTACCTTTCATATTTTATATATGTTAGTTATAGGCTTCTCATATGTGACCTTTAGTATGTTAAAATAATATTCTTCTATTCATAATTTTTTGTGTGTTCTTATACATTAAAATTGTGTTATATTTTGTCAAATGTTTTTTCTGCATATATTGAGATGATCATGTGGGATTTTCCCTTCATTATGTTAATGTGGTGTATTACATTGATCAATTTTTGTATGTTAGACATATGTTTCTCATATTCTTGCATTCCAGAAATAAATCCCACTAGATCATGGTGTATAATCCTTTTAATGTTCTGCTCAATTCTGTTTGCTTATATTTTGTTAAGAACTTTTGCATCAATATTCATCAGAAATATGGTCCATAGTTTTCTTTTGTTGTGAGTCTTTGTCTGGTTTTGGTATCAGAGTAATGCTGTCCTCAGAGAATGAATTTAGAAGTGTTTCATCCTCTTTCTAGCTTTTTTGGAAGCATTTGAGAGGGTTTGGTGTTAGTTCTTCTTTAAATGTTTGATGATACACCAAAGAAGCCATAGTACTGGACTTTTCTTTGTTGGAGGGTTCTTGATTACTGATTCAATCACCTTACTAGTTATATATCTGTTCAAGTTTTCTATTTCTTCACAATTTGGTCTTGATAGATGTTTCTAGGAATTGATCCATTTTGTCTAGTTCATCCAATCTGTCAATGTACAATTATTCATAGTATTATTTTCATTTCTGTAAAATTGGTTATAAGTCCCCACTTTCACTTCTGATTTTAGTTAAAACTTTTCATCTTTTATTCTTAGTAAATCTAGCTAAAGATTTGTCAAGTTTTTTGATCTTCTGGAAAAATCAACTCGGTTTTATTGATTTTTCTCTGTTTTCCTATTCTCTGTTTTATCCTTAATCTTTATTTTCTTCTATCTGCTAAGTTGTGTTTAATTTGCTCTTTTTCTATTTTCTTAAGGTGTAAATTTAGGTTACTGATTTGATCTTCCTTTTTAAATGTAAGCATAAACTTCGTTCTTAAAAGTGCTTTTGGCCCTGGTTTGTGTGGCTCAGTGGATTGAGTGCTGGCCTACGAACCAAAAGGCCACCAGTTCAATTCCCAGTCAGGGCATTTGCCTGGGTTGCAGGCTAGGTCCCTAGTTAGGGGCACATGAGAAACAACCCATCTGCTTCTCTTGCACATCGATGTTCCTCTCCCTCTCTTTGTCCCTCCCTTCTCAAATCTTTTTTAAAAATGTTTTTGTTGTATCCCTTAAGTTTTGGTATGTTGTATTTTCATTTCCAGTTGTCTCAAGATATTTTGTAATTTCTTCTGTAACTTCTTCTTTGACCTGTTTGTTGCTCAAGTATATTGTTTAATTTTCACATATCTGTGGATTTTTCCACTTTTCCTTCTGCTGTTTATTTCTAGTGTCATTATTTTGTGATCAGAAAGATATTTTTTTATTTTGATTTTTTTTCTATTACAGTTGTCCCACTTTTCCTCCCATTGCTCCCCCCCCCATCCATTCCCACCCACTCTCCCACAGTCAGTCTCCACCCATTTTCCATGTCCATGGGTTATTTATACTAGTTCCTTGACTAGAAAAGATCTTTAAATGAGTTCAATCTTTTAAGATCTATTAAATTTGTTTTGTGGCCTAACATAAGCTCTATCCTGCAGATTGTTCCATATGTACTTGAAAAAAAACTGTATTTTGCTGTTTTGGGTGGAGCATTCTGTATATGTCTATTAGGTACAATTGGCACGTACTGGTGGTCATATTGCCTTACTGATTTTCTGTCTGGTTGTTCTATCCATTACTGAAAGTTGGGTATTGAAGTCCACTACTAACTATAATTGTAGAGCTAGCAATTTTTCCCCTCAATTCTGTTTATTTTTGCTGCCTATATTTAAATGCTCTAATGTTTGGTGTATATATGTTTATAATTGTTATATCACTTTGATGTATTAGCTATTTTATCATTATATAATGTTCTTTGTCTCTTGTAAGAGGTTTTGACTTGAAGTCTCTTTTGTATGCTATTAGTATATTTATCACTACTCTCTCTTAGTTACTATATGTTTGGAATATTTTTTTCCATCCTTCCACTTTCAGCCTATGTGTGTCTTTAGATCTAAAGTGAGTCTCTTGTAGACAGCAAATAGTTGTAGCCTTTTTTAAAAAATTCTTTCAGTCAATCTACTAATGTGTCTTTTGATTGGGAGTTTAATCCATTTACATTTAAAGTAATTACTGATGAAGAAGTACTAAGTTTTGCCATTTTGTTATTTGTTTTCTGTATGTCTTATAGCTTTCTTGTCCCTCATTTTCACCCTTACTGCTTTCTTTTGTATTTGGTTGATAATTTATAATGCCATGCTTTGATTCCTTTTTGTGTGTGTGTGTATTCTATAAATACCTTCTTTGTGGTTACCATGGGGATTACATATAATATTCTAAAGTTAAAACTATCTTTTTAAAACTGAAAGCAACTTCAATTGTATATTAAAACTCTACTTCTTTACTGCTTTGTTCCTCCCTACTTTGTTATTGATGTCACAAATTAGACACATATATTATATATATTAACATAGATTAGTAACTATTTTTAAGTTTTTCTTTTAAATTCTATAAAGCAATAAATGTGGAGTTTGAACCAAACTTGCAATAATATAGGTTTTTATATTTGTTCATATAGTTATCTTTACTGGAGGACTTTATATTTTTGCATGGTTTGGAGTTACTATCTAGTGTCCTTTTGCTTCAACTTGAAGGAATCCCTTTAACATTTCTTGTAGGAAAAGTCTAGTTATAATTGAGTGACTCAGCTTTTGTTTTTCTGGGAATGTCTTAATTTCTCCCTCATTTTTGTAGGACAGTATTGCCAGATATAGCATTATCAGTTGACAGGGTTTTTCATTTAGCAATTTATATATATATCATCCCATGGTCTTCTACCCTGTAGGGATTCTGCTGAGAAATATGCTGAAAATCTTATTGAGGACATCTTGTATGTGACCAGTTGATTTTCTCTTGCTGCTTTTAAGATTCTCTCTTTGTTTTTCACTTTTTATGGTTTGATTATATTTTGTCTCATTGTGGGTCTCTTTTGAGATTATTCTGCTTGGAGTTCATTGAGATTCTTGTATGTCCACTTCTCTCCTCAAATGTGGAAATATTTTAGCTACAATTATTTCTTCAAGTAAGTATTCTGCCTCTTTCTCTCTGTTTTTCTTCTGAGACTCCCATAATGCATTTATTAATCCATTTGATGCTGTTTCATAAGTCCTTAGGCTCTGTTTACTTTTCTTCATTCTTTTCTCTTTTTGGTCCTCAGACTTGATCATTTCAAAATGCCTTCAAGTTCATTGATTTTTTTTCTGCCTGTTCAAGCCTCCTGTTGAAACCCTCTAGCAAATTTTTCAAGTTAGTTACTGAATTTTTCAGCTCAAGATTTCTTATTTAGCTCTTTTTAAAGTAATTTCTATCAGTTTGTTGATATTCTCATTTTATTTATATATCATTTTCCTGATTCTTTTAGTCCTCTGTGTTCTTTTTTATCTTACTGAACATACTAAGACAGTTTTTAAGTCTTTGTTAAGTAAGTCTGAAGCTTGTGTTTCTTTAGAGTCAGTTCCTGGATATTTATTTTGTTCCTTTGCATAGGCCATATGTCACTTTCTTTGCATGCTTATGACTTTTTGTTGTAAATCAGGCATGTAAAAAAATAGGCTCCTCACCCAGTCTTTGGAAACTGCTCCTGTACAGGAAAGACCTTCAGTAAAAACTCTGATGTGAAGGCTTAAGATTTTCTCAGGCCTTTTCTTGGCATACATCTTCCCTGGACCTGTATGTACACTTTTTATCCTATTCCCCTATATTCGTGGCTGCTTTTAAATGTCTTACTTTCCCTAAGAATCTCACCCTGCACTTTACACGGCCTTAGGTGTTCTATTATATTCCCCTGCCTGTGATCTCTTGCCTCAAGACACCCATGGATCTGTAGTCCTCCTAAAGCTCTCTTGTGTCATGGTGACTACCAGTGTTTTTAGCAACCCCCACCTTGATTGCCAAACAATGCCATCATTTCCATCAGTGCTCCAAGTCAGACCAGGCAGAAACCAGTTCCTTTGGCAGACCCCACACAAGTCAGAATGTTGCAAACAAATTGTACGTTTTTTCCCCATCATGAATGAGAAACCAGGAATTGTTTGGCTTCTCCCATGCCACACCAAGTAAGGAGTGGGGCAAAAGGGAACAACCATGCCCCAACAATTCCTACATTTTGACTGTGGCTTTTCCTTGGTTGGGAATTCATTAGGTTGATGCAGATCCTTAGCTGGTTTTTAGAGTTCCCACAAAGCTAGTTTGGTTGGTATGTTGTTGTTTCCTTGATGTTTCTGCAGATGAGTGAGGGAGCTCCCTAGCTTAGTCATCTTTTTGAAAAATATAAGTTGGTGACATCTCTCCTATAAATCTGATTAAATTTGTCAATGCCTTCCTCTTAAAATCCAAACTCTTTGAGTCTCAGGCATGGTATAATTTGTCTCAAGCCTTTGCTTTACTTTTTAACTTTATTTTGCTCTATTCTTCCCCTTTCTCACTAAGCTCCAACCACAACAAATCTCTTTTAGTTCCAGAAATGCTCAAGTTCTTTCTTCCTTGAGGTCTTTTCACATGCTCTCACTTTTCTCAAGAATGCCATTCCTGCCTTGACCTGTGTGGCTCAATTGATTGGAGCATCATCTGATAACTGAAAAACTGTGGGTTCAGTTCCATTCAGGGCACATACCTAGATCGCAGATTCCATCCCCAGTCCAGGTGCCAGCACATGCAACCCCAGGACTGGACACATATGATCCCCAGTATGGGCACCAATGTCGAGTCCAGGTGCATATAGGGGACAACCAATCAATGCTTCTTTCCCACATCAACCTTTTGCTCTCTTTGCAACTCTCCACTCCTCTCTCTCTCTAAAAAGCAATGATTAAAAATGTACTTAGGCGTCGGCCTGCAAACCAAGTGTCGCTGGTTGGATTCCCAGTCAGGGTACATGCCTAGGTTGCATGCCAGGTCCTCAGTTGGGGTCACGTGAGAGGCAACCACACACTGATGTTTCTCTCCCTCTCTTTCTCCTTTCCCCTCTCTCTAAAAACAAATAAATAAAATCTTTTAAAAAAATAAAATAAAATAAAGTCTTTAAATGCACTTAGGTGAGGATAAAGAAAATAAAAAATACCATTCCTTCCATCTCTGGTATTGCTAATACTTCTTTTTCCTTCAACTATTATAAGACCCTTCCTCAGGAAAGCTATCCCTTAACTTTCATATTAGGTCAGTCCCGTTGTTACATGTACCACAATAGCATGTTGCTTTTTCAACTGGAAATATAGTTTTTCTGCTGAGTTTTTTGGTGATATTTACTCAGTATCAATCTCCCCTACAAGCCGGTCAACTCTTTAGCAGATGAAAATGTTTGTGGCTTCCTGTTAAATCCACACTGCCTGTCACAGTTCCTAGGACACAGCAGGAACTCGAAAATATTTTTTTGATGAAGAAATGAAGCTTCTCATTTGTATGTTTGCCTTGTTTTAATTACTCTCCTCATTAGTCTCATAGAAATACTGTTACATACAGATTACCCTCCTGGTTTTAATATTTACACACTAGGCTATACTGTCTCAGTGTCTTTCCATCTAACCCCAAGGGTGACTTAGGGCAACATTACAAAGTAGCAAAGCTCCCTCTCCCAGTGTCTTTTGCCCACCTTCATCATTTTCTTTCCCTTCAGGTCACTGATGCTCTCATCCTGTGAAGAAGTAGTTATTTCTAAAAATGACCTTGAGTTCTTACCAAACTCTAAACTTACTTTATCAAGAGGCCTCCTTAGCAGCCGATAGTGAATAAGCATACAGTGGAATAGCCCACATCATTGACAGTCATGGAAGAAATGTAATTTTGGAGGGAGCTTTCCCACAACCCTTAATTCCTTAATTAATAATTCATAGTCTTTCCTACTTTATCATTCCTTTTTTATTCCTTTATTCCCTGCAATATTTTAAATACCTACTGCATAATCAGTATATGCAGAAGTTAATGGTATAAAGATGAATAAGGTTTGATCCCCATTTGTAATTCAGTCTAGCTAAAGAGATGGATACTTGAATAAATAATGATAATATATTACCAATTATCAATTCATTCAATAAAAATTTGTTAAGAGCTTACTCTCAGGCTACTGGGGAAACAAGGATGAAAAGAAATTTACTTGCTCTCAAACAGATTACATTATAGAGGCAAACATGCTTGCAAGCAATTATTGTTAAAATACATGACTAAGGTCTCATAGAAGTAAGATATAACGGCCTCCTATAATTCTTTCAGTAATAATCCTAATAAAGGCAATTTAGATACTCAAGAATATTTTGCTGTTGTTCCCTTTCATAAATGGCAAGGAGGCACACCATTTTTTCCAGAAGGAAGTACAATGCAATATAAAAGGGAAATTATGGTGAAGGAAGACAAAAAGACCTATACAATACAAGGGAAGAAATGTCAAGAGGATAAAAAGTTAGAGTAAAAGCACTTTTAACTTTTAATAAGGTCAAATGGGAACCAATTAAAAACAATAATACTTTCTCAATTTAGTTCCACAGCTAATGGGCTGATGGGATCTTGCTGGGTCAGTGGGTTCAATTCCCTGTCTCCAGGCTGTATTTAATTTCAACTACCCTGTGTAATGATTGTGATGTTCCCACTGTATACCCTAGTTTCTATGCAATAGCTTTATTGTAGCTTTATTTTTACCAATTACACTAATTACCTTTCTTCACCTTCACAGAAGGAAACAACAGAACAAGCATCTATTTGTATAATTCATTGCTTCTACAGCTTCTCAAAGGCAGTTTCTGAGAATTCAGTACCCATACGCAGTGAGACATTCTCTTAATCTTTATCGTCAAACTTAGGAAAAAATAGAATATGAGGACCTGAAACATAGGGAAGTTTCTTAACCTATTTTTTGGTACTTTGATGAACACTTAGCAAGTGTTTAAATTATAAAATGCTAAGGGTTCAAATTTTAAAATGCATGATATTTAAGGTCCCTCTCAGGACTGATAGTCTATGAATCTGTATATTCTGATATTTTATTTGACCTTACAGGGGAAAACAAAAATATCAATTGTAGTGAGTACTGGAATGCTCTGCCCAAATCTCAGCTTAGGGCACATTGATTCATTTCTCAAGGTGTTTGTATCAAGGAGCATCTGTGCATTTATAACACTCACTCCTAGTTACGCTTCTTGAATACTCAATTTATTAAATCATTACCAATAATTTTTTATATAATTTATGTATTTGTTTGTTTGTTTATTTATTTTTAGATAGAAGGGAAAGGAGAAAGAGAGGGAGAGAAACATCCCTGTGTGGTTGCCTCTCACTTGCACCCCCAACTGAGGACCTGACGTGCAACCTAGTCATGTGCCCTGACTGGGAATCGAACCAACGACACTTGGTTCGCAGGCCGACGCTCAATCCACTGAGCCACAGCAGCCAGGGCTTCCCAATAATTTTTATAAGTTAATTTTTCTTAAATATGTTAACTTTTATCATAAACTTAAGTCTCTTTAAACAATTAAGAATAGGCTTACAAATTTAGCCTGGCTGATTCTTCCAAATACCTCAAACACCTTCATCAGTAGAGGAAATGTATAGAAATGCAGTGCTTTCAAATTATTATACTTAGACTAAAGCTTGTTCAAGAACATTAACAACCTGTGCTTGATTTCTTTCTTTATTACTTTTGTATTTCCTTACATATTTCTAGTGCTATGGAAATGCTACCTTTGATGCTATTTCAGAATTATACTATTCTTATCAAAGCAGCAGAATAAAGAATACAATCTCATAAATCTAAAGTTATAGAATCTGGGTAACCAACCAACTGATCTTTAGGTGAACATTGAGACTTGACTGTTTCTCTCCAGATGATTTTTAAAAATTATACAGTCTCTTATAATTATAATTGCTTGTTACACTAATGAGAATTTTTATGATCATGATTTTAATTAGATTTTAGCTCTTTGGACCCCTAATGTTCACTTGGTTGGTGATCAATAACAAAGGTCCCATTATAAAAATATTGAAATATATGTATGTGCAATGATACCTCAGTAGTAATGAGCCTACCCAAATCTTGGTTTCAAGATACCTTTACCCAATAAAATAACTAGGGTTACTTGGAGTAATGGCTCATTCCAGGGTTAGAGGACAGAAAGTACAGGATGAGCCTGGAATATTTGGTTGTTCCAGAAGTAGAAGATCGCTGAAAAAAGTGATGGGGAAAATGCCAACTAATAAATTAGAGGAATTAGTGATTTTATCAAATACATAGTAATAAATGAGTGACACAAGAATCATTAATGAATATACCAAAATCATTGTGTAAAAATTTGTTAGGATACTTTGACATTGTTTTTCCCCACAGTTTATTTAGTTTCAAAGGGAAAATACAGTAGTATGTTTACAATGGATGATCTTGACAGATAACACTTTAATCAAGTCATCAAAGTTAACACCACCAATATTAGTACAGGCTGACACCATAAGGCAATCCACAGAGAAGGGCACAGCATCACATAATAAAGTTCCTCTCAAAACTGTACAGCTTGAAGCTACATGAGGAAAGAGACAAATCCACACTGAGGCTAATTCTACAAAACAACTGGCCTGTCTACTTAAAAAGTTGTTAATGTTTTCACTCTACTCCCCTCTGGCAACTATCAGATGGTTCTCTGATTCTATGAGTCTGCTTCTGTTTTGTTTTGTTTTAGATTTCACATGTAAGTAAAATCATATGGTATTTGTCTTTCTCTATCTGACTTAATTTCACTTAGCATAATGCCCTCTAATTTCATTCATGTTGTCACAAATGGCAAGATTTTGTTCTTTTTATGGCTGAGTAATATTCCATGGCATGTATATGACACATCTTCTTATCCATTCATATATAGGTACAAACTGCCAATTATAAAATAAATAAGTCACATAGATATAAGGTATACCACATAGAATATAGTCAATAACATCATAAGTTTGTACAGTGACAGACGGTTACTAGGCTTATCATAGTGGTCGCTTTATAAACTATAAATGTTGAATCACTATATTGCATATCTGAAACTAATATAATATTGTATGTCAACTATACTTTAATAAAATATATTAATGTAATGAAAGCCAGAATCACTGAGGAAACCTAAATTAAAGATGGCAAAGCAGCACGACAATTAAATACAACATGCAATACTGCTATTGGATCCTAGAATGGGAAAAAGATGTCATAAAGAATGTAATTGGAACCCTGGCTGGTGTGGCTCAATGGATTGAGTGTCAGCCTGCGAACCAAGTGTCGCTGGTTCGATTCCCAGTCAGGGCACATAACTAGGTTGCACATCAGGTCCCCAGTTGGGGGCACGAGTGAGAGGCAACCACACAGTAATGTTTCTCTCCCTCTCTTTCTCCTTTCCCCTCTCTCTAAAAATAAATAAATAAATAAACAAACAAATTATTTTTCTAAAAGAATGTCATTGGGATAATTGGTAAAAGTTGAATATGAATTAAATATTAGATGGCAAAATTTCATGAATGCTAACTTTTATTAATTTGATCATTATATTATGATGATAAGTAATGTCCTTGTTCTTAGAAAATACATGTTAAAATATTTTATGGTAGAATTATTAAGTCTGAAATTTACTCTCAAAGGATTGAGTTATTTAGCTATAATAGTAATAATGATTTTATATATATATACGAGAGATAAGACAAATGTGAAAATATAAACAATTAGTGAATGTAAGTAAAGAGTAAATAGAAATGAGGAATGTGAGTTGTTGGAGGAATAAAGTGCCACTACTGTTCCACCACTTTTACTTTGACAAAACTCTAAAAATAAATGTTTCTTTTCAGGTGCACATGTTTCATTAACTTTTACAATTTATTTTAGTATAATACTTAGAGGGTGGTATATATGGTAATTTATGCTAACATAAATACATATATATGATACAAGGTCTGTGCAGAAGGTATCTGGCCATGTACTGTGCAAAATAGAGGCATTTATTAAAGAAGATACAAGACACAAGAAATATTGTACATAGGCCAATGAATGACACCTCAGTCCCCTTCAAAGTGGGCACCTTGGAGCCTCACACAGTTCTCCCAATTGCCATCAGCTTCCCTGAAGCTCCAGTCTGAAATCTCTTCCCTTTCAAAGGTGATTTTAGTTTTGGGAAAATCCAGAAGTCTCAGGGAACCAAATCTGGGCTGTAGGGGGCCTGAGTCACCTGGGTGATTTGATGTTTCTCCAGAAAACACTGCATGAGACGTGATGCATCAGCAGGCACATTATCGTGATGAAGCTGCCAGTCACCAGATGCCCATAGCTGCAGCCTTCTGAATCATCTGATGCCCGGAGTCCAGAAAAAGTCCTGCCATTATTAATATAATGAGAATGATTTGTGCAACATCAATGTAACCTGACAGCCAAGGGCAGTAGACTCTAATGTGCATGAGTGAACAATGATGACTTCACTGCAATTGTCAGTAGGGGCAATAGGTGTCATTGAGTGAGCAGGTGTACTGTGTGGCCATCACATTCAAAATGACTGAGCAAGTAGAGCAATGAATCTGCATCAAATTTTGTGTTACGCTTGAACATTCCTCAGCAGAAACTATTTAGATGATCCTAAAGGCCGCAGCTATGGGCAACTGGTGACTGGCAGCTTCATCGTGACAATGTGCCTGCTCATGCATCACGTCTCATGTAGTGTTTTCTGAAGAAACATCAACTCACCCAGGTGACTCAGCCCCTCTACAGCCCAGATTTGGTGCCCTGCAACTTTTGGATTTTCCCAAAATTAACATCACCTTTGAAAGGGAAGAGATTTCAGACTGGAGCTCCAGGGCCGCCGATGGCAGCGACTGGGAGAACTGTGTAAGGTTCCAAGGTGCCTACTTTGAAGGGAACCGAGGTGTCATTCATTGGCCTATGTACAGTGTTTCTTGTATCCTGTATTTTCTTCAATAAACACCTCTATTTTGCGGTGCATGGCTGGATAGTTTCTGGACAGACCTCATGTATGTAGACAGTATACGCAGCCTACATTGCAGTATCCTGCTAAGAGAGTGAAATTTGATTAACCACTAGGCTTTTTACTACATTGATTAGACATATTATTTATAGACATTACTTCTGATAATATGTGAGCATTGTTGTCCCTTTTTGTCTGATATATCCTCTGTTCTCTTCCCAATCAATCTCAGCAGAAACAGAACCTCCTCTGTAATTCTACCCTATCTCCCCCAAAAGCTGGATATCCTTCTCCTCTGTCCCCACAACCATCAAATAATATTTGGAGATTGCCATTTTTCTTTCTTCCTAACGGTTACCTGTTTGCACATTGATGTTTCTAAGATACCCTCAAACATTCCCTCTCTCTCTCTACCCATTTTGAAAGGGAAGTATAGGATTTATTTTTCTTCATATTACATCTCCTTCCTCCCCTTCTCTTGCCTCACTACTGTGTTAGGATATTATAGCAGTTAAGATCACAGACTGTGGTGGAAGTCCCACCCCAGTTCAAATGCTGGCACCACCACCAGCCTGGTGTATGGCTTTGGGTATTAACTTCTCTGCACCTCAGTTTTCTCATTAGTAAAATACTAAATGTTCTGCATAGAGTTGTAGTGAACATCACATAAGTTAATGAATGCTAAACTCTTAGCACTGTAACTAGCAAAATAATGTTCAATGAGTCTTACCTGCTATCGCCATCATCATCACCACCATCATCATCAATACTACAGAAGCTGTCAAGAGCCAGAAAATCAGAACAATTAATGAAATATGAACATCTCTGATTGCCAACATTAAAGTGTTTAATGAGGTATTTATTAACCATAGTTAATTATTCTGACCACACCTCCAGAAAATCTCATAGAGGAAAAGTCATAGCAATATTAGTCCTGAATTCATCTAAAGTGACCATTAATTCTTAACCAAATGCATGACCTTAATTTTAACAATGTGTTTCAAAAGCAGAGGTATCTACTAACCAAACAGATTATGACTCATATTCATTGGTTTATCCTTTAGCCAATATTTATTGAGCATCCACCATTTTATAAAGTACTTTTCTGGATGTTAGTGACATTGCAATAAACAAAGTAGACAAACTCTATGCTTCCATGAAACTCACATTCCAAATAGAGGTGGAAGATGGTCATCCCTCCCAAGAATAAATACTATATATTACTTATCAGATATATTATCAAATATATTATTAAATATATATAGTCAGATATACATCAGGTATATATTATATATCAGATAGTGATGAGTACAAAGACAAAAAGAGTAATGAAACAGAGAATAATGAGAAAGATACTGCTTAAATGAGGAACTTGGAGAATACCTTCCAGATAAATTATCACTTTAAAAATTCCTGATTAAATTCACCTTTTCATATTCCAAATAATATATGACATTAAGTCTAACAACATAAACTACATTCATATTCTTAATTGTATAAAAATCTTGTTCAAGATCACTGTGTCCAGATATTTAAATAGAAGCCAATTACTGATTGTGGATTAATTCCAATCCACAGTATACCTGCAGCTCTTGAGAATGCACTGGAATATGTTCTGACTGCAATTATAAAAGTTCCATCATGTGAAGTGCCACTTGTTTTCCAGTAAAATGAAAGCCAGCCTGAGGCAACTAGTATATGCTAGCCTGAGCTACATTTAGGCAGTTTCTGGGAAGTAGTTTATTCCAGACTCATTTATCAGCTTACAAACGCCATTCTCTTTTGAGTTCTGTGTCTGCCCGGTAGGCCCATGATTTGTGGTATGCCTCAGTAATTAGAGTGTGGCAGCACCGTTTCTTTTTCTCTCCCACTCCACTTTCTTTTGTTATCCTTCACTTCAAATATCCTATAAACCCATAAAGCTTCCATCTTCTTTCAAAATACATATAAAATATACTATTCTACTTTTCAGGGTCATACCACATTACAGAAGGGCTCTCATATTTCATTTGATAGATGATTCTGTGACATGTTGCCCAGGTTCACATTCAAGAATGAAGGACCTAGTCTCCCAGCTGCTGAAAGTGCAGCCAGCAGACAGTCCTCTGTTTGCAGCCTCCTTTAAAAGTGCTTTGGTGGAAGTGAGCTGCCTTGCCGAAGGTTATGCACCTTCCCTGGACACCCTGCATCCAATGACTGCTCAACACAGGAATATAAAGTCCCGGTCTCCCCGCCTCAATTCAGGAAAACTCTGCAAGGCCAGTTCGTACCAAAAGCTCCTCATTGAGAGTGCATTTTAGCCCAACCTTTTCTTCTGCCCAGTCTTACTTCTTTTTCTTCCCTTCCTTGGGTATTTTTTTCCAGAGCACTCTTTAATAAGCTATCACATTCCAGGGAAAGTAGTATAAATGTAATGGCTTCCATTAAAGACCTAAGGGATACAAAAGTGATGAGCTCCCGTCATATCTCCATTTAATTCATCAGTCACTCACCTTACACAAACAGATGGCTTCTGAAGGACAGCAATGGACTACTTAAATCTTAACTAAGCAGTACTAGCCCAACTGCAACTGCCTGCCAATATGGCATTTCTGCTAGTACATATTACTATGACATCAGGCATATGGCATGTGACCAAAAGAAATTATTTTCTAACCATAATAGAAAAGAATGTCAGAAAGAGCTCACATTCACTTGGATTGAATAACAGTATGCATTTGCAATCTTGCCCAAGAGTATGTTAACTCATTTTTCCTGTCATAATATAGTTTTAAGAGATCTTGATTGACTCGACATACCACAGAAAATCTCACTGGTCCACTATATCTAAGATACAATGCAAATTGGATAAGATGAAAAAGAAATAGTAAATACATTGTAAGCCTAGATAAAATACACTCCTTCCATTGGTTGGGAGATAAACCATTATGAAAATTCAGATTCTGTTATAACAGTAAAGTGTTTAAAAGTCTATTGAGCTTGGTCATTTGAGGACATCTCATCCAAGGAAAGGACAGATTATTGCAACTTGTACTTTCTACCCCAAAGAGGGAAGTACCTCATCTGGTAGGTGCTACCATGTTCTGGAAGCAGCATATTCCATAGCCAGTGGTAATACAGCACCAAATCATATGCCAGAAGGCATGAAAGGCTTTGAGCTTTGAATAAAGACCAAGCAGGAAAAGAATGTACAATAGTTCAAACTGTGGTGCAAGTATCCTTGTCACTTGAGTATTATAATGCATCAGTATGGCATAGCATTCGAGGTATCTGTGGTAGGAAAAGGTGCCATATGGTGTTTATAGCAAGTCCAAATGGAAGAGTCACAACACAGTTGTCTAGGGTTTTGGAGTAAGGCCATGCCATCTACAACAGATATTTATACATCCTCTGAAAAGGAGGTCTTGGTATGATACTGGTGAATCCAGTTAGAAATTCTGTGCCTAACCATGGACACCAAATAACTCATTATGAGTTAGGTACTATCAGACCTCAGTTATAATGTCAGGTGGGTCTAGGACCAATACATCATGAGGTGAACATGGTGCACCCAAGATCATACATTAATAGGACCAGGAGACACAAGAAAGATACATGAGCAGGTGGCTTAGATCCTGAAGTCATATACTGTTGTTGCTATAAGCACTTGACTGGTGACTCTTCCCTATCACCATATAGGAGAATCCTTTATATGACCAATTTACAGAAAAGGAAAAAGATCCAAGTCTGGTATACAGATGGGCTGGCTTGGTATGTGGGTAAAACCTGGAATTGCTTGGAGACTATATTAGAGCCTGACTTAGAGTGGCTCTTAACAGTAGAGTGAGGAGTAATCCTCCCAACAGACAGTGCACGTGGTCGTGTTCTTTGTGTAGAAAGGGAAATGTCCTGAGCTTATAATGTGCATAGGCTCATGAGCAGGGGCATATGGCTTGCCTAGGATGTCGGTGGCCAAAAGGAACAAAAATTGGAAGAGCAGGGAAAGAATGTCTGGGGTAGAGGAGTTGATGAACCTGTGGGAATAGGCATGAAGAGTGAAGATCTTTGTACCAAATGTTAACACCAATGATATACTAAATACTCAGGTGAACAGTATGACTTGGTCAGTTGACATCAGCTAGTATCTGTCATCAACCTCTCCAGTGCTAACACAGTGGGCACATTAATGAAATAGCTATAGTGTGAGGGATAGAAGCTGCACATGGGCTCAACAGCATTGTCTCCAGTTACCAAGGCTGAACAAGCTGCTGATCTGATTAAATGTTCAATCTGCTAGAAACAAAAACCAACACTAATTCCCCAGAGTGGCACCATCCCTTTAAGAAAATAAAGAGCCATTTGGTAGCTAGTTGAGCACATTGGATCTTTCAGCTTGGAAAAGGCTTTAGTGCATTTTGACAGGAACAGACACATGTTCTGGGTTTGGATTTGGCTGTTCCACCCACAAAAGGTCAGTTAGCATCACTACTTGAAACTTACTGTGTTTTATTTACTAATATCATCCTCCACAATATAGCATCAGACCAAAGGGTCCACTTTAAAGAAAGGTCCTGGTACCTACCCATGAGTTCATTGGTTATATCACATACAATACCAACAAAGAGGTGGCCCAATGGAATAACAAAGTGGCCTTTTGAAGGTACAGCTGAAGTGACAACTTGAAGGTAATCCTTTCAATATTGAGATTTATCCTCCAAAATGCATAGTACATTCTAAATCAATGATCTTTATATGGTGCTGTGTCCCAGCTAGTTGAATCCATGGATCCATGAACTGAGATATGCAAGCAAGGGTGGGCCCATTTATCACTACTCCAAATGACCCACTTGGATAATTTGTTCTTCCCATTCATGCAACTCTGGGAACTATATGATCTGAGGTCCCATTTCCCAAAGGGAAAATGTTTTCACCAGAGAATCAAACAGAAATATCCTAGTTGTGCTATAAGCTTTGGCTGGCACTTGATCGTTTCAGGCTTCTCAGGCCAGGTTATAATCTAACAGCAAAAGGAGTCATTATCTTGGCAGTATTAATTAATCCTGATCACTGGGAGAAAGCACAACTTCTTAGATACAATGCAGACAGGAAGAAATATGTTTGGCACCCTGTGATCCACTGGCCTAAGCTTGATGAAAAATACACAAGCATAACTAAGGCTGAAATAGGCCATGGTGAGCACAGGCTCAGAATGGGCAGGATCATGCCACTAAGAGAGACACCAAGACCAGAGAGTATGAAGGAAATTTAGAGTAGATAGTAGAGGAGGTAGATAGTAAATATCCACTGAGATCTTAAAGTAGCTATACCAGAAGGGGTGCTAATTTATCATACCAAACTTATAAGATTCCTCCAGGAGAAGAAACCCACTGGAATCCCGGAAGATTGATTCCCAGTGTTTATATGAAGAAGTGGATCCAAGAGATACAGGAAGTTCACTGATATGCTGCCAAGATGCCACTTTAGGAATGCTCTTGGAACAGCTACCCAGTGTCAGCCCTTAGCTGTCAGCCTTCTTTGTAAAGGGCCTTTGTTGAAGAGAGTATCCTTGCTCAAGTCATGGATCCTTCCTGAGTACTGCAAATAAAGACTAATCATTGGGTTTCTAAAGGCCTAGCCCCTTTGTTCCAACTCATGACAATCCCCAAGGGCCATCTCAGTCTCAGACTTTCCCCTAGGTCACCTGACATTCATTAGAAAGTGTCAGCTCAATTTCCCCCTATGCCCAGATCTGCTTCTTTCTCTTCCATTTCATAGTTGTTTCCAGGAGAATTCCCTACTAAGTTTCCTGCCCACTAATCTCCAGCTCATCTCAGAGAACCCAGCTCTGAAACCATGGATGGTATTGTAGCAGATAAACTTAGGCTCTGGAACAGAGGTCAAGAGCCTCTGTTTCTAGGACCTGCTTGCTTCTAATGTGTTGACAGACCTCAAGCAAGTCAATAAACCACATGACCTTTATTTTCCTCCTCGCTTTTACTAAGAAGAGAAGAAAATTGCTATGGTCCTTAGTCCTAGACTGAAAACCAGAATTTCAGTTCCTGAGTGGCTGTTGATTGGTTTTGTGACCTTGGGAATATCACTCCAACTTTCTGGTCCCATCTCTAAAATGAAAGGTAGACTAAATGATCTTTAGTGTCCTTTACAGTTCTCATAGCCTATGGATCTAAATATATAAATCCCACAATCATTACTTCTGTAACATAGTGTTTAAGATGCCATTTTCAATGTTATCAATAACTTTGTTGCCAAGAAAAAAAAGTAAAGTTCTTATAAAAAAAATAATGTTCTTGCCAAGAATTTATAAAAGTCCTATTACTTCATTCTTTCTTATCACTCTGTACCTTCCTTATTGACCTTTATTTAAATACTGTTTTTTTGGCCAGTACTTTTATCTCCCATCCCTAGGAGACTTTGAGCAAATGATAGAGGAGCAAAATGAGTATTCAGTGTTGGCTTACAACTATAATAAAGCTTAGTTTCAGAACTTCTAGTTCTTTTCTTTTTCTTACCTCTGTTCCATCATATGGATTTTCTATCTTCCACTTATTATTCAATAGTCATTAAGTGTTTACTACTAAATTCCTCAGGAATATTTTTAAGTATCATCAAATGCTTTTCCCCTCTCTCTGATACCTTCCTTGCTGGGCACTGTCATAGAGTTTGCCTAAAACTACCTCTATCCCTTTTCTGTCTCTGCTCTCATCTAACTGACCCCACACATCCTTATGAAGAAAAGAGATGTCTGTCCATTGCAACAGGAGGCAATAAGAAATGGGGTTGGTTGCTGGCTTGTGCCAGTCTGGACATCTGAAGAGGAGCCCAAAATAGAAATGAGCCGAGTCTGTTCAGAGCTTACTGCTGCCAGAGGCATTTCCTCAGTTAGTTCTCCAAGGCTCTATTTTCTGAGTCATCTTTCACAGCTCACAGGCCAAAATGTATAGCTCTCACGCGCTGTGCTCTCCATCAAGACGCACTTAATGTCAAAAAGTGGTTGCTCTCTAAAGGAAGGTCTTTGCTCATGGCCTGACTGACAGCCAACAGTGTCCATGAAATGAGGGCCCCAGAGCTTACCTGTAACAAAGGTGCAGTGAAAATCTTCTAAATTGTACAATAAAAGTATATCTCCTCTTCTTACTCTCATCTCTCCAAAGCAATAATGTACTTTAAAAGGAACTTATATTGGCATGGTTCACAAACTGCAAGCTATGTGCAACAGCGCCTTCACGGTAGAGCGAGGGAAAGTGTGAAACAGTGGGGTTACTATGTTAATGTCTCCCAGATGCTCCTGTTGCTTGTTACTTTTCTGGAAGTTTGTCTATTCCTTATTGTTCAATGAATGTCAAGGGTAGTTTTTATCTTTTCCAATCTAATTCAATGCTTCAGTGCCATTAAATGGCATTGAATTAGTAAGAGAATAATAATCCAATTCCTTTAAACTAAAATATCATAATTTTGAGTATTCTTCTTGCTCTGAAATTCTAAATGCCAAACTTCTCCTAGTTACCCTATTCTCAATGCCTTGGAGTGTTTTGAGATGAAAGGTTTGCCTCTCCTCATCTCTAAAGATCAATGAACTAATTCATTGTTTATTATTTATTGCAGAATTGCTCTCTCTCTCTCTCTCCGTCTCTGTCTCTCTCTCTGTCTCTCTCTCCACCCCCCCATTCTGTTTTAAAGAGTAGCTTATAATTGTAAAGGTGGTAATGATGCCACCAAAGACTGACATTGATCAAAGGCTTTTGCTTAAATAAGCATGGGACTCAGGAGATTATAGACACAAGTCAAATTACAGCTTATTCACACACCCTATTGTTAGGCAGATCCCACTAACATAAAATTGGGGAGGCAACATTAATACAACAGTAGGCGCAAGGAGAAATAAGAATGCTGGCCATGAAATCTCTTGAAGAGAAGGAAATGTTTCTCTGTCTGCCTCAAAGGCTTTTTGCTCTAAAATGCTATTCCCCCAGGCTGGTAACCTTGCACAGTAAGAGAGATAAGCTTGCAGATACTGTGTCAAATAGTCATGGCTCTCAGAAGAGCTCAAAATGGGGACAGCAGCGCCACCAAGGGACATTGTGAACAGTAACTAATAAAAATTTTTTTTTAAGTATAAAATGTCTTGCACTTGGATGCAGGGTTAATCACCATCAAACTTAAGTTTGAAATATATTGGCTGCAATGTTGATTTAAGTGACAAGAGAGGTGTTGCATTACAACCATCTCTTTGAAATCCACACTCAACTTCTTCCAAGTATTTTGGCCACAATACACAATATTAGGTGCTAAAAAGTTTACGTTTGCTATTTATTGAAAAATTTGATCTCACAGCCATATTGAAAATATAATGTCTGCAAGAACAAAGATGATGGATGGAGCAGCGTGTTTTTTAACTCTAATGGTGTAACATGTTCTCAGCTCTTTCAGGGGAAATGACCATTCCTTCAAGTGCTGAGAAGAAAGTACGGTACCAGGAACACCATCATGGCTGCACCAAACGATGCTAATGCCCTTCACTCCGCTATCCCTCTAACTGTGAAATGCACAATGCTGTGAACCATATGAGAGCTGTGTTCACAGGAAATTGAGAACAGTGCATCATAACCCAGAAAATGAAGAGCTATGACATTTCCAAACACAACACTCCCATTCAAAATTGCCACAGTGTACCACTTCTGATATTATTTGGGCTTCATGCCTTAACCAACAATGATATAGCGCTTCTTAGTTCATAGACAAGAATTTTCCTTTAAGAATTTGTCAACTACCCAGCATTCTATAATACAACATCCATAATAGTAATTCATGGCATTTGTATATTTGTATAATGCTTTAGAGTTTTCTAATTGCCTGTAAATATATTTTTATTTGATTACATTTGTTCAGTATTTCTTAAGATCTTACAATGAACCAGAAACATAAACCTCACATACAAACATAAAACAACAACAAACTAGGTCTGATTATCTCTATCCTGCAAATGAAGATGGTAATGCTGGGATGTAAAGTAATATCCCAAGATCACAACAGGTTAGAGAAAAGGTCTAGCAAGCAACAGCAGACAGAAAGATTCACCAAGGTAGTTAATTATCAACATAATGAATATATAAAGAAAAAATGTAAAACCTTGGTAACTCAGAAGCCTCAGTACAGATAACTGCTTAAAAACCTCTTAATTTAACTTCTTACCATGTTCTCTTCTTTTTCTATTAAAAGTGTGAAGAAGTGTGGATGAATAAAAAAATTACCAATCTAATCACCATCAACAGGGATTCTTACCTTTTCTTATGTCACTGATCCCTTTGACTATCTGGGGAAATCTGTGGACCAGTTAGACTAATGTTTTTAATATGTAGGGCAGGACAAAAGTAGGTTCACAGTTGTTTGTATGGAAAATAATACAATATTAAATAATAATACAAAAATAAACTGTTCTGTGTACTCACAACTGTAAACCTACTTTTGCCCCATCCTGTACAAAAGAAAATATGTAGGATTACAAAAGAAAACAATTAAATTGAAATATAATTATAAAAACATCAAAGAAAGAATTGTGATTTAATGATATATGTGCTTCTGCATTCATTCATTCAATAAAAAACTCTAGCTGCAAGTCTAATAACTACTTTAATGTGACAATAGTAAGAAAGCATAAATGGCATTTCCAGATACCTGCAACAACTGTAATGTGATATAAAAATATCTGTAATTTCTATTGGTGACAAGGTCATAGATACTATTAATACTACTGTGGTTTGTGCCTACATATATAACTGGAGGAATTTCAAATTTCAGTACATGATTAATAATCAAGAAGAAGGAATTTTTAAAGACCACTTGAATTCTATCCAAAGGATTCCTGTGGGCCATGGGCTCTAGATTAAAAACTCCTGCCATAGGAGGAAGGAAAGGGGAGGAACATTCAGAAAGCACCCGAAGTACTCAGGGTAGCCTGAATTAGCACTAGCTTTCATCAACCTGCATATGAACATGGCCTTCTGCTTCTCTTGCAGTTCCCCGGAGGCCCTAGAACAACGTTTGACAAATGGGAGACAGGTGCTCAGGAGCAGAGACCTTGTTCCCCAACTCACGGATGGTCAGACCCCTTGGCTGAGTCCCACTGCAGGGTCACCCTTTCTGAGCTGACTTCCGCTTCTCCTGCGGGAGATGGGTGGATGCTCCTTGACAAAATGAGCGCCGGGCTTTGGTGAGCCAAAGGAATAAGAATGAAACAGCCCCTTATCTCTACTGGCAGGTGAGAAAATTACAATGGCAAAATGAGAATAAAACAAATTAAAAACACATCAGGGAGAATGTTTCACTTAATATAGTTTCTACTTGACAAATTGTTTCTCTTCCTAGTGGAACACTTTATTTTATATGACACCAAATGGCAAGAGTAAACCAAAAGCATTGTTTAGTTAGAGTAAGGAAAGAAATAAACTTGAATGAATTTAAACTGTAAGTCAAAATGGTACAGATACCCCTGATGAATGATAGCGATTTACTCTTAGAGGTTTCATTATGCAAATTAGGTTGTTTTCTAGCTTTACTCAAAACACATGATGATGCCAAAGCAAAAGCAAATCCTGTTCTTATCATGTGTCTCATCAATGTGACTTAAAATACTACAAAATTTACTCTGTGATGGCCTCTTTTATATTGCCCATTGATCATTTCATTTTATATGCTGATGTGACATGAATATTATCACAGAAGTTTTTCCTTAATAAATAGTCTGTGAATATGGAAGAACCATGGAGAATTGAAGCTTATAGTAAGAAGAACAAAATGAATGTGGTTTTTCCAGTATTTCTGCCATTCATACAGGTTATTTTTTGTTTTGTGCCAGTAAATTTACATTCCCTATTACGCCTCCATAGTAACAGTAATTTACATTCCCTATTAGCCTCCAAAGCAACATATTCCTGAGTTAATGAAACAGCAATAGGAAGCATATAAATTGTTCTCAGGAGCCAGGTTTCATTGTGTAGTAACTTGCCGTTTCCAGTTTAGGAGTCTCCTTTTCCCACTCCATCCCTTTCCTTTTTGGATTGCCCACCAATTATCCTTGATTTTGCGTCCTCTCATCTGCTCAGACCCTCCCTAGTTTAGGTGCCATGACACTTCTCCCAGCCTCCCTTGCTCCTCCACAGAGTAGATTCCTGGAGTGACCACACAGAAAGCAGCATGAAATAATGACAAGTTTAAAACCATGAAAAATGTGATTTTGTAATAAATTAGGAATCATCATTTACTTTAATCCCTATACAGACAAGCAAGAATCAAAAGGATATGAAAACATATATGAGAAAACCTTAAAAATTCAGCAAAATCTATTAATGAACTTTTTTCCTCTAAGGATTAGGTAAACACTGGGACTTTGCAGTAGAATAGCTCAGATTTTAACTATTTGTCATTTTACTAGTAAAATCTTTCCTCTACTGATTTCAATAACTTGATCTACAAGAAAAGCAAACAAACAAGAAAAAATATGTCTTCTTAAACCAGAAAAAATATATATTTTCTTAGAAATCTAACCATATTACTGCCAGCATAGAATGAATAAATAGACTAGAAAAATAAGTTTTCAAAACTAACATCAGCTATGTACATGAAAACGTATTCATGCCATCTCAGTCTGTTTGTATATCTATTCAAATCACTGACTATTAATGAGCTCTTGTTCCATGCCAGGTTTTTGAGGAAGATGAAATCAGTTGACAATTGCTGTTACATAGGCATGGGTCAAAGATGAGGAGAAAAGGAGTGATGGTATTCACCCTGTAGACCATGAAGGAATTTTTCCAATAGAAAATGACATGACTCCAGGCTCATTTCAGTAAGATGATTAAAAATGATAAATTGGAAAAAGAGATATTGAGAAAATGACATGATTTCAGTAAAATGATTAAAAATGATAAATTTGAAAAAGGGATATTGAGGAACAGGAGACAAACTAAAAGAGTTACCTTCTTTATTTGATATAACACTGCCTTTGCAGTTTTCCAGATATTTGTGAACAAGGACCATGCTATTCATAATATCTCTAACCTATATCTAGTCTATTTTTATATATTTATAATTATCAAAGAATCACTCACTGTTAGTGTTAGGCCAACTAGCTTAAGCTCTATTTTACAGATTAAGAACTGGAGGTCAAAGTTTGTCTTTTTCAAGGTCATATAGCCAATAGTAGAATTGGTATTAAATTCTGAGCTCGTTGACTTAATATCAAGTGAACTTTCCAATACTTTAGGGTCCAAGGAGCAAGTAAGCTCAAAGTAGAAGCTTATAAATTTTTGGTGTTTGACTAAATCTGATGACTTGCTAACACAGTGTTGTTGTTGTTTTTAATGTTAGATCTGAGAGCCATATCTAAAAATACCTTATATCTTAAAATTTAAGAGACTTTCTAATAAGATAAAACCAAATTAGTTAGAGCATTAAAATAAAGCTTAATGAACCAATTTAAATATGATTATCCAAAAAAGTATTAAAATATAGATTTAGCATCTAAAACCAAGAGGCTTATGAAGTATTAAGGAAATATGTCTACCTTCTCAATCAATAAAGTATTTTGAAGGAGTCATAGAGCATGAACCACTGTTCTCATTCCAAAAGAGAAAAATCCATTTAATATATTCAAGAAGATTTACAAATAATTTGGATTAAATCATTTATTATTAAACACTTATAGTTAAACAGGGCAGATTTATCTCTTCCCACCCTAAGATCCACTAAAATAAAATTTAAAAATTAAGTTTCACATGGTTTAGAACACTGGATCCATTTTGGAACTGGAATCACCAAGATAAATTTAAATAGAAATTATGATATAAATGCCTCAGGAGCGTAAAGGGGAGGCTAATGGGAGGGCAGGGAGCAGGCAGAAGTTATATGAGAAAACAAACTCCTTAAAACAAGAAGTAAAAAATAATACCTAAAGGTTAAAATCAAGAATTCATAGTATAAGCATTTTTATATAGCTATACAGAGGCAACATTAGAAGAAATGATGTAAAAAGTTGAAAGTGGTTGCCTCTGGAAAGTGAAAAATGGATTTGGGAGGGTTGAGGTTAGGAGCTGTTGGTTTTTATTTGGGAAAGGCAGTCTTGTGTGCAATATCTAATGCCCAATCAGGTGCGTAAGAATGGGCCTCGGGCCTGGAACACTTCTCACTGAGAGATTAGAGCCCACACAGCCCACTGTTGAAGCTGATCTTGCTCTGTCACCTCTCCATGTGAGTGAAACATTGTTCCATCCACTATTCAACTGCAATGTGTTTTCCTTGGCCACTGCAATACCAGATGCAGTAGGCAGAAGTGTTTGGAAACCTCCCCTGGGATTAGTAACTGGTGCACAGTACTCTGTGCCCTTGAGATTTATAACCAGGGTATGGTACTCTGCCCAGCATTTTTATTATAAGCTTTTTAACATTGTTTGACTTTCTAAATTATATGTAATTGTTATTTTAATAAACAGTAAAGTTTATTGTGAGTATCGTTTCAAGTAGGGATACTATAAATAGTACTGGGAGAATCTCCATTGATATTGGGATTATAATCAATATGCATATTAGTCACCCTAACCCAAATGGTGTCCAATTTACCATCATTGACAAACAACCTGTTGGCTCACCATAGGAAATTATTAGAAGCTCTGATTATGCAGTTTCAAAACATCAAAGGTTTTTGTGGGTACATTTTCTAAATCTACAAATAAATAAATGTGGCAAAACTGATTAAGTTGTGTGGCAACAGGTGAATGGAAAGAAAAATAAGAGAAGAGTTTTTAAGGAAATACTCTAGTCCATCACATGGCAGACACAAGACACGTCTACTCAGAAGAAGAACACAGATTCAGGAAATAGAAATTTGGTGATTAATTAGATATAGAAAATGAGCTATCGATGATGATGTGCATTTTTTTCTTTACTTGAATAACAGAAAAGCAGGTGGTGATGTCATTTTCCAACAGAAGGAACATAAGAGAAAAAAAAATTGGGGGGAGTTGCAAGGTAAAGAGTTCTGTTTTGAATAATGTTTGTGATGCCTAATAGTTCATCAGACATCTAGGTCATAGCTCAGGGAAAAGATGTAGACTGACACTAGAGATTTCGAAGCCTTGTAGCATACAGGATGTTGATGAACTCATGAACACTACTTGATAGGGTAGGCAAGATTGATAAAGGAGAGTGTGTAGAATTAGAAGGAAGGAGGAACTATGAACTTTGAGGAATACCAATGCTTGAAGTATAGGAGAAAGAAGAACCTAAAAAAGGTAAAATAATAATAATAAATTTTAAAAAGAAAACAGTGGGAGAAGCCGGAAAGGAAAAAGGACTACCAAGAGAGTATGACTGGTGTAACAACAGCCAAAAGCAGAGAAAAATAATCCCGGAATAAGAAGGCAGTTAAGTGAGTTGAATGCTGTTGAGAGATGAAGGATAAATCCACGGAGTCAGAAATAAGGAGGTCACTAATGCTGTCCATGGACCTAAGGCTAAGGAAGCTTTTTTGGACTGGGTTGGTAAGAGAACGGAGAAGAGAAAATGGTAACAATGAATAGAAATGACTGCGCAAACAAAAGAGGCAGAGGGACTTTGGCCAGCTGCTGGAACAAAAAGCATTAACATTAAACAAACAAAACATTCAACCCTTACCTGCTTGACTAGGCACCTAAATCCCTGCCTCTCCCCAACCAGCTTTTCAGAAAAACTGGACATATTTTCAGAAATCTCAGATGCTGTCCAATGTGCTATTCCAAACCGGAAAGACCACCCAAAACAAGTACTACTCAGATGCCCAACGTCTAATATTACTACTGCTAGAGGCTCCTCTTAACGCGGGTCTCATTTACACTCTGCCTCCCTCCTGACACTGACCTGTATCAAGTGTGAGTTCACATTGTGTTTGACCCTGTGAGTTTTGGCTACTGGCTGATCAATTCCACAGGTCTCTACACCTCTCAAGCAGTCCTCCTGCGACCACCTGTGCCTCAACATCAATAGCATTTTTAATACTAATAGTTTCCATTATTTAGTGTTAATCATGTGCCAGGAACCATGCTAAGTGTTTCATAGAAACTATCTAATTTCATCCTGTAAGCAATGTTTTTATTCCTTTCTTTCCAGATGAGTAAATTGATGCTTAGAGAAATTAAGAAACTTGCTTAACATTCACATATAATAAAGTAGTGGACCTAGGATTTGAACTTAGGTTTATCTTACTCCAATACCATATCTATGACAACATGAATTAGAATAGACCTCGCTGGATGCGTTTATATCCCAGTGAAACCAGGCTGCTTGGAACAAAGGGATTATGGCCTGTGGTTTTAGATCATCAACACATAATAGTTTCCCGTGTACAAGTTATTGAGCCACATAAGCATAAAACAAACAGCCTTTCCCTAAAAGACTTTTTTTTTTAATCTAGATAAGGAGATCAGACAAAAAAAAGTACCGTACGATTAAGGGTCAAATGACTGGTACAGATTAGAAATATTGTTGGAAGGTAAGAGGGAGAAGAGATTCAATCAAGCTGGGAGGATCAGAAAAAGCTTCAGAGGAAAAGACCTGAGCTGGACCTTGAAAAATAGCCCCAATTTTAACAGGAAGGGAAGAGGGAGGAGGATATGAAACCAATCAGCAGATATGAAACGGACTGAAATGTTGACGAGAGCAAACACAGGAAATGAGCAGGTCACTGCCATCTGATCTGGGCAGAGCCAGTTTTTCTCAGCATGAACCCATCCACAACCAGACGGGAAGTTATCCTTCTCAAGCTCTGTTAAAAGACTTCTAGCCCCATGATGGTTTTATTGTTTTCAGAGCTAATAAAAAGCTTTCATTTTGTGAGATACTGCTCCATTCTACTATTAACCAAACCCCAATTCAAGTTATTCCAAATGTTGATTTTCATATTTTCTGATATGACTCATGCAGCAGCAGCTTGAAGGAATAGGCTTAAAACCTCTAACGGAGGCAACAAAGAAATAGTGGATTAAACCTTTTATATCTGTACTGCTGCCAAAATTGTATGGAAGAATGAAATATATATATACTCATGTTTATATGTTATGAGCCAGATCAGTTCATTAAATTTTCAGAGAGTTGAAGCAAACTAAATATTTTTATTTTAACTGATTGATTTATCAAAACTTCCAGTTTGATAAATGAGCAGAGGATTTCAGAGAAGTGTCTTATGAATGAAAACTTATCTCTTTAGGAGGCATTGTTATACTCCTGATTATTATAAATAACAGTAATAACTATTATATTTACTTAAGAAGTGATGGTAAAATAACAAGGTGGTGTCTTTGTTTATTCCAGCTTTTGCTTTTCCAATTTACTAAAAATGAGACACAAGAAAATATTTGACTCTGCTTGAAAGTAAAGGATTCAGAACTATTCAAGGAATGGTCGTGCTGGATATTTGTAAGATGCTCATGTTGCTCATCATCCTCTAAATATCATTCTTAGCATTGATGATTAAATTAAAAGACTACAAGTAATAATATCCAGTGCTCCTTTATACCTTGGAATGTACAGCTTTGAGTTTTCAGAGGGTGTAATTTTTGACTGTCTGGAAATTTCAATGCATGATTAGATTCCACACTCCTCATTTGCATAGAATGTCACAATCAGCTCAACTCCATTTGCAGTCAAACATCTACTGCTAATTGCCAGGCATCAAATATTTATGCATTTTAAATATAGTGAAAAAATATTTGTGACTGGAAAACAATGAGCTGGATTTTAGTTAATTTGAAAACATAATGAAACGACAAAAGGCCATATGAAGTAGAAGCTGTTCTAAAGACAAGGCACTGAGGAAATTACATTTCTTTTCCATCTATATTCATTTCAATATACCCAACAGTAATGCTCTACGAGTCTTCAGTAATTGACTGTTGGGTTGATTTTGCAAACGGAAACACTAAACTGGCTCACTCTAGTCAATGGAGTCATTGCTGTGTAGCCAGGTGTCCAACTGAGGCCAGATTTGTTTCTTCGTCACCAGTTAGTAGGTAGATTAGTATGCATAGTGGTTTTATGTTTTGACTAAAGGAAAAAAATGTTTGCCTGTCTGTGATATGACTGGTTGGAAATCGGTGAAGTGGCAACATGACAGAATAAGGAACTTCCTACTCTCCTCATGTGACCCCTGTGAAGGGAAAAGGGATGGTGACAGGCTGAAGGTGCTGACTTCATAAGACCATAATTATGACACTGATGCTTTAGGGCAGTGGTTCTCAACCTTCCTAATGCCGTGACCCTTTAATACAGTTCCTCATGTTGTGGTGACCCCCAACCATAAAATTATTTTTGTTGCTACTTCATAACTGTAATTTTGCTACTGTTATGAATCGTAATGTAAATATCTGATAGGCAGAATGTATTTTCATTGTTACAAATTGAACATAATTAAAGCATAGTGATTAATCACAAAAAACAATATGTAATTATATATGTATTTTCCGATGGTCTTAGGTGACCCCTGTGAAAGGGTCGTTCGACCCCGAAAGGGTCGCGACCCACAGGTTGAGAACCACTGCTTTAGGGCCTCATTGACAAAGCACTTCACAAAGTTGGGTGCCTAAAGGACAGCTCTTTAATAGAGCATCAGTTTCCGGTACCCACTGCAGAAACCTGACATTTTCAGGGCCGTACCAGCCAAAGCAAGTGAGACCTGAATGAGAGAAAAGGAAGAAGGTCTATAATATGAGCAGCACAATTGAAAAAATGTCAGAATTAACTGAAGGGGATTTTAAGAGAAAGTTGATTTCCTATATAAGCAGGGGTGAGTTGGGAGAGGTGGTGGAGAAATCAGTCCACGAATATGTTCATACTTCTTGCATCAGTGGCTGGCTTTTGGAAATTATATAAATATGAAATGTGTCTATAAATTTAATGTTAAAATGTCAACATGCCTCCAAAAGGAGCCAGGCAAAAAAAAAAAAAAAAAAAATTATCCCAGACAAGTTTGTCTGAACACTAGTCTAAGCATGAGCCCTCTCCTTCTGAATATCAATGAACACATGTGATGATGACTACCTGATAGAAGTACTCAGTTTTCCTCTACATGAAGCAGGACATTATGGTGCTTCCAAATACTAAAAAGTTGGTTATTCCATCATTGCTCTGGGAAAGAAAGTTTCCATAAGGGTGTGAAACATGCTTTTCCAAAGCTAGAATGTAGGCAATCATTTACACCTTGTTCCAACTGGTCATCTCCAGGATCCATGCAGTTAAAGTGAGTGTAGAAATTGAACTAAGCAATTGACTCTTAATGGCTATTTTTCATGTTGCCACGCTAGAATTTCAATCCACCTGCTATAATTTGTTCACATCTTACTTAATGACTGAGTGCTGTTCAACCAGATTGGGAACAGGAGAAGGAGGTCTGCTCTCAGCGCTCTGTTCCACATGAGACTGCAGCTCCTAGCCATTGCAATATGGCAACAAAAGGGAATAAAGAAGTAAAACTATATTCACAGACAATGTGATCATAAACATAGAAAATTCTAAGGAACTTACTGAAAAAAATCAATAAGTGGGTTTAGCAGATTATCAGAATACAGGAGACCAATATACAAAAATCAGTAATTGTACTTCCATTTACTAGCAATAAACGTTTTTAAGTGAAAAATGTAAGTATACTATTTAAAATAGCATAAAAAAACACAACAAGTACTTAAGGACAAATGTGTCTGAATGTACTTAAGGTTTGTACACTGAACACTACAAAATATTACTAAGCAAAATTAAAGAAGAACTAAATAAAGAGGGAGGTATACTATTAATGGAAAAGAGGATTCAATGCTGTTAATATATCCTTTCTACCTAAATGTATCAATAATTACAACACAGTCGCAATCAGAGGCAGCGGGACATTTTCTAGCAGAAACTGACAAGCTAATTCTAAAATGTATCATTTGTGGAGGATGCTACGATGAACCACCCAGATCTCCTTTCAGAAATGAAGAAATCCTACCCTTCAGTCACTGACAGTGCCACTTGCAAACAGCCCTGAGATGTCACTCCCACTTGGGAACTGCCTCAGCAAAGGACAGCTGCTTCACCCAATGTCCTGTCCCCTTCCTAGGACAGCCCGCATTATTCAATAACCCACAGACAATCGAAGATTAAACGTCTGTTTCTCTCATTCCAATGAAAGACAAGTTGAAGTTCATTCTATCACCTAAATTCTTTGCAGAATCACTTAAGGAACGCCATTGAAAGTGCATTGCAGGTTACTTCTCTCCGACAAATCCTGTTTCTTTCTCTTCCTTTACACAGTGTTGATCCCCAAACCACTCCCTAATAGACCTCCCACATGCTAATTTCTAGCTTAGATTGCACATTCTGGGGAATCCTGTGACAGAGTCAGGGTATGGCAGTCACAGAAACCCAGGGTCTAATGTAAGATTTTTTATTTAAAACTTAAATTTAAAAGGCCTTAGTTTAAACCCCTTAAAGTGGTGCTGGAAATATGGTATTATATTAATGATATTAGCATTAGGTAGTACTTATATTTTGGTAAAGATAACTTTCATGTGCATTATTATATTTATAAGAAGCAATGCCCCAAAATAGTAGTGATTATTAGTCTGGTCGCTAAGGAAAGAACAGAACTAAATTTATCCTATAGCATAAAATATTGAGATGAGGCACTGGACATAATGCCACTCACATGGAATATTAGGCTTTGAAATGAATATTATCTAATATCTTTCTCTGACGCATTTTTAAAATTGAAAGAGAGTCACATGTGACAATGAAGATTTGAGGTGGGTGTTTGTGGAGGCAAACACCCACTTAACGATCTATTAAGGTTCCAAGAATAAAAGCACACACCCACCGACACTTCACAGATTATTTAAATGTTGATATGTCAGAGGATCAGCCCAAAAGATGTTCTGTGAATGTTTCTTACTAGACCATTGAATAAAATAAAAAATCCCTCATTAAAATGTGGGGATGTTCTTTGTTAAGTCTACCCCAACAAAATACCCAATAACGCAGCGTTCTTTGACCAGCCTTTCAAAGCCTCATATGGGGGCTTTGCATTTGAGCCTCATCAGCAAAGTTCCTTTGGGATCATTAGTGTATGTCTCTGTCTCTCATCAATTTCAATGTCATTTAGGGGAATATTCAGAATACAACATAATGCAAACAAATGAGATCTCACACTTTAAAAACACTGCTTGGATATCTCTACCTTCGCCGTAAAACTATTTTTTGCTGTTTTGCATCTTCATTTGGTTGAATGACAGAAAGAAAACATTCCAGTTGACAAACAAATGAGAAAATCGTCCAATACGTACTCTCCATTTTAGTATTCACTGAGACTAAAAATGCATAGATATATAGCTCTAGGTTTGTCTTACATTTTCTAGAATGTGAGAACATAGGATGAAAATACAGAATGTGTAAACAGCTAAAAACTATAATCCTAAGTAGCTCTTAGCTGATTACTGTAATTCTAGCTCCCACCTTATGCTTTGTGAGTTCCAGTTAAAAACAAAAGCAAAGTCAAAACCAAAACAATGCATGTAGAATAAACAGACTACTGAATTTTGCCATTTTTCCATAAAGACAATTATCTGAAGAAGTGAGGGTGATCTCTATTCAGGAAGGTGAGCAGAGGGTACAGTAAAACCTCCCCTTTTTGCATAAATCCTTTTATAGGCCAGAAAATGCATAAAATAAAATAAAAAATTCATTTCAACTGTGGAAAACAAAGAAGGGAGACTCTGTCAGGACTCCACGAAAGGCAGAAAATGGAGGCTCTGATTGAAGAAAGAAGTCACAGCCCACGATGCTACTAAGAGAGGGAAGCTGCAAAAGATGGCAAAAGCACCCATGGCCCCGCGTCTGAAGGTGGGAGATGCTGGAAGCAGGAGAGTATCCAGCACACACACTTCCTGCCCCACCTGGTGCTCTTCCACCTGCCTAAGGGCCAGGGAAGAGAAACAAGAAAATTTCCTTCAGGTGAGAAAAAAGTGTCAAAAGACTAGGTGGAGAGACATGGTCATGTCCACCCTCAGCACAACGGTGAGCTCTGGACAGAGTTCTATCTACCTCTTATCCCACTCAAAAACTGATCCTGAGCCTCCAAACAAGCTGCAAAAACAGGTGCAGCCTTTTCTGGGTTTAAAAGAGAATTTCTGCTACCAAGATGAGCAAGATTCATCAAATATTTAAAGAAAGCCAATGCCACGGAAGAGCAATAAGACATTCAACGAAGAGAAGAAGTTTATATGCAAAGAAAAAAATTAGAGTGTGAGTAGGACAGGATATTTGAACATAATAGATGCTATTTCCCAAAAGAGACAAGAGAATACACAAGGTCTGTTTGGAAGAAGTTCAGCCACTGTTAGTATAACAAGAACAGTTGCGAGACATTGATTCAACCTGGCAGCCAAGGAAAGTGGACTGCAATGTGCATGAGTGAATAATGACGACTTCACTGTACTAGTCAGTGGGGGCGGCAGACACTGTTGAATGAGCAGGTGTTAAGCTTGAACGTTCCTCCACAGAAACTATCTAGATGACTCAGGAGGCCGCAACTATGGGCAGCTGGTGATTGGCAGCTTCATCGTGACAACACACCTGCTCAGGCATCACATCTCCTGCACAGTTTTTTAGCAAAATATCAAATCACCCAGGTGACTCAGCCCTGACTACAGTCCAGATCTGGCACCCTGTGACTTCTGGCTTTTTCCAAAACTAAAATCACCTTTGAAAGGGAAGAGATTTCAGACCATCTGTGAGATTCAGGAGAATATGACCAGGCAGCTGATGAAGACTGGGAGAACTCTGAGGTCCCAAGGTGCCTACTTTTAAGGGGGCTGAGGTGTCATTGTCTCATGTACAATGTTTCTTACATCTTGTATGTTCTTCATTAAATGTCTCTATGTTTCCTAGTATACAGCTGGATACTTTCTGGACAGACCTCTAGTATTAACCTTAGATAAAATCAACAAAAGAATGAGGAGATTGAAATTTTGACTATGGAAATAAAAACTAACCAGATGAATAATACAGAATTTCCACTTAATACAAGTTACAGAGAGGAAAAGGTTGACTTTATTTACCATTTGTAAATGCTGTCTGAAAAAAGAATTACTAGAGGATGCAGTGGGTAGGAGATGGGAAGAGAGGAGAAGAAAGAAAGGGAAGAGGGAGGGAGGAAGAAAGGAAGGAAGGAAAAGGAAGAAGAAAAATGCAAAAAGAAAAAGTGGGATTCAAAAAGTAAAAATAAACAACAACAACAACAACAAAAGATCGCTTAGAGTTGTTTGAACATGTTGCTGGTAAGATAAAACAATAAAACCACAACAGCAATAAAACTAAAATCTCATGCTATGCAAAAATGAGAAATGTGCAGAGGAACTTGTCTAATTAATGGGGGAAATTGCATTTCTGAAAAACTAAACTTAGGAGAAAAATATACGCTTGTATGATAGAAATTTTGGCATAATTACTTAAAATTATCTTCCAAACCATTAGTATGAGGGAAGAAAAGGAAAAAAATTAATCAATCTAACAAAAGACTGGAAAGAGAAGATAAAGAGAAATATATAGCAAGTGAGGCAATTAAAAAACAAAGTAAAATAGCAAGTAAAAAGTTAAATGAAATCCTTAATTATAATAAATATACCAGGGTTAAACACACCTATTAAAGAACAACAACTCATAGATTAGGTTTAAAAATACATTCTATAAACTGTTTATAATTGACATACTTAAAATGAAAGCACACAGGAAAACCTAAAATAATAATATAGAAAAATACATATTGGACAAGTTGTAACAAAACTATAAGACAAAGGAAAATTTAATGCAAAAATATTAAAGGATTTCTTAATAAAAGGAAAAACAGAAAGTCACAATAGTTATAAATATATAAGTAATGAATAAAATAACTTTGAAATTTACATAAAGAAAAATTGTATAGATTTGAATAATAAAAAATGTTAACGGAAATGCTAACAAAGCTCTATCAAAACTGACAAAACAAAAAGACATAGAACAAAGAAACTATTACCCACAACATTGCAAGACTATACCTTTTTTTGTCAAACACACATTGACAAAAATTTACCATGTATTATTAAACCACAAAGGAAATTTTGACAAATTCTCAAAAGTGGAAATCATAGCAACCACTAAGGATAATACAAAAATTTAGAAATTAATAACCACAATAAAAAGTGTTAACACATCCCTCCCACACACATACAAAAAAATTATATAAGTAGAAATTTTCAATCACATTTAAAAGTACTCTTAGGTCAAGGGGGGAACAAAATAAAAATTACAAACTGTTATGAGTATGAAAATGAGAAAATGAAGATACACCCACAGCGTTAGACCAAAGCACTATTTTAAAAAGAAAGGCTGACTATTGTTAAATTAAGTTTTCAGCTGGAAAACTCTCAGTAAATAGGGCAGAATTATTTGAGGTTACAGAAGACATTAATAAAATTATAAAATACAAAACATTTATCAATTAAACCAGAAGATGATTTTTGGAAAGATCAACCATTTTTAAAACTTTGGGAAGTATAATTTCAAAAAAATAAAATGTAAATTAACAATGTTGTGAATGAAGTTGGAAATACAGATGAGCTTTAAAATTTATAAAAAAAGATACCAGATTACTTATCTAGATGAAAATGTATACTATTTTTAAAAAATAAAAACTCCCCAAATTGGTGCAACAAGAAAATAGAGGATATTAATAGATTAAGGAGAAATGGAAATGTCAAAGAACTATCTTAAAGCTGTACAAGCCCCAAATGAATTTACAGATAAACATCATAGACCTTCGAGGAACAAATAATTCCAATTTATACAGAATATTGCAAAACACATAGTGAGTGAAAGAAGACAATCTGAAAAGACTACTTGCTATATTACTCCAACCATATGTCATTCCAGAAAAGGCAAAACTCTGGAGACCATTAACAGATTGCTAATTGCCATTGGATTGGGCTGAGGGAAGAGAAGGGATGACTAGGTGGAACACAGGGAAAGTTTAGGACAGTGAAAATAATCTGTATGACATCATAAATGTGCATACGTGTTATTGTACCCTGTCTAAACCCACAGAATGTCCAACACCAAAAGTGAACCCTAATGTAAACTGTGGGCTTTGCATGATCACAATATGTTAATGTAGGTTGATTGATTGTAACAAATGTACCTCTCTGGTAGGGATGTTGATAATGCAGGAGGCTAAGAGTGTGTGGGAGCAGGGGATATATGGGAAATCTCTGTACCTTCCCCTCAGTTTTGCTACAAATCTTGAAGTGGTCTAAAAAAATCTTAATAAAAGTTAATTAATTAATTGAAAAGCATGATGAGCTTCCTAGCCCATCCCTCAAAACTAATATAGCACTAATATAAAAACCAGAAACCAGGAAAGGCAATCGTGGGTCATTTTCACTAGTAAGCATATAAACAAAATTTCTAACTTAGCTAACTCATACTAAAGTGTCTTTAAATAATGATATTGCGCTGTACTTGAGAAACTAAATGAGTCATAGAGTAAGGGTCCACTGAGATATAGAATAGAAACCACAGCAGTTCTTTTTCCAGAGATAATTTAATATAAATAATTAACTGGCTAGATACTGAAAAATCAAAAAGGCAAAAGGGAATACTGAAATATCATGAAATAGGCAACTGTAGGAAGCCGCCACACTCCTAGGGCTGAGAACAAGGAGAAGAGGCTCAAATTAATACAATTTAGAAGTCAGAGTGACTTCTCAGAGCTGGGGCCTCATAGCTCAGGATGGGGCGCTGGCTGGCTGCTGCCAGTATCTTTATGAGGAGCATAGTGAGAGCAGTCTAGGGTTGTTACCAAAACTACAACCTGAAACCAGCTGTTGCTACTGGAACAAACTGTTGCTGCTGGAGCGAAAAACAAGTGCTGGGAAGGCGTAGGAAGCAGACAGGAAGAAATGTGTCCCTTTTTCCTCCTGCAGACTTCCCATCAGCCTCTGGCATTCTGTAAGTGACAGAGCCTAACAGAGCCAGCTGGCAAAAGAGAAATGTGATTTACAGAGTCCCAGGCCCTGTACACAGAAAAAGGATGTGACAGGGGGGACTGAAATTCAGGCCAAAGCTTCATTCTAGCATAGGCCTCTATGTACAGTGAAGGTCACACTGTACTTCCCATAGCTTGGATTTCTACTAGGCATTGAAATCAAAGAGTTCTTATCTGTTTTATTGCTCTTTATCATTAGACATTAACACCTGAAGACACAAGAACAAAAGCTCAGTTGAGATCATTTTGATAGTTGTATTACATGCAAACATGCTTTTTCTAAAACTCAGAATTTGAACCATATTTCTCTTTACTTATGCTGCATATCTTTATTTGAATACAGTTATTTTAATTTCACCCTTCATTGGTTCAGTTATTTAAATAATTCACACAAGGTTTTCTTAAAGTAAACTCATTCTTAATAAGCTCTTTTTGTGTGTTTAAATAAGCAAAGTGGTTTAAAACAAACTGTATTTACATTGGCATACTCTTGAGGGGCTTTGGGGGAAGTTGTTTGATTTTTTTTAATGAGTTGAGATGCTTTTCCTTTTTTTTTTTTTTTTTTTTTTTTCCTTTTTATCTAGTTTCTTAGAATGTGTAGCCATAAGGTCCCTGGGTAGAGAGGAAAGCAAAAAGTGACCAGAGCCATTGATTCACAGGGGAATAAACCTACCTATCTAATGGCCTCTCTGCTTTCCTTCTGCACCTACAAGAACTTATTACCAACATTTTCTCAGCCAGACAAGGTAATTCTATCATTCAATTATTCTCTATTTTGCAATAAACTCAAATCTCATGCTAGGTTCATTCCCCCATCACTGTTCCTCACTTTGTCTACCTCACTCTGTGCCCACTGAAACTGTGATCATAGGCTATAATGATAAAAAAAAAATGCTGAATCAAAGTATTTATAGTCTGCTCAACTCTCATTTTTTTTAGTTATCGCCCTTCTCTTCTGCCATTCATAGCTAAGTTTGTCTATAGAATTGTCTACATAAACTTTTTTCCAATTTTCCTTTTCATATTTATTCTGTTTGTCTTAAAAATTGTATTTTTATGAAAAGAATGTATATTTCACCACAGAAGATATATAGACATTTACAAGTGTCCATCAGAGAAGGAAAACTCTGACTCCAAAAAACCTCCGCTGCCTTGCGGCATACCTCTTCAGGGGAAAGGCTAAGGGAGTAAACCCCGACAGAAAATCCGGAGCCGGAGTCCCTAAGGCGGTTTGACGTTGTAGTCAACACCGGCAACTCCTGCGGCGCACCTGAAGCCAAGCTGTATTGACTCCGTCTTTCCCTTGGACCCTTCAGCTGCGAAGAGAGGGGGGGTCTGCTGCATGGGCAACAGCAGACCCTCCATATCACCCTGCCCAGGCTCTGTAGCTTCAGCTTCGCTGGAGAGGACACTCCAGCGTCATCGCAAGATGTCGATTCAACACGAGAGGAGACAGATACCGTGTCACTCCCGAGTCGGACTGCACAGCCATTCTCGGCGGTGCAGATGGACTCTTGAGAAGCTACACCATCGTCTCTCGAGACGGACGGCTGCCGACGACGACAAGTGTCCATAAACCCATGAAAAGATGCTCAATATCCTTTACCACCAGGGAAATGTAATTTGAACCCACAGTGAGATATCTCTTCAAATCTACTAGGATAGCCATAATTTAAAATACATAATAACAAGAGTCCATGATGGTGTGGAGAAATTAGAATCCTGGTGGTGGGAATATAAAATGGTGTAGCCACTTTGGACAACAATCTGGCAGTTCTCTGATTAAGTACAGAGTCGCCATATTACCCAGCAACTCTCCTGGGTATAGATCCAACAGAGATGAAACATACATATCCACACACAAACTTGTACATGAAAGTAGATAGCAGCCAAAAAGAAGAAACAATCAAATGGAAACTGTGAGTATACCCTTAGAAAAATGTTCAGCAATGGAAAAGAATGAAACAATGTGTATGCTACAGTGCTGATGAATCTTAAAAACATTAGGCTAAATGAAAGGAACCAGACACAAAAGACCACCTAGCATGTGGTTCTAGTCATATAAAATGTCCCAAATAGGCAAATTTATAGAGACATAAAGTAGAACGGTGGGTACATAGGACAGAGGCACTGGAGGTCAGGAGAACTGAGTGGATGCTAATGAATATCATGTTTGTTTTGGGGTGCATGTGAAGGGGGTGGGGGAGGGAGAAGAGGGTATGGGGGCACACATGGTGATGGAAGGAGACTTGACTTGGGGTGGTGAACACACAATACAGTGTACAGATGATGTATTATAGAGTTGTACACCTGAAACCTATATAATTTTATTAATCAATGTCACTCCAATAAAGTCAATAAAATGTTCTAACATATTTTGTGGTGATATTATTGTAAATATACTAAAAATCACTGAATTGTGCACTTTAAATGGGTGAATCATATCTCAACAAAGCAGTTTATTTTAAAAAAGGAATGCAGAAGAATGTATATATAGTCCAAAGATCATCTAGTTTAAGAAGTCTAATCTTGCTGTCATGTCTTGAAATATAGGAGTTATATATATATCTGGATATTAATCTTTTGTTAGTTAAAAGTGTTATAAGTGTTTTCTTCCACTTAGGTGCTCATCTTTTATATATTACTTAAGGACTCTTTGAATGAACAGAAGGTCCTGATTTTATTCAGTCTAATTTATCAGCCTTTTCATCCTGAGATTGTTACATGTGACTGCTTAAGAAATTTTCCGTTACTCTGTAAAATATTCTTTGATATTAATCATCTAAAGATTTTAAAGATTTTTTTTCATATTTAAGTCTGAACTATGCCTAAAATTGAATTTCATATATGGTGTGAAGTGGAGATCCAATTATATGTTTCCTGTATAAAGAATAAATTGTCTCAGGTGAGTTAATAAAATAATTCTGTTCTCACTAATCTGCAAGGCTGCCTCCCCAAATGTTACATTTCCCTAAAGGAATAGATCAGCTTCTGAACTTGCTGTTCTGTTCCACAGACCTATATATCCATCCATTTTTAATTACTATAGAGTTTTAATAACCCTTTTTTATTTTGTTTCCTGAAGTATATCTTGACTATTCTTGGTCTTTGTTCTTCTATATATATTTTAGAATCAGCTTAACTAATTGCATGATTAGTGCTTGTCATTGTTATGAAATTGCATGGAATTTAATTATGTTATATAATATATAATATATATATTTGAAAAGAATTGAGACCTTTAGGTTATTGAGTCTTCCTACCTATAAATATGATCTATTTATTCAGTTAGGTCCGTTTTAACATCTTCTAAGTAGGTTTTCTAGATTTCCCTCACTGAGGTTTTGTTTATCTTTATTTGATCTATTACTAGTCCCTTAATCATTTTATTGCTCTTATAAATGGTATATTTTTTCATATGTTTTCTAACTATTTTTCTTTTGTATAGATGTGTGGTTGGTTTATATATTGTTCTTATATCTAATATTGCAATATTGTTGCTAAATCTTATTAATTCTAATAATTTGTATATTGATAGAGATTTTCTGTGTAGTTAATTATATAAACTATAAGTAACTACAAATATATTTTTCTTTTCATATTCCAATACTTTTCTTGTTCTCTTCCTGGGAAATCTCAGACCACTAATAGAGAGAGAGAGAGACTGAGAAACTGATAAAGAAAGAAAAGAAAGTAACGCATGTGGGGGGCATCTGTGTCTTGATTTGATTTTAAAAGAAGTGTTTTCACTATTTAATCTTTTAAATGTAATATTTGCTGTAGGTTTTTAGTTAAAAAAAAACTTTCTCAGGTTAAGTTTTCTTCTCCTCTGAACTTTCTAAGAATTTTTTTAAAGGTTGTATTTATTTATTTTTATAGAGAGAGGAGAAGGGAGAGAGAAAGAGAGGGAAATATCAATGTGTAGTTGCCTCTCATGTGCTCCCACCTGGGGACCTGGCCCACAACCCAGGCATGTGCCCTGACTAGGAATTGAACCAGCAACCCTTTGGTTCACAGGTCAGTGCTCAATCCACTGACCCACACAAACCAGGGTTCTAAGAATTTTATCATTAATAGATGGAGAAGTTTTTTTCTGTCTTCTATGATAATTATACTGCTTTTCTTCTTTAATTTTTTAAGTACTATTATTAATTTAATGTCAAATCACACTTGCAGTTTTATCATGATTTTATGTTTTTATGGGAATCCAAACAATAAGCATGTGCCTATGGGCACCGGTGGTTTTTCAACACTGGGTAACAGTCTCCTGCAACCCAGTAGAAAAGTGAATCCAAGGCCTCAATAAACTATAACAATGGGCTAATTTTTAAATGAAGGGCAACTTTGACTAACCCTTAATAATTTGCTTAAAAGGAAACCATAAGAAGCTTTGGTTATTTTACAAAAATAATATAAACAAGTATTGTTTAGACCAGAAAAAGTTGACAAAGAACTTGTATATCTGCATCCATTCAAAGCCCTTGAAAAGTACCTGCGCTTCCCTCTTGTAGGACATTAGAATCACTGCTCTGGTCACAGTCTACATGTCACCAGCTATAACCTATAAGTACATATCCACTTACCCTCTCCTACTAAAACAAAATCTCTGCTTCTCATTTTAAATTACTTTATTCTGTATTTCCTGACATTTTCTCTTTGGAAAACTATTTTATCTTCCTCCATTAAATTACTCTTTAAAATTCACCAGTATGATTCTCTTCTCTGAATACCCCATGTGACTAGTTTTTTCATTAAACAGTTTTCTTCAACTATTATTTTCCTTTGATAATATATTACATTTTGATGATTATGTGAAATACCTAAGTAGTATGATGTCTGACACATAAATTGCACTGGATATATATACTAATTATCCAGTTAAAGTTTTCCCTCCATTAAATTAGTAAAGCTAGTAACATGCTATTTACAGCATTCACACTTCTCTTCACTAAACATGATATTGTTTTGCATGCAATTAACATTCTGTAATATGTCCAAAAGCTACTATCCCTAACCCCCTCCACTATCACGAATATATCACACACTGTTCTCCTAGGGTGTTGTGTTTTGCAGCCTACTTTTTTCCTTCTTATTTATTATTACAATCTCCATTAGTAATTGGCTTCTTTCCTATACTTGATCAGATCCCAGCTGGTTGGACCACAAGGACCTTGTAATCAGGGCCAAGACTTAAGATCAGATAAAGAATTATTATTTTTGCCCAATCAATTTACATTTCAGTTTGCCAATAAATGAGGAATTTGCTGCCAGGTTTTGTGAGAGTAATGTTTTGAATCTTCTACCAAACAGATACACACTAAAATTAGCAGGGGTATGGGTGGGGCAGGGGAGAGCAATGGGAGAAAAATTGGGACAACTGTAATTGAATAACAATAAATAAAATAATTTTTAAAAATAAAAATAAAATTAGCTTTTGAAAATATTGCACGAGAATATATTCCTGTAGAAATCAAATTCAAAGCTAAAAAATAAGTATGCCCAATTAAAGCCCTTAATAAAAATTATATTAAAAACTCTGAAAGAGACAGAGTTCAAAAGTATAAACTATTAGCTGAAATAAATGTGACCTCAAAACCTGATTTTCAAACTCTGAGTAAAACTACAAGGCAAGTGAATCCTAAGTCATTTCCTGTGCATGTGTACAAAAAAATATAAACTTTAGAATAAAGAGTAGCATGTAAGTATGTGAAGCAGAAAAACAAATTAATATTTAAAGAAAACAGTTAAAAGAACACTATAATCTTTCACATAAAGATTAGCTTCCTACCCTACCGTATGGTCTCCTGTCCTATCTTTTCACTCATGAGTCACCTGCCTACTGTGTAATGCAGATGTTGGTAGGTGGGAGCCATTTGGCAGTTCTCCGCAGTGGAATGACATGATCAAATTTATATTCTGCCCCCTGCATAGTGATCAGATTGTAGGGGAAGAGCTGAAGCATGGCGGCCAGTTAAAAGACTATATTAGTATTCTGGGAAGGAGGTGAGGGTGACTTAAACTGAAATAGGAGCTTCCAATGTATGAAACATCATATTTGGGGTACACTTTGAAAGTAGTGCTAATGAGGATTACCTCAGATTGGGTAAAAGGTGTAAGTGAGAAATCAAGAACGATTTCTAAGCTTTTGGTTTGTGCAACAGGGAGAATGTAGGTGCCATTGACTGAGAGAGGAAACCAAGAAAGGAAAAGGTTTGGGATTAAAACAACAAAGTGGTTTGCGAACAAACAAAATAGGAACAGACTCATAGACGCACAGAACAGACTGATGGTTGCTAGATGGGAGAAGGGTCAGGGGACTGGGTTAAAAGATAAAGGGGTTGACAAGTACATATTGGTAGTTACAAAACAGTCATGGGGATGTAAAGTACATACAGCACAGGGAACATAGCCAGTAATATTCTAATCAGTATGTATGATGCCAGGCTGATACTGGAAATATTGGGGGAACAAACACGCTGTAAAGTATATGATTATCTAATCACTATGCTGTATGCCTGAAACTATTACAAAATAATGTTGAATGTAAACTGTAATTGGAAAAAAAATTAATGTAAATTAAAAAAAAATAAAATGGAGTAGTTAGCAAAAATGAGAGATTCATTTGTAATATCTTAAATCTGAGAAGCGTATGGTGCATTCAAGGTGGTGACACCAAGCAGGCAATGGGTTGACAGAGCTTCACCAAGGAAGAACCAAGGAAAGAGGTCCAGCTGGAGACAAGGGTGTATAGAAGCTGACTCTCCAAGAAATTTGTGAGCCAGATATTAAACACAACCAGTGTTAAACATGAAATTAGGTAACCTTATAATCAAATAAATTATATTAAAAACCAAGGTAATAAATACTCAAAGCTCATGAATTTCTAATTATCTCACTACATCCTCTCCATAATTATCTTACTATCATCACATTGGTAGCTTGAAATCTGTCATGGTAGGAGTATTCACACCATGCATTTGATAAATGCTTTAAGTTAGGGCTTTATTTTCCTCAGAGAGCTGGCTGTTAAACATTTACTAGCATACCACTGGCTGGAGAGACACATTTAGGAGTCATCAGAGATAGTATTTAAGACCACATTACTGGGGTAAGTATAAAAGAGAAAATAAGGTCAAGACTGAAACATTTTGCTGTCAGAAGAAAAAGAATCTAAAAGAGAGAGCGAGATTGATTAGAGGACAATGGGATACAAAAAGTCAGAAGTATGTAATATCTGTGAAGATGAATGAAGGAGGACATGATCAACTATGCTGATAAGTAAAGTGATACTGAAAACTGAGGACTCACTTTGGCATTTGGGAAGGTGGTCTGTGACCTGGACCTCAGTAATGTCAGTGAAACAGTGAAGATGAAAATTCAATTACAGTGAGCTTCAGGAAGTACACAATGCAAAAAAAGAAAAAGAAAGTGGAGAATGTATAAGAACTCTGGATGCAAAAAGAAAAAGGAAACTGAGACAGTAGCTGAGGGTAGATGTAGGTCAAGAGAATTTTGTGTTCAAAGAAAGGAGTTGGTGTACCATATTTGCATGCTTATGCAAAAGACCCAGGAGGTAGTATAAATGTTGCTGCAGGAAAGAGAAGGGCTGACCACAGAGCAAGGTCCTTGAAAAGTTAGAGGATGGGATGGAGTGCAAGGAGTGGAGGATTGGCTTACACAGGAGCAGAAACAGACCATCTAATCCAACACCCATTGCAAAGTGGAATATATGTGGTATAGAGAATCAGAATATGCCAGCCCCAAATATGCCACTTTGGCATAAGATCTATTTTGAACTAGAGACAAATAAGAATCAACAGATGCAGAAAGAAGTCTTCTCAGAGCTTCCATTAACTGACTAAAAGCAGAAAATTCAGAGAAATGAGGACTGCTCTAACTGCCTCTTCCAGGGACCTTCATGGAGAAGACAGAAAGTCAGTGGCAAGACAAATTTTCCACAGTTAGCTGCCCTGGGAAACCTAAACCCCCTTTCCTTTGTCTTGTCCCTTCCCTATAAATGTATTGTACTTTGTTAAGACTTCGTATAAGCCCAAGTTCTAACCAATCCCTTGAGCTACTTATCATTGGGTTCTCCCACATGTATGCACCACACACATGTTAAAAACTCTGCTTTGTTATTGTTAAGCTGTCTTTTGTCAGTTTATTTCACAGGCCCAGCAACTAAAACTGATGGTAGAGGAAGTTTTTCCTCACTGCAGATAAAATGCTCCACCCCAATCACTTGTCTAGCTAAACTACACCCATGCTTCAAGTTTCAGCTCAAGTGTAATTTCTTCCAGCAAGCATTCTTGAACACCACACCCCAAATGCAGCCAGCTGACCTTATCTGTGCTCCCCTATCCCCCTGACAAAGTGTATGATATTGTCACTGTTCACAATGCATCAGAGTGATCCCTTTTCAGGTTCTTCTCCCTCACAAACTGGAGCTCCTTAGCAAGGCTTTTCATACCACAGCCCTAGCACAGTGCTGGCTCATAGGACCCTCAATAAATGGTATTAAACAGGAAGAAATTGGGAAAAAATGGCAACAGACATAAAGAAATAGGAAATAATAAAAGAAAAGGTGTCATTATTTATAGGGGATCCTATTCAAATAGAAACCACTAGGGACTATCTATTCTGAACATGTGTAAGTAATAAAAATTAAATCTGTAGAACTCAAATGGAGAAGAAAACACAGGAAAGCCTGTAAAAAGATAATATGTCACACTTTGGTATTAGGCAGACTTCAGACTCAATTTCTGAATACCAGCCTTCAAAGAAAAAGAAAAATACATCAAAAAATATTACTCAGAAGTAGTGTGGTTTTCAAGCAAAGTTTTGGATCATTTTTCAATACCATGTTTATTTTGAGAGAATCAAAAACACTGTTATCTTGTCATCTATTTTCCTTAGCCATTTCTTTGTCTGCCCTACCTACACCTTCATTTAAAGCAATCAGTCTTCTGATCGACACACAGGAGACTTGCAGCCAAGATGGAGGCCTAGACTGACACGCTCCATCTCCCTCCACAACGAAGAAGGAATACAACTACTGCAAAACCAGAAATAACCAGAAGTTCCAGAAAATGGAAGTCCAACATATGAAGTTATAAAGAAGTGGTGCTCGTCCAGACAGGTGGGAAGGATGAAGCCAGGGCCAAGAGGTGAAGCTGTGCTGATGGCAGCAGCAGTGGTGATGGCGGTGGGACAGTGAACAACTGGAGGGAGGGGGATCACTGGGTGGAGGGGAGCAAAGGGAAAAGAAATTGGGACAACTGTAACAGCATAATCAATAAAGCATATTAAAAAATAAAAATAAAAGCAATCAGACTTCTGATCAAGATGGAGGTGTAGGTCTACCTACACTTTGCCTCCTCATGCAGCTATACAAAGAATTACAACCAGGTCTCAAAAACAAATAACAACCAGAACCATCAGAAATTGAGCTATAGGGAAGTCAGACAACCAAAAATTTATAGAAGCCACATTCATCCAGATGGGTAGGAGGGCTGAAGTCACCAAGATGGGGTGGAGAGGTAGTGTGGCTCAGACAAGCAGCAGTGGTGCAAAACAGACAGTCCCATGTTCATGTGTAGTGGGTAAAAATTGGGAGGGATACCAATTGGGAGGGAAGCGAGCAATCCGAGCCTCAGCCCAGGATTCCAGCACCAGGAAGACAAACCCCCATTACCTCTGGCTGTAAAAATCAGTGTGGGTTGGTGTCGTGGAAGAAACTGCCAGATTTTTGCCACTTAAAGGGCCCATGTGGTCTTAGAATGTATGCAAAACTCAGGGCAGCAACTGGAAGGGAAGTGGGAAAAGTGACTGGAAACAGGGCAAGAGACAGGCAAATCACCAGAAGCCAGACAGTGACATTGTCCCTTCTCCCAGCCCCCTACCACAAACAGAGCCACAAAGTGGTGAAGTACATAGCCCTGCCCTGGTAATTACCTAAGGCTCCACCCCACACGATTTACAGGTGCTTTTGCTACATAGGTCACCCTACTAAGACAGAGAGTAAAAGCAGCTCTACTTAATACACTGAAGGAAACACAGGAAGGTTGCCAAATTAAGGAGGCAAAGAAATATGGCGCAAATGAAAGAACAGAACAAAACCCCATCATAAGAACTAAACAAAACAGAAATAGAGAATCTATCAGATGCAGAGTTCAAAACACTGGTGATCAGGATGCTCAGAGAACTAATAGAGTACAGCAAAAAAATAAAGGAAGAAATGAAGGTTACACAAAGTGAAATAAACAAAAATCCACAGGGAACCAACAGTGAAGGGAAAGAAGCCAGGATTCAAATCAATGATTTGGAACAAAAGGAAGAAAATAAACATTCAACCAAAACAGAATGAAGAAACAAGAATGCAAAAAATTGAGAAATGCTTAGGGACCTCTGGGACAATATTCAACATACCAACATCTGAATCATAGTGGTGCCAGAAGGAGATGAGGAAGAGCAAGAAATTGAAAACTGATTTGAAAAAATAATGAAAGAAAATTTCCCTAATTTGGTGAAGGTAATAGACATACAAGTACAGGAAATGCAGAGAGTCCCAAACAAGTTGGACCCAAAGAGGACGACACCAAGACACATCATAATTAAAATGCCAAAGATTAAAGATAAAGAATCTTAAAAGCAGCAGAAGAAAAGAAGAGAGTTACCTACAAAGGAATTGCCACAGGCTATCCACTGATTTCTCAAAAGAAACTCTGCAGACAAGAAGGGGCAGGCTACAAGTAATCAAAATGATGAAAAGCAAGGACCTACAATAAGGATTCTTCTATCCAGCAAAGCTAGCATTTAGAATGGAAGGGCAGATAAAGTGCTTCCCAGACAAGGTAAAGCTAAAGGAATTCATCATCACCAAGCCATTATTACATAAAATATTAAAGGGTCTTATTTAAGAAAAAGAAGATCAAAACTGTGAACATTATAATGACAGCAAACTCACAACAATCAACAACTAAATCTAAAACTAAAACTAAAACAAACTAAGCAAATAACCAGGCTAGGAACAGAATCATAGGTATGGGAATCATTTGGAGGGTTATCAGCTGGGAGGAGGAGGGGGAGAATGGGAGAAAGGCACAGGGATTAGAAGCATAAGCAGTAGGTACAAAATACACAGGGGATGTTAAGAACAGTATAGAAAAAGGTGAAGCCAAAGAACTTATGCACATGACCCATGGACATGAACTAAGTTGGGGACTGCTGGAGGAAAGTGGGATACTGGGTGGAGGGAGGGAAAGGGGGAAAAATTGGGACAACTGTAACAGCATAATTAATAAAATATACTTAAAAATAATAATAAAAGCCATCAAATGTGCTGTCACTGACACTAGATTATAACCTCATATGTAAAACAAATGATGAGCAACTCTAGAAAAGGAGCGAGCATAACCACTGACTGAATGCAGCATAACAAAGGAGGCAATAAAACTGAGCTGGAATTTTCTCTGATACTCTCCCTTAATACAAAATTGGCCCTCCAATCTCCAAAAAGCCCCAGGCTCTGCACTTAATAAGCAATCCTAAATCTATTCTGCTTCTCCTAAGAGGGGTATTGAACTCTGAGCCCAGAAACCCTGCTTCCTTTGGATCCCTCCTGAGTCAGACACCAGACCTTAAACTTGGCCCAAAGAGTAGAAAGTTATGCATCTGACTCTAGTGTTTCTTGGAAGGTATTGAGTAATTAATTTCCACTTTTCCCACCCTCCTCCACACAACCTCTACCTAATTCTTACCTAAAATCTCTTCAATCAATATTTACTCCTCACTATTTCAGAAGTCAAGATTTCTCTATTCCAGTGTTTCCTAAACATGCCCTATTATGGAAGTCACCGGGCATGTTCTGTAAAATACTGATTTTCACAGGACTCTCCATAGAGATTATGATTCAATAGTCTGGGGTGGGGCCCAGGGTGCTCCATTAAAATGCAAATATTCCAAAGGAGAGATAACAGCTTAAGATTTTGGTTTATTCATTTGATTTGTTTATACCTCTTCTTACAGAGACGTGTTTGAGATGTTTGGCTGCAAGGTGGACTCAGAGAAACTTCATGGATTCACAGTGTGATGAGAAGCATCTGTGCTGTTACTGCTCCACTGGGTAACCCTGGGTCTGTTGTTCACCCAGTGCCCACCTGCCCAGCATTAGCAGTAAGAGCCCTAGTCCATGAGTCAGGCAGGTGTGCATTACACTCTCCGCCCTTATCTCTAGCTGTATGAACTTTGCAACTTACTTGAGACTCCGAGCTAACACATTTCATCTATAAAGTGTAAGATTTGATTATCTTGGAAGGGTGCTGCTTAGTTTAGATGTAAAACAGGCCCATTCATCCTGATATCTCTTATAAGGCTTCTAGGGAAACTTACCACATATGATGGATAATGATCCCAAGGGACCCTTCTGTGAGCAAATGCAAAAATAAACATTCCCTTTTGCCATTTGTTAGCAGTTTGAATTGTATGTCTCCCCACCACACACACACAAAGGTATGTTGAAGTCCTAACCCCCATTATCTAAAATGTGACTTTATTTAGAAACAGAATCTTTGCAGATGTAATGAAGTTAAGATGGGTTCAGACTGGGCTAAGGTGGGCTGCAATCCAATGACTGGTTTTCCTGTACAAAGAGGAAAATTTTGGCACAGCGACACTGGGAAGACGCTGTTACCATGGGAAGACAACAGAGGCAGGGATTGAATAAGGCATCCATAAGCCAAGGAACCTTAAGGATTTCTAGGAAACAGCAGAAACTAGGGGACAAACAAGAAATTATTATCTTCTAGAGAACAGCAAGACCCTGCTGACCTTGAATTCAGACTTCTGGCCTCCAGATCTGTGAGAGAATAAACCTCTGTGGTTTTAAGCCACCCACTTGGTTGTTCCTCATTACAACAACCGTAGGAAACTGGTCACCACTAAAACCTAACCATAGAATGGTGACGATTAGAGCTACATTTAACTTAAGAGCTAACACTCATCTATTCATCCACCTCTTTAAAAAGATATTTTAAAAAGGGAATAGTGGAGTTTAAAAAGGTATCCATAAAGCAGCATCTCCCCTACCATCACAACTTTTACTCCCTGTAACAGCAAAATAAAATGTTAACATGCCTCGCTAGCAGTTTACAAACAGAAGAAAAGAAAGGGAATGAAGCAGAGAGAAATGGAAACCTATGACATTGTGATCAACGGCACGAATAGTTTTATTAGACTGGAGTGAGATTGGATCTTGCCTATGTGTTTGCCAGACGAAAATATCTAACGTTCTAGGACACAGAGATAAATACTCTGGAGTTCTAATATAATGTTAGCAATTATAATTCAGAATTCGATGCATAGGTTCAACCTGGAAGTTGTCCAAATTAGATGTATCGTGGAAGATCTCCAGTAGGCTTCTTTTTAACACTCACACCCCTAAAAATGAGAAGAAGGCCTCCAAGCAGCGAGGCCCCTGCACAAGTCCCAGTTTAACCATTGTGGAAGCATTAAAATACTATCAATGCACCACACAATGGGAGAAATAGAGGCTTCCAAACAGAACCTTCTACACATCATTTGTTTTCTCTCTGTAAACCTCAACTGCTAGCCATCAAGTTTTCCAAAGACAGCAGTATTGGCCAGCCCGCTGGCTCAGAAGTAGCTGTTTCCATACTTCAGCCTTCCAACTAAGATTTGGGGAGTATGCTTTGCAAGACTTTGCTCCAGGAAACAAATAAAAATAAAGGCAAGTGGGAGGAAAGAGGTCTGGAGGAGAGCCGCTCAGTAATGAGGAGCTTGCTGGAAAGTCATCAAGGACATTTGTTGCCTCTGTTAGCTCTGCGCGTGATTCCTCAGCACCAACCTGCCCGTTTCTATCCCAGTGAAGCGGTGAAGGGAGTGGTTTCAACCTGCAAGGAAGCTTTGAAAAGTCTCATTCCCAAGCTAATTAAAAAACCACACTAAATCAATACCTTTGCTGTCATTTCCCTGTAGCAGTCATCTATGAATGGCTTCATTTGAAAGAGCAATTGTCCAAATTGAGTGGGATGGTGTGAACTATATAGCAGAGAAAGGCCGAGGGTCCAGAACCCCAAGTCATGGAGCAATTGTACCAGTGAATAAACCAGGGCTACTGAAAAATAAGAACCGCTGACCTCAGTAGAATTGACTAATTTCTGTCTCCAGATTTGGTAGAACACTCTTGTAACTGGAATTCAGATGTAACAAGAATGACTGTATCAGTACAAGTCATAATTAGGCAATTACAGTTTTTAATGATATGATTGTTCATGTGTATACCAATAGTATAAGTAGTCCTGTTCAGATTATGGGTTCAAATAAACTAAAGATTTCTATTTTAAAAAAAAACATTATTATTACCCACAGGATAAAATATGCCTGTAGTCTTCTCCATATTTCTTCATAGAATAAAATAAAACACTCTCCACAAACATAGAGCTTTCTTCCTGGGTTCCCAGCACTGCTTAACAGCAAAAAAAAAAACACACAAACATACACACACAAAGCACATGTACACACAAGACACACAGAGTCCAGAGGCATCCTTGAATCCCCGTTAATGACTTTGGCATTTAAACTCGCCTGCCAACCTTCCCCTTCAATACAGACATGTGCTATTTTACCACAAAGCACTATAATCTTGAAGCACAAAAGAAATATGTACGAGGCATATGTTTTTACCCGTCTGTATTCATTCATATAGTATCCAACAGTCTTAATAGTCTTAATCTCTCTACAGAGACTGGTTCTTCCTAAGGCATCTCACGGGACCTTTTTCTTTCCTGCCAATTCAGTTTCTTCTCGTGGTCCAACCCTGAGCTGAATTCTCTACTTTATCCCTTGGGCTCCATTTCTTCTTCGTAAGAAACACAGGTCCACCAGGCAAATTAATAGGGAAACTTTTGTTTAAAGTCCACACACACACATTTGTACAAAAAACAAGTCCAAAAAAGACCTGCTTGCCAAAAATAAAGAGAAAAATATAGAAAATGATAACAAATAAGAAACACAGTGGGGTAAGGTAAATAGAAATGCTTCAAAAACAGTAATCAGAAGTAAACCCCCAAAAGTTTTAAAAGAGAATTTCAGGAAACTGTATGCTATTCTTTAAAGAGAACAGAATTACATGGGTTTTGTGTATGAGGTTCCAGTGGGCTTAGGTTTTTTAATAAGCAATCAGAATGATTAGAAGAGATAAAAACATTTAAAAAGAAGGAATTCAAGAAAACTAAATATGAAATAAAAAAGAAGGTGAAGGGATTAGCCAAAGAACATACATGCATGACGCACAGACACAGACAACAGCGTGGTGATGGCCAGAAGAAAGGGGAGCCAGGGTGGAGGTGAGCAAAGGGTGTGATATGTGGACATCTGTAATAGGGTCAACAATAAAAATAAAGTAAAAAATAATTAATTAAATCTGCATCAAATTTAATAACTGGGAAAATGTTTGCTACCATACCAAGTGGCAAAAGCAAGACACCAAGCAGTTCGTACTGTACCGTTCCATCTAAAAAATGAAGTGCATTAAAAAGACTGGAAGAAAACACAGCATAGCACCAAGACTGGTTTTCCTTTGGTGTGAGAGTGTTGGCTTTTTTGTTACTGCTTTGCATTTTATAAGTTTTCTAAAATGAACATATATTGCTTTTATAGCTGGGGCAAAAAGGACATCAGAAATAGCATTGGTATCTATTTCTTCCACTCTGATGACTGAGATCTAAGAAAATCCTTTGCCTTTCACTTTCAAATTTTCTGTTAAAAGTAATACTATGCAAAACTCACTGGCTTATTAGTCAGATATCCTCCTTGGCCTCTGAGTGATACATCTCATTAAGCATTTCTGAGCCTTGCAGAATAACGTGTGTGGGGAGACAAAGCTGAAAAACCTTTACAACACAGTCAATAATCCCCAGGGCTTCCAGAAATCCACGCACACTGGTATTTAATTTGTGCCCATTGATACCTATAAGGCATGTGCCTTCCATAGCCTACCTTGTCACTTATTGATCAGAATATTGGGACCAGATGGAATGAGGTAAACTGAAATTTGTAGATGATTTTGAAAGGTAAAAATGAAAAAAAAAAAGAAAAAGAAATGGAGGAGGGAGAAGGGAAGGAAGTTAAATCTAAAGGCCTGAGAGGAAGACAGATCTGAAGTGCTTTTCACTCCTACTTTGTATGTGTAAAAGATTTCACTCTGAAAAGACACAATAACCTGCTCTGTGCCCTACAAGAACCAAGTGCCCCTCTTTAACCCCATTCTACAGAAGAGGAATCTTTCATACGATACGAATCAATACAATAGCTTACATAACCTTAAAGTGGTCAGTAATCAAGGTGCAGGGAAAAACCAAGATGCTGATCTCCTGTCTTGTATTCATTTTAAAGCAGGGTCCCATTGTAGATTAAAGACTTCTATTGTGCTAAAGTGCTGGAGACTAATTGGAACCATTCTGGCTTTCGTGACTCATAAACTTAATGTTCTTTTAGCATCATTTTGGCTGAGGAGATTTCCTAACCACAGTTTAATAGCAAAAGGCATTTAAAACAACAATCTCAAAAGTCTTTGCAACCTCGCCAATTAGAGTGAAATGAATTGTCTCTTAGAATCAGGGGCTGTGCTTTCACGGGCTACAGTTTCTGATATCGTCACTATGGTGGAAAATGACAATTACTGCTGTTCCATTTTCATCTTGCTCCTAGTTATTCTTCCTAGAACTGAAGCCACCTGCCTGGTCATGTACTTTAACTTGGATCGTCTTCTTGTGGCTTGGCTTGCCTTTCTTTTCTTTCCTTAATTAGTTATTTTAGCTCTGAGAAAGGGTATGAGGTTTGGTTTGTTAGCTCTGGAGCAGCCAAGAAGATTTTCATGTTATCAATGTCTGTTATTATTTACTGAATTCTAGATTCTGTTATAACAAATAACAGACAAGGTTCCCACATATCTTCATATTCTAAAAAATAATAATAATAGTCAAATCACTTTATAGTGTCTTTGTAATCATTTTGTCCTTATCATTTACTGGGTGGAAACAGTCCCTGGTTCTAAATCAATTTGTTAAGCAAAGTTATGAAAATTGGTGGACCAGAAGGTTTGGGTTCTGATCCAGGGGACCCTATTTGATTATGCCTGTATTGTTTACTCCAAGTTTACCTAAATTGACCTTTATTTCTGGTTTAAAAATCCACAAATGGAGTTTCCCTAGGACTTTAAGGACAAAATAATTAGTTAAGAAGAAACAAAACAAACAACAGCGATCCAACCTTTTACTTGGACATACTGGTTTTATACACACAAACACACCCTAAGACATACATATTTATCACTAATCTCTCTTTATTAGGATGCTAATATTTTCCCAGCAACATTCTTGAGAAGTCACTTGCTGCCTTAGGCTCTCCACGAGTAGAACCTCTCCACGAGTAGGGCCAGGAATTGAAAGTCTTTTGAAAATACAAGAAACTAAAGCTAAATTCTGTCTCGGCCCAGTGTACACACTCTTTGCTCCCCACTGTGACTTTACATGTTCTTTGGGACGTGATCCACATTGATTTTTCCTGTTGCCCCATTGCCTGCTTTCCTGCGTGACAGTAGAGCTTTCCTACTCCCACTTCTGTTTTTCTAGTTTTCACATAATTCCTATTCTGTCTCTCTGTGTGTAGCTGGCCACTGCTTACTTTTAATTCTTGGCTTGGTCCTACCTCCCAAAGTTCCACCATTTGGATGTAGGCTTTATTTATGACCTAGCCACAGCCACGAACCTCTTCCCTCTCCAGCTCTTGCAAACACACAGATGCTCTAACAGAAGGCTAGAGACAGAACCTCAGCCCTGCTCCTTGTCCTTAATAGTTTTCTTTGATATCAGCATTTCCTGATCCTTTTATATCTTCCTGAGTTCCTTGCAGCTAGACTCCCTACATTGTATAATTGCCAGGTATTATGTGATACATATACATACATACATATGTACATTATATGTTTATGCATGCATATACACATGCATGCACTGTGTGTGAAATGCTTTAGCTTCCTCTGCTACCTGAAAATCAATAATTTTGTATTTCTGTTTCTTTTTTCTCAGTCTCTTCCTTTTCTTTCATTTTATAGGTATAATTCTCAGAATGTCAAATCTGTCTAACTACTTAACCAGGAGAACTCTTCACACTGAGAAAGAACCAATTACATTTTCTTTGAACTGAGCTGTATCCATGGTTCTGAACACTATGGTTTTAATCTCTCTACTACACTCCTGCCAGGTCAAAGAAGAAAGATTCAAGTCAATTCTGGAGGCCTGAAAGAAATGTCCCTTCACAATAAAATTTACAAGCTTAAAAATATTACTAGAGCTTAAGATCTGGTACAACCTCCCCCATTTAGAAGTTGGTGGCTCACAGACACCTCGGTCTGCACATGTGTACCTCCCTCAATTTCAGCATAGTTTAACTCTTCTACTTGGACATTTTATTAATATATGTGTGGGATCGAAAAGCAAGTCACAGGATATGAGACCATCACAGTTCTAAGCCAGCCCTCTATATACATATATAGATATAGATAAAAATAAATATATAGGTATAGATTAGATACAGTTATAGATACAGACATAAATAGATATATAACCAGCATTGTGTTGAATAGCAATGGACAGGCAGATAACATCTGTGTTATACTTGGGTTCATTCACACAAGATTTATCTCTGTTCTATCTCAATCGCTAATCCAAGACCAATCAGGAAAAGACAATACGGAGTAAATAACAGACCTTTAAATTTTCCTTCAAATGTAAAAGGAATAACCTGATGGAGATTCTTTGTAGCATAAACTTCAGTCCATGTCATGGAACAAAGAAGCCTTCTCCATACTATCAGCATCTACTATACATCCTCACTCTCTCTTCCCTCTGTTGCTCTCTTCACTTTCTCCTACCAACTCCTCCAGTCCCCTTTACACATTAAAATACATACAATATACAAACTGGGAAAATACCTAAATTTTAAGGTTTCCCAATCCTGCCTTAAATTTCTGAACTTCTTTCTCTAGCATTATTACTGAGGCAGTTTCCTTTTAGAGAGCATTTCTAAGAGCGCTTGATGCTCTTGGATGACAAGATATAGTTGTCATGAGTCCTCAAGACCATCTCCTTCGTTGCTGAAATACAAAAACACTGAATACATCTAAAAGAGGGCACTTTCTTGCTGAATACAGAACATTCTTCTCTAAGGACTCCAGGAAGTTGCTCACTGAAGGCCAGAAGGAGTATTCGAACTACAGCCTCAGCATCTGGCATTCTGGGAAGCCATTCACTCCACTAGCTGCACGAGGCAGGAGAGCAGCATCGCGTCTATGTTCTTTCCACAGGACCCTGAACAAAAATGACCAAGTAGCTATCTGGATATCTAAGCAAGCCCGATTCTTCCACGGAACAAAGTAGCATGAGCTTTGTTAATCATTAAGCCGTACTTCCAAGCATTCTTGTTTGGGTGGTTGAATTTTCTGGGATAGTTACTACCAGACTACCCCAAACAAAAATGTTAACTTGCTAAATTGAACTCTCACGCCTGCTATGTGCAATGCATTCTTTAATGCCACCTTTATCCTTTCTCCTGAGTGCACAGGGTCTCCACACTGACTGATTGGCCAGGGTTTTCCCTTCATTTCCCTCTCCAGCTGAAACTTATTTTTCGTTAAATCTCTCTATGTCAAAAGGACCAGGGTTTCTGAATATTTGTACTACTTTAAAACATGTTCAATTTATAAGAGATATTTTAATAATTTTAATTGCTAGCTAGCACTTTAAGTTCAATTTTCTGTATGATCACTTAACCTGATGGAGGGGCTGACCCAAATAGAAGACTTAAGAATGCCATGTGCCTCTTAAGCTATGGGGCTTAAACTAAAGACAAGGTCTCCCTTTTCTTCGGGCCAACCCATTTCAAGGAAAATTGAGCAAGGACACTTCTCTTTAAAAAGTGTTGTGAAATCTATTAAATGCAGAATTAAAGAGTAATATAATGAATTCCTGTGTACCTAGTACCCTGTTTTATCAAATATTTACATTCCACATTGGTCTCGGATTTACTTTTTAGAAAATAAAATATTACAAATACTATTAAGTCCTCCATTTACCCCTTCCCATTCTTGTCTTTATTTTCTTTCAAAGATTAAATCTCCATCATGAATGATTCTGTACCTTGTTTTATATTTATAACCACAGGCATTATTTAATATTGATTTATAGTTAAACATTCACATAAGTAGCATCACATTGTATACCCGTTTATCATTCTACAAGGGTATTTGTACTGAATATTACATTTTGAAAACTTATCCATATGCTAGGTTGTAGATGTACCTCTAGTTTATTTGTCAGCCATTCAGAGGAATAAACCATAACTTTACTCTTTCTCCACTCGGCGAATATTTAGATTGAATGTGACAAGGGACATTCTATACATTCTCCTTTTGCACATGTGCAAGAGTTTCCCTGGCATAGATATAGAAGTGGACTTACTGAGTCAAAGAGTACGTTCATCTACAATTCTAGTAGGTGTTAAAAATTGAGTGGTTATACCAATTCATTTTTACCAGCAGTTTTAAGTGGCCATGATTCTTTATCCTTTCCAGATAAAGAGATTAATCATTGTTGATGAGCATGAAATGGAGCCTTACTGTAATTTAGAACCATGAGCCTAACAGAAAAAGATTTTGACTCTCAGCACCACAACTATGTGACATATATAAACTCTGCTTGTATTTTGCAACCCTATCTTATCTATGTATGTAATAATGTATTTGGAGGGAAAAGGAGGTAAACTATTTGAAGTTGGGTATACTCTCAAAATCCAGGATGTATGTTGACACACATATGTGTCAGTTGGTAAAGACTGAAGGAATAAATAAAGTGAAGTTTCATTAACTCACAGTATGCATTTATCCAAGCAAAAACCTACATAAAAATGACACCTGAAAACCTTTTAGAATCATCTTTCATGGTCTGTAGACTCTTAATGGTAATATCATACTAAGTCAGCCCTCCTGGCACCTGCATTTCAGGCATTAAGTCTAAATTCTGACTTGGGGCTTGATCTTCTACTTACTAAAATAAAAGTATGGCCAGTGTAAGAGACAGAAATAGTTTGTTTGCTTTTTTCTTTGTCTTACCACATCTCAGTACCTTAAAAATAGTTCACATATATTTGGCATATCAAACATACCACACACTATGGCAAGCACTTTTTTAATTTTATTTCTATTAATCTTCACAATGACTCCAAAAATGGTTCTCTGATTGTCACCATTTTAGAAACAGAGAGGCTGAAAAATTATGTAAAGTCACAGAGCTTATACATGTGCTTAATGCTTCCTGATTCAGAAGTCCTGGATCTTCACAACCACACTAAATGGCCTCATTCAAAATTCAGACACCTATGTAACTGTTTTGAAAAAGTTCTTCCTAATGTTAGAAACACAAGCTTTTTCTCTATTTCTGCCCTAGTTCTGACCTCACACACAAAGCTATCATCTATGCCTTTGAACACAGCTCTCATTTCTGCCTGAACCTTCTCTTTCCCAAGTTAGATCCTCTTACATCCTTAAACTGTTCCCATCTTGTGCTCCCCATCTATACACCCTGGTTACTCTCCTCAGGGTGAGCTTCAGATATGATCCCCCCTCAGCAAGTATCATGCCCACAACAATTGCAAGAGCCTATGACCAAGGAGCATTCACTGCAACGGGCTCACCAGCTATCCCATTCCATTCTTTATACCCCACTATGTGCTGCCCTAAATCAGAGTGGCCTTTTCAGCAGCCGTACCACACTGGTGACACATTCCGGGCTCCTGCCAACAATAATTACCAAGTGTTTCTTTTTATCTGTCTTTCTGTTAAGCCACGGCATTCTCAGCCTGCATTTTAATACTTTTTATTTTATCCTAATGTAGGATATTACATTTGTATTCATCAAGCTTTATTTGTTGCAGCCTGCTGAAAATATTTTGGTTTCTGATTCTTTCAATTTACTGGACTTTATATGCTATATTTGTCTTCATCAAACTCATTGATTAAAATCTACCCAGTGGTCTAGATAGGAAGCTTGGTGCTGTGTTCACAGAAACATTTTTCAAACTCATCTTTTCATAAAGTCATTCGAGTCATAAGGTAAGATCCTCTGACTCTATAAATCCATCTAAAAATATTAGCACCAAACCCACATCTCTTCATCTTGACAACGAGGATATCATGAAAAACTTTGTCAACTATCTTTCTAAATTTCAGATAAACTATGTCTATTTCTTCTGTAACCTTGACAAATAAAAAAGAGAAATGGTGCTATTTATTGATAGTATAGTCTCAACGATCCTATATTAGATTTATTTTGCTGTGCCCCTTTATAATGACTCTCCATCTGCCTTATAAAAAAATAAGTTTCAGAATTTCACTTGGTATCCAAAATAGACACACTGGTTTATAGATCATATAATTCACTTCCTTTTCTCTTTAACAGGAAATGAACTTCACTTTTAGGAAGGATATGGTAGATATGGCAGGCCAATATTTCTCCTGGCAACTAGGAGAAATATTGTTACAAAATCATATGTTTAAAGATATCAGAAAACTGTGGAGGCAATGAAGATTAGGAACTAAAATTTCAGATTTGAATGAGCCTTTCCTAAAAGAGTTGACAATCACCACCCATTTCCTTTCCTGGGGTCATTTAACAATAACAAAATAGATGCAAGGATTGAGATGGTCTCTTGCAGAGGAACTGTACTGAGGAAAAGAGAAGGAAGTTGTGACTTTAGAGGTTTCATAGCAGTTGGTCTTATTAAAAACTAAGGAAGTCCTAGATCAAGTTCAGTTTTTGCTATGGATCAGTTGTTGAGTTCTGAGGCAGTGTGGGAGGCTAGGTAGACTAAGTTGGAGTAATTTCGTGGTTCTTGGGATTAAAAATACAGGAGGGTATTTTATGACCTATTTTGTTGCCCCCTTGAGCTATATGCAAAACCTGCAATGGTCAGAATTGAACCCTCTTAGTATGGCAATGCCAACCAGATAGAGATCCACAAGCAACTTAGAAACACTCTAACCAAACCTTGCCCTGACTGGTGTGGCTCAGTGTTAGACATTGTCCAGCAAACTGAAAGATCACTGGTTCAATTCCCGACCAGGACACATGCCTGGGTTGCATTCAAGGTCCCCAGTTGGGGGTTTGCAAGAGGCAGCCAGTGTTTGTTTCTCTCACATCAATGTTTCTCTCCCTCTCTTTCTTACTCCCTCCCTTTCCCTCTCTCTAAAAGTAACTAAATTAAAAATAATAAAAAAAAAGAAAAAGTAAGAAAGACTAACCCAGCCCCAACATAGATCACTTTATGACTAGACTGAAGTGGTATGCCCTTCAAACTACCTCCTTAACAGAATAGAGTGAGAACTTTCTTTAATGGAAAAGAGCATCATCTATAACCTCCATGGTTCTTTTATTTACATTTTCTGTCATAAAATAGAAAATAGGTAGGTACATGAAGAGTTAAAAAAATGTAACTAATAACCAAAAGAAAAACATTAAAAAATAATTTAGGTATTAACCAAAATAAACAAAGACTTAAAAATACTTTTATAAAACAATCAACAAAATGAAAGGCAAAACCTACAGAGTGGGAGAAAATATTGCAAACCATATATATGTGACAAGGGATTAATATCTAAAGCATAAAGAATTCATATAAATCAATAACAAGAAAAAGAATCTAATTAAAAATGGGAAGAGGAATTAAACAAATATTTTTCCAAAGAAGACATACAAATGGCTAACAGGTACATAAAGAGATACTCAACATCACTAAATCCTGTTGTTTTGACAACATGGATGGATCTTGAGGGCATTATGTTAAGTGAAATAAGTTAGAAAAGAAAGACAAATACTATATGATATAACATACAGTGTATGTGAAATCTTAAAAAAAGCTGAACTGATGAAAAACAGATAGCAGAATTGTGGCTACTAGAAGCTGGGGAATAGAAAGGGGGAGAGCAAAGTAGATAAAAGGATACAAACTTGCAATTATAAGATGTTTAAGTTTGGGTAATCTAAGGTACAGCATATTTATTATAGTTAATGCCACTGCATTATACACTTAAAAGTTCCTAAAAGACTAAATCTTAAATGTTCTCACCACAAAAAGAAATGGCGACTTCCGGCCAAGATGGAGGCTTAGACGGACGCGCTAGGTCTCCCTCTACAACTAGAGAGGAATAGAACTACTTCAAAACAAAGGATAACTAGAAATTCCAGAAAATAAAACTACACGGAAGCCCAACATATGAAGTTATAAACCAGCGGCGCCCTTTGGGCAGGTAAGGGGAGCGAAAGGGGGCGGTGCTGTTTGCGGTCGCACCTGGGACAGCGGCGAGGAGAACAACCCCGGCTGCAGTCGAACCCCCGGCAGCTCGCGACCCCAACGCTGGGGAAGGCAGCCACCACATCGCCTTGAACAGTGAGGCCCAGGGGGGCGGGAGGACGGATCCCGGTCTCCTAGCGGAATAACTGTGTGAATCCATCTTGGACCCCCACCCCCAAAGAAAGCGCCACAGGGCTGCGAAATAGGTCGTGGACAGGCACCGGTCGCTGGATTGTGACGACAAAGCACCACGGCACAGCAAGAAAGGCTGCCGAACGGCGCCGGTCGCTGGGTCATTACGAGTACACAGGCACTGCCCCCTACAGCTGGCCCAAGAAAACAAAACGCATCTGTCAAAATGAGGCAGACAACTATAGAAGTCCCGGTGGCACAGCTCACCAGGCAACAGATGGAGAATCTGACAGATGAACAGATAAGAAACCTGTCAGATGCTCAGTTCTGGGCCATTGTTATCAAGTGGCTTACAGAATTCACAAAAGATCTGGAAAAAGATGAGAAAGAAGCGAAAAACACTCATAACGAAAGGAACAAAACCACATACGAGACAGATGGAAATAAAATCCAGAGTTCATTTCAACAAACTGGAATATGGAGAAGGAACAAGCAGTCAACCAATGCAGCGAGAGGAAATGGGAAGCAACGATGAGAGGATCAGAAACCTCTGGGACAGCTATAAAAGGCCCAACATAAGAATCATTGGTTTGCCAGAGAGTGAGGAAGATGAACTAGAACTTGAAAAATTGAGTGAAAATATAATAAAGGAGAACTTCCCAGACTTGGGGAAGGAAATAGACTTACAGGTCCAGGAAGCACAGAGAGTTCCAAAAAAACTGGACCCAGGGAGAACCACTCCAAGACACATTATAATCAAAATGTCAAAAATTAAAGATAAAGAGAGAATCTTAAAAGCAGCAAGAGAGAAGAAAAGAATTATGTACAAAGGGGTCCCAATTAGACTATCAGCTGACTTCTCAAGGGAGACCCTGCAGGCAAGAAGGGACTGGCAAGAAATATTCAAAGTAATGAAAATCCAAAACCTACAACCACGAATACTCTATCCAGCGAAATTGTCATTCAGAATAGAAGGACAGAGAAAGTGTTTCCAGGACAAAATAAAACTGAAAGAGTTCATTAGATCCAAACCACTGTTATATGAGATGTTAAAGGGACTGGTTTAGAAAAAGGAGGATCAAGACAATGAAATCTAAAATGAAAACTGCATCACAAGAAACAACAGAAGCTAGGAAATTGAAACAAAGGCAAACTAAACAGGCAACGAGAGTGGAAAAAGAACTATAGGTACGGGGAACATATTGGGGGGAGGTCAACAGGGAGGGGGAATGGGGAGAGGGAGGGCGATGATATAGGAATTAAGGATCATGGTAGGAGGGAATGGAATAGACAGAGAGGTTGAGAAGAACTGTATGCACAACTAATGGACATGATCTAAAAGGGGGGGACAACTGGAGGGAGGGGGGCCACCGGGTGGAGGGGAGCAGAGGGAAGGGAAATTGGCACAAATGTAATATTATAATCAATAAAACACATTAAAAAAAAAAAAAAGAAATGGCAATTATGTAACGTGATGGAGGTGTTAACTAACACTATAGTGGTAATCATTTTGCCATATATGTGTATCAGATCAACAAGTTATACAACTTGCACTCACACAATGCTATTGGTCAATTAAATATCAATGATGTTGAGAAAAAAATGAATTAATACTTTTCAAATGCATATGAACATTTACCAATATATTAGATACTGGATCATAAAGTACTCTCAAGAAATTCCAAAGAACTGAAATCATATAAAATAGAAGGTCTGTCCAGAAGGTATCCAGCCATGTAATATGAAAAATAGAGGCATTTATTGAAGCAGATACAAGATACAAGAAACTTTGTACATAGGACAATGACACCTCATTTCTCTTCAAAGCAGGCACCTTGTGATCTCACACAGTTCTCCAAATCTCCATCAGCTGCCCAGTCATATTTTCCTGAGTCTCACCAATGGTCTGAAATCTCTTCTCTTTCAAAGGTGATTTCAGTTTTGGGAAAAGCCAGAAGTCGCAAGATGCCATATCTGGGTGGTAGGCACGCACTGAGTCACCTGGGTGATTTGATATTTTGTCAAAAAATTCTGCTCAAGACAGTGCATGAGCGGGCCCATTGTCATGATGAAGCTGCCAATCACCAGTTGTCCATAGCCGTGGCCTTCTGAATCATCTGAATACTTTCCATGGAGGAATGTTCAAGCTTAATGCAAAATTTGATGCAGATTCATTGCTCAACTCGCTCAGTCATTTTGAATGTGATAGCCACACAGTGCACATGCTCACTCAACAGCATCTACCACCCTCCACTGACTAACACAATGAAGTCATCATTACTTACGCATGCTCAATCCAGTCCACTCTCCTTAGCTGCCAGGTTACATTCATGTCACACAAACTATTCTCATTATATTAATGGTGGCTGGACTTTTTCTGGATAGACCTCGCATATTCTCTGGTCACGTTGCAATTAAACTGAATGACAATGGAGTAAGAGCAAAAAGAGCATGTGCCATGCAGCTAAAACAGTGCCTGGGGGGATTTTTTAAATCTTTAAATGGATATATTAGAAAAACAGTTGAGAATGAGTGATCTAAACTTTTAACTCAAGAAATCTATCTGAAAAATAGCAATATTAAGTCTAAAGGAACTACAGGGAAGCATGTAGTAAAAACAAGAGCAAAAATCAATAAACAGAAATGAGACATTACAATAGAAAATTAACAAAGTTAAAGTTGCTTCCTTGGCAAGATTAATGAAAGTGATAAATACCTAGCAAGATTAATTTAGGAAAATGAGAGACAGAGAAAGAGAGAATGAATACAAATTACCAATATTAGGAATAAAAGAAGGGACTTCATAACAAATCTTACACGTTAAAAGTATAATAATAGAATATTAGGAGCAACTTCATGTAATTAATTTGACAACATAGACTAAATGAGGAAATTCTTTGAAAAATAGTATTTACCAAAACTTATCAAAGAGGTAATAGGAGATCTCTTGGTTTAATATCTTTTAACATAATTGAGTTGGTAATCAAAAACATTCCTACAGAGGCAACTCCAGGGCCAGATGTCATCACTGATAAATTATGTCATACATTTAAAGAAGAAATAATACCATTCCTACACACTCTTTCCAAAATCAGAGCAGGAAACACTTCCCAACCCATTTTATAAAACCCACTTAACCTGACACAAATGACAAGGAAAAAATATTACAAGCTGACATCCCTCATGAATATCAATGAAAACTCCTCTATAAATTATTAGCAAAGTGAATCCAGCAATGGATAAATGGATAATGCATCAGGACCAAGTGCACCACTCCACAATTCCAGCCCTCTCTCTCCCTCTCCTCGCCCTGCATGTTCTAGATGGCGGCTTTCTTCAGTCTGTAGTGCCAACCTTAGAGGTTGCAACTTCTAACTTAGGGCTACCTCAGAGTCACTTCTTTGTGCTCTTTTAGCACTGCAAACCCTGTGGAACCAATTCTCCATGCCAGTATCCTCTGTTTAAAACATTCAGTGTACTCTGTTTCCTAATGAAACGCCAACTGCAAGGCAGGGCAGTTAAACAGGAAGGCAGGCTTTCCTTTCACTTAGACACTTAGCATATAATTCTCCCTCTACCTCAAAGACTGTCTCCTCCCTCTCTTTCCCAGCCTCCTCATGCTCAGAGCCCACCAGCTCATACCTCCATCTTCCTTTGAATTCAGCTCCAATGGCACGTTCTCAGGAAATCCTTCCTTCCTGATATTCCATAGCCTCTCTGTGTGCGCTTATCATAACACCCCGCTGCAGTGCTTATTAACTTGTCAGTGTGGAGAGAGATAAATAGATGACAGATATAAATATTTCTGTCTCTCTATATATAATATAACATGTTTTTCGCACTATAAGATGCACCTAACCATAAGACGCACCTAGGTTTAGAGGAGGAAAACAAGAAAAAAAATATTCTGAACCAAATGGTGTACTAAAATATTTAATAAAATATAACAGAATAATATTTCAACCATGTAAAGTGAGCAGCAGTCAACAGTGGTATTAAAGAACCATCATCACTGTCATTAACAAATGAGGAGAGACTTTAAGGTTCAAGTACTCTTCTAGTTTTCTGGGAACTGCAGGTCAGGTAATACACATCCCGGTCTGTGACACAGTATTTGCTCCATAAGACGCACACACATTTCCCCCCAGTTCTGGGAAAAAAGCAAGTGCATCTTATGAAGCAAAAAATATGGTATATCTATATAGAGGTCATCTACATATAGATATATTCTAGAATATATAGATATATCTTATATATCTGATTATATATTATATATTCATATATAATACTATACATTAAAAAAATTCAAGTCCTTCACATATTCTGGCATAGAGTAGGGTGCAGGGTGTTGAGTGAATGAATATGTAGAAGGCATAAAGAAAGACTTGGTCTCAACTCTAGACCTCAGCCCGGTGGAAATGCCAGTTTCCCAAGGCACAGTATCGAATACCTGCATTCATTAGTCATGTGCCTTATACAGCTGATTCTAACAGAAATCTGGCTTTTAGGGACATGGAATTACTAATTCATTAACAACTGGATGTTAGTATTTAAAATGTGCCTGTTCATTTGATGCACCTCTGTGACAAGATAAAAATACCTACAATATAAATGTTCACACGAAAAGTCCACAGCCACCACCATAATTTCACAAGCAATAGAGTCAATGGGGTCAAAATTAATTTCTACTCACCCAACATAAACTGTTCATCAATCTTGACAAGTGGAAAGGCATCGGCCATTTCCCAGGCTGAACTGGTCCTCTCCCGGAGCACAGGCAAGGACTCACCACTGTGAGGTGTGATGGAGTATTGGACATTGCCATGCACCTGCCAGGGAGCAGCAGATGAGTTGTCAGATACTGACCTGCAGCCAGGCCCCGCCCAACACCACGTCTGCCCTGCCACCTGGGAGAGAAGGGAGTCCGGCTACAAAGGCTCTGGACTCGGTAGCTGCTAGCTCAGAGCATGATGCTGGCTTCAGAAGAAATTTACCAGCCCAGCCCAAGGCTTTCCTCACCATGAGGATCCCATTAGCCACCTCTACCCAGGGACTCTTGGGTCTGCTCTTGCAGTCTGCTCTGTTCCTTTGATGTTGGATGCCCTGGACTTGCCATTTTCCTGTTGAGTGCGTATATTGCTCTTCCCAAACACTCCCTCCTAACCCCACCTTCCCCAAAGAGGACTCTATTAAGCAATTAAAGACAAAATTTGGTGAAAGCACACTCAAGGGCTACCATAAAGATGCTCAACAGAAGTGATAGCCAAGGCAGAGAGAGATGAGCGCAGTTGGGGAAAGGCCCTAACCCAGAAGGCATCCTCTCCTCTCTCTGACTCTCCCCACATAATTCAGGCTCAGTATTTGTATCTTGAGTGAAGAAAACAATCTTATCAATGTTATCCCCAATATAAACTAGGTCTCAGCCTTATTTTGTTTTTCAAAGAAATCTCATAATACTTACTGTAGCCTGTTACTGCAAACGAGTTGTTTTTTTCCTTCTGTAATAGCTTTTCCCCACTGAACTCTAAGCTTCGTGCAGGCATACTATGTGCACAAAGGCCTGGCACATAGTAGGTCCTCAAGATTTGCTGAATGAACGGATGTGTGGGGGTCCTAAATCAGAGTACCATAAAATCTAAGGGGTCCTTGCAGCACAAAGTCTTATTGGGATTTGGGGGGAGAAGTTCTGAGAGGCTATTTAGGGTACAAATGTGTTTGAAGGGCCCTTTCGGGAAGACAGTTTCCATCCTGGCAACAAGATGCCTGGGGTTGGGATCAGAGGAGATGAATCAAAGATCTAACCACCCAAAGATTTTCCCAGACTTGAGACACATAAGGACTTAAAAGCAGGGACAGTTAAATTTATTTTTAGTTTATATATCCCAGTTCACAGTACAGGAGAAGAGGCAAGGATTGAGGGGAGAAGCTCAAGTCAGGAATAAAGCGCATTTGATTGGAACAGTCCCTGTATATTTTAAGGTTCTGCATTTTGAACATGGAATACAGGAGATTTGACTATCTAACTATATTTACTTATCCAAATAAATTTTAAGTTCCTTGAGGACAGAAACCCTGTTTTACACTATAAGGTCTTCTTCGAATTACTTCTTTTTTTAAAAAAATCACTTCTTCCATAAAAATTATGTATTATTACATATATGTATCATTATATATGTTATATGTTACATACAAGGGAGGACCCCAAAAATGGAATTTATAAAAATTGTATATTTATTTTTACATGTTTAAACTTCAATCACCTTCAAAGAACTCTCCATTTGATGCAATACACCTATCAAGATGTTCTTTCCACTGTTCAAAACAGTTTTTGAACTCATTGATTTTGATGCCTTTTAATGCTGCTGCTGTTTTTTGTTTCACCTCTTCCACATCAGCAAAATCTTTTTTTTGAGGACTTTTTTCATCCAGGGAAACAAACAAAAAAGTTGATATCAGGTGAATAGGGAGGGTGGAGCATGAGGTTCATGCCATTTTTGGTCAAAAACTGCTGCACACTCAGCGTGGTGTGCATAGGGGCACTTGTAAACTACCCATCAAGAAATGGGCAAACGCTTTAAAAGAGTCTTCTAAAAAATTCACTGAGACTGAACACAGCCTCTCACAACAACACCAGCTAGTACACGGATACAGATGGGTTCCTCGAATGCTCATTTAGCAAGGGAAGCCTGTACTACAAAGGGTCTGCCTTCCAGAAGATAATTCCAGGTTTTGGGGGGGTCACTTCTGGTAGCTGCGCTAAACAACCAAAGATGCCAGAGGAAGAACTTGGACTGCACTCAGGCAGGAGCTCCCCCAGATTATTAGAAGCAGCTAACAATCAGGGGCTGCCTGACACTGCCATTCCCATGGAAACAGACACTGCATCTGGGAAACCCAGAGTATGAGAGCTTAAACTAATCATTGTAGCAAATAAATAAATAAACAAATAAATAAATAAATAACATCCTATTTTCTTCTCGCAATGTGGAAATGGTGATTAGTTAATGGACCCTGATCCTTTTTCCTGGGAGGAGGTTTTTATAGAAATAGGGATAGAAGTGCATCCTATTAAACATTTGCTGTGCCTGTTTATCCCGAGCTACATTAATTCCATTTTCCCACCAGCACTTCAAAACTCAATAGGACCCCCAGTCTGAGAGTTAAGTAGGAATTATAATATTAAACCAGACAGTCTGAATATGTATCTATTTACTTTGCATCCTATACTGTAAGCATTGCTCGAAAGACAAGTCAGGTGCCTAATGCCCAAGTCTTCATGTTGTTTGTGTTCATCAAATGAGAACTCTTTTGGTATGTAAATTCTTATAAAACACATATAACTTTTCAATAACAGTATGTGCCTCAACAAAGCCATTAAGATTATAGATAAAATTTTGATCAGGTTAAAAATTGAGACCTCCCTGAACTTAATGTATATTAAGAATTTAATTGTATTTATTAGTTTCTTATTCTGTGACTCTAAATAGAATACACTGGGGTTTATGGAGAAAATATGATTTACAGGCAAGCTTAATGAGCCAACACGTGCACTGCCTCAAATGAAAGGCTTGGCATTCATTTTTCCATCAATGCTACTTGTATAAGGAGCAAAATAAGTCACGCAGACAACCTGGTTGACCCCAATTTCATAGACTGAACAAGAGAGAAATTGTAAATGTGTGTTTCAATCAAGGGAATAGAATTCTCTGGAAAAAAAGATACTGCAAATCTAAGAGTGACGTCGCCATATTTTCTTTCAAATAACTGTGGAAAATAGACCGACTTCTGGTGCCTTGAGTGCAATAGGAGAAGACTGAACACAAAGTTTCTTGAATTTAGATAAGAAGAAACCTCACTTATTTACTGTTTGCCTCACCCCAGCTTCCATTCACTCACACATCCCTTAACTTACCACCAACCAGCACTTCACACCCCAGCAGCAACAATAACTATGAGCTCCATCTCTCTTTACCCCTGAACCTCATTCAGGCAACTACTCAACTGACAATTAAATATTTGTTTTTAAAAAAAATGCCTTTGTTGGTCTATTTCATTTTACTAAATATTATTTGAATTCATATATAGTCTCAACATATTTAACTGTTTGCTTTAGATTATAGTTTATGTTCTTTGAAATGTAGGAGATTCTAATTTCTATCCAACATTGTTACTCCATTGTTTCATAAAACATACAAATACATCCACTCATGATTTTCTCAAACTCAGGTAAGTCGTTACTGCTTTAAACACCTTCAAATTCTGGTCTATTCCTCTATAAATATTTTCAAATATTTTAATATTTCAAGAACTGGTTGGGGTTTTTGTATGGGCTGGGAACACATTACTACATTCCCATTTAAAACAAAGGGATATGAGCTTCTGGTCAAGATGGCAAGATGGCATAAGTAAGCATGGCTCACCTCCTCACACAACTACATCAAAATTACAACTAAAATATAAAACAACCATCACATAGGACCTTCAGAAATCAAGTTGAATGGAAGTCTGACAGCTGTGAAATTAAAGAAACCACATTTGCCCAGACTGGTAGAAGGGCCAGGGATGCAGAATGGTCTGGTCCCACATCCATGTGTGGTGTATAAAAATTCGCAAGGGATATCTCAGGAGTGAGAACTCCCAGTCCCACACCAAGTCTCCCAGCCCAAGATTCCAGTGCCAGGAAGATAAGTTCCCATAACTTCTGGCTGAAAAAACAAGTGGGGAGTGATTTGGTGGAAGAAATTTCTGGAGTCCCAAGCAGTCCCTCTTAAAGAACCCACATATGTACTTACTCATATTCACTCCCTCTGAGCTCCAGCACTGGGGTAACAGCTTGAAAGCCACCAGTGGCGTACAGGGAGGAACTGAAGTGTCTGGCATCAAGGCAAGTGCTGAGGGACAGGTTTCTCCCAGACAGAAAGGGGGGCAGGGCCATTGCCCTTTTTCTGAACCCTCCCCCAACAAAGTCACAGGACTAGCAGTCAGGTGCCATATCTGAGACTCCATAAACCTTGTTAGCACTGTTTGTACTGCACTGGAGATCCCCTGAGGCTCTGTCCCACCCAAGTTAAAGACCCACCCAAGATGCTAATAGGGTCTTTCCATATGAATGGCTGGTTTTTGTTCATGTTTTCACAACTTCCTAAATCCTCTCAAACAAGCAAAAGTCAGCCAAAGCGAGCCTGCAGTCACCATACCTCTGGCTAAGTAGCCTCAGGCCTGGAACTAGCAGCAGCCAGCATAGAGTCACAGCTTGACTTCACTTAGAAATCTTCAAACCCAGCACAAGTAGCAACCATCTCAAATTGCTCAGAACACAGGTGGGGGGTGATCTTGGCCTGCACCACCTGGGAAACCCCAGGGCTATGCAACCAGTGAACAGCTACAGACCACTTTGGAGCACTACCACCCTGCCCTTGCACAGCTTATCTTCCATGGAAGGCAGAGGTTGGTGATCAGAGGTCATGGCCAATCTTTACAGCTGACTGGCCTGGGTAAATTCCTCCCATTGACCTGCCAAGAGCAATCAAGGCTCAACTACAAAAGAAAGGTGTACTCAGCCCACAGAGAGGGTGTATCTTGAACACCCAGCTTGGGTGATAGTGGAGGCTGTGCCACTGGACCCTACAGGACACCTACTACATTAGGTCATGCTATCAAGACACAGAGTCATAGTAGCTTTACCTAATACATTGAAACAAACACAGGGAAGCTGCCAAAATGAGAAGACAAAGAAACATGGTCCAAATGAAAGAACAGTTCAAAACTCCAGAAAAAAACTGAACAAAATGGAGATAAGCAAATGCAGAGTCCAAAACACTGGTTATAAGGATGCTCAAGGAACTTAGGATCTCAACGGCATAAAAAATACGCAGTCAGAAATGAAGGATTCACTAATTGAAATAAATAACAATTTATAGGGAAACAACAGTAGAGAATGAATGAAGCCAAGAATCAAATCAATCATTTGGAGCATAAGGAAGCAAAAAGCAACCAATTAAAACAAGAAGAATGAATCCAAAATCACAAGCATAGTATAAGCAGCCTCTCGGACAACTTCAAGTGGTCCAACATTCCCATCACAAGGGTGCCAGAAGGAGAAGAAAAAGAGCAAGAAACTGGAAATCTATTTGAAACAATAATGAAAGAAAACTTCCCTAATTTGGTGAAGTAAATAGACATGCAAGTCCAGGAAGCACAGAGATTTCCAAACAAGATGGATGCAAAGAGGCCAACTCCAAGATACATCATAATTAAAGTGCCAGAGGTTAAATAAAGAGATAATTTTAAAAGCAGCAAGAGAAAAGCAGTTTAACAGGGGAGTTCCCATAAGACTGCCAGCTAATTTCTCAAAAGAAACTTTGCAGGCTAGAAGGGATTGGCAAGAAATATTCAGAGCCATTAAAAGCAGGGACCTACAGCCAAGATTGCTCTACTCAGCAAAGATATCATTCAGAATCTAAGGGCAGATAAAGAGCTTCCCAGACAAGAAAAAACTAAAGGAGTTCATCATCACCATATCATTATTATATGAAATGTTAAAGGAGGTTATTTAAGAAAAAGGAGATTAAAAATATGAATAATAAAATGGCAATAAATACATATCTATCAACAATTGAATCTAAAAAGCAAACTAAGCAAAGAAGAAGAACAGAGACAGAATGAAACATAGAACGGAGAGCATTTTGACTGTTGTCATATGGGAGGGGGTGTGGGGGAACAGGTAAAGAAGTGAGAAGATTAAGAAGTACGAACAGGTAGTTCCAGAATAGCTATGGGGATGTAAAGTCCAGTATAGGGTTAGGAGCAGCCAAAGAACTTACACCATGACCCATGGACATGAACAATGGTGTGGGTTTGCCTGAAGGAGTGCGAGCTGGGTGGAGGCTGTCAAAGAGGGAAAAACTGGGGCAACTGTAATAGCAGAATCAATAAAATATTTTTTAAATAAATAAAACAAATTTGTCCATCAATTATATCATAAAAAAAATAAAGGGATATGAGCTCCTGGTATTCAAATATTTATTATATAAACCATTTTCAAGAATGGCAAGTATCTCTAAATGTTAATACTGATAATATGAGTTGGTATATAATTTTTCTTCTTTATAATGTTTCTGCTTTACAAGTTTTCCATATTAAACATTTCCTTTAGAATTACAAAATAATGTTTTTTAAATGTATAGGGAAAAGCTTTCAGATAATGTTCACTTACCGTATTGTTGCCCATATATGTGATATTGTTATTCTGAAACTGTTGTGTGTATGAGGGACAGGAGTTGGAAATGTAAGCTTTACACATTTGTGTAAAAACTCTAGCCCAGATTTTGAATTTGGAACATCACTATAAACTAGATTTGTTCATGAAAAAGCGTAGAAACAAGGGTAATCGGGGAAACCTGAGTATCCTTGGTGCCCATACTGAGGTCTCCAAATACTCCAAAAGAATTATTAGGAAAAGACATACTACCCACAAACATAAATAGTTAAAATATATGAAAAGGAAATTTACAGGTGACGAAACCCATATAGCTAATAAACATGAAAAAATGTTCAACCTTAATAATAATCAGGGGTGTACAAAAAAATAACATTTAATACCCATCACAGGGGCAAAAAGCTAAGTCTGACAATGTGAAATGCTGATAAAGGTGTGGAACAACAGAATTCTTACACACTGCTGGTTTGGATTTAATCACTTAAAGAGCTTATTGAGATATAATTCACATATTTACAATTCCCCCATTTAATGTGTAAAACTGAATAGTTTTAAGTATCCTCACAGCCTATGCAGCCATCACCACACTTAATTTTAGAACATTTTCATTACCTTTTAAAAAACTCCATAACCTTTAGCTATCACTCTCCTATCCCTCCATCCTCCCCTTCTGAAGCAACTATTAATCTAGTTTGTGCATTTCCCTTTCTGGCTATTTTATACATGTGGGATCAAATATATGTAATTTTATGATGGGCTTCTTTCATTAGCATAAAGCTCATGGTTCATTGTTGTAGCATTTATCAATACATCATTGCTTTTTATGGCCAAATAATATTCCCTTTTATAGATATACCTCATTTTGTTTACCTATGCAACCATTGATGAACATTTGGGATTTTTTTTTCATCTTTTATTTGATGAGCTGGCTATTATGAATAATGCTGCTAGAAATATACACATATACTCATAAGTTTTATATGAACATGTTTTTATTTCTCTTACGTATATATCCAGAAATGGAACTGGTAGGTCATATGGTAACTCTATGTTTAATCATTAGAGGAAGTGTCACACTGTATTTACAAAGAGGCTGCACCATTTTACCATCCCACCAGCAATGCATAAGGGTTCCAATTTACTCACATCCTAGCCAACACTTACCTGATTTATTGATTCTAGCCATCCTAATGCAGATGAAGTGGTATGTCATTGTGGTACAGTTTTTGTACTTCCATAATGACTGATGATGTCGAGCACCTTTTCATGTGTTTATGGCCACTTGAACATTTTCTTTGAAGAAATATCTATTCAGATCCTTTACTTATTTTTTGTTATTGAGTTATAAAAATTCTTTAAATATTCTAGACACAAATTAGTTATCAAGTATATGATTTTCAAATACTTCTCCCATTCTGTGGGTTGTCTTTTTACTTTCTTGGTGGTGTCCTTTGAAGCACAGAAGTTTTTAACGAGGTCCAATTTATCTAATTTTTTTTTTGTTGTTGCTCAGCTCTTGCTAAACCCAAGATTATAAAAATGTCCTCCTATGTTTTCTTCTGAGTTTTATAGTTTCAGCACTGAAGTAAACATAATACAGCAGTCCCTCTCTATATCATGGTTCACTCACTTATCGCGGCCTCACTGTATCATGGGATTTTTTTTCATTTTTTTTCCTTTTATTTTTTGGTTTTTCAATTACAGTTGTCCCATTTTTCCCCCATTGCTCCCCCCCACCCAACCCACCCCTTCTCCCACAATCATATCCCTCCCCGTTGTCCATGTCCATGAGTCACTTATACACATTCCTTGACTAAATCCTTCCCTTACTTATCCCCCTTCTCTTCCTCTTCCCTCCCCCCTATTGAATGCTATTCTACTCTTTGTCCTATTTAGTTCATTTGTTTGTGTTGTTCTTTAATTTCCTGTATCAGGTGATATCCTATGGTATTTTGCTTTCTTTGCCTGGCTTATTTCACTAAGCATAATTCTCTCTAGTTCCATCCATGTTGTTGCAAATGGCAGGAGTTCCTTATTTCTCTCTGCTACATAGTATTCCATTGTGTAGATGTACCACAGTTTTTTGATCCACTCATCTACAGATGGGTACTTAGGCTGTTTCCAGCACTTAGCTATTGTAAACAGTGCTGCTTATCACGGGATTTTTAAAAATATTATATTTAATTATTTATCGCGGATTTTTCGCTATATCACGGGATTTTGTGGTACTGTACAGTAAATGCTAAAATAAATGTAAGGCTCCTACTTTGCGGGTTTTCACCTATCGCCGGGGAGGGGGAGTCTAGAACGTAATACCCGCGATAAGTGAGGGATCACTGTATACTAATCAGGTGGAGATTATAGAATAGCCTATACTAACAAACTCAATAGAAGATTCATGTATTAAAAGTTTCTTTATAAGTATTTTATAGACATCAACTGTTGCAGCTCCTGCTTAACCAATGACCCTGACCACAAAAAAATTGGGCAAGTGAAAGAGACTCGTACCAGAACCAGCCGAAACACTGCCTGCACATCCTGTTCTCAGACATCATCAGTGAAAACTGTGGATGGAGCAATGACACTACATGGTGATGCACACAGGAGATAACATTAAAACCGTCCAAGAGCAGAGCTGAGAAACTGCACATCACCAGAAATCCTTAGTTCCCCTCTTCCCATGGTTCCCCTATATAAACTAGCCAGGACACCTGAGATGCTAAGATGGGATTTGAAATGAGAGTCCCTCATCTTCCGAGTTGCTGGCACCTGAATAAAACCACTTTCCTTTACATCAGCACCTACATCTTTAAGATTAGCTTTCAAAGTGGCGGGCAGTCAGATCTGCATTCAGTTACATGTTTACATTATGCCTTTGATCCAATTTCAGTTCATTTTTATATATGGTGTGAGGTAAGGCTCTGTCTTCATTGTTTTCCAGATAGCTATCCAGTTACTCCAGCACCATTTGAAAGGACTTTTCTTTCCCCATCAAATGATCTTAGCACCCTTGTTCTGAAACAAATAACCATAGACATGTGCGTTTATTTTTGAATTCTAAATTCTATTTCATTGATGTATACGCCTGTTGTTATGCCAATATCAATTCTATTTCATTGTCAATATTTCTGTCCTTATGTTTGTACCACACTGTCTTGATTACTCTTGCTTTTTCTAAGTTTGGAAACCAGGAAGTGTGAGTTCTCCTACTTTGCTCTTTTTCAGAATTGTTTTGGCTATTCTGAGTCCCTTGTGATTCATATGAATTTTGGAATCAGCTCGTCAATTTTTGCAAAGAAGTCAGCTAGGACTCTGATAGGGATTGTGTTGAATCTGTAGGTCATTTTGGAGAATATTGCCATCTTACCGATGTGAAGTCGTCTGATCCACAAACATAGAATGCTTTTCAATTTATTTAGATCCTCTTTAATTTCATCCAACAGTGTCTTGTAGTTTTCAGAGTATAAGTTTTGTACTTTTTCTGTTAAATGTATCCCCCAGCATTTTGTTTTTTTGACGTTATTGTGAATAGAATTGTTTTCTTAATTTCATTTTCAATTTGTTCATTGCAAGTGTATTAAAAATTCAATGATTATTTCCTCTTGACCTTTTATCCTGCTACCTTGTTGAACTCACTAATAGTTTTAATCATTTTGTAGTAAATCTTTTAGAATCTTCTATATGTAACATCACGTTATCTACGTATTGGGAGAAAAAAGTTTATGATGCACATACATGTATATCATAAGAACTCCACCTCATAGGTCCCAGCGTCTATCCATTATAGCAGTTAGCCAAGCTAAAATTCAGCATGCAGACTAACAGCTAAGAGTAAAGCTTAATGACTGCTGTTCTAGAAGGTGAGTGGAATTTGTTACATAGTGAGCGACTGTTACATAGTACAGCTCATTTGAGATATAAAAAGATGTTTGTTTTTATTCTCAGAAAGAGATCAGAGCTCCCTGTCACTGGCACGAGGGTTTCCTTTGCTAAGACCTCTTTCTGTAGGTTTAACATTATTAAACATCTTTTCTGTTAATTAAATTAATATTGCCAAGCATATCTTTATGCAGAGATTCTTTAAAGGGACAAATTATTATTGCAATTTGCCATTCCAGCCCGTTGTCTTGCACTTGGGGGGTCCCTCCTATGGAGGTGGAGGAAACTGGATTTCTCCCTCTGCGGCCATAGGACTATCTTTGGGGTTGCAGTTGAAACCTCTGAGCTGGCACCAATAAATAGCACCCTTCCCCCAAAACAGGTTCAGAACAATTTGAAAATTAAAAATAAAAGATGAAGGTAAAATACAATGTCAACCTTTACAGGGATCAGCTGGACATGAAGATATTTTCACTGAATCCCAGCATCAGGCACACGTGTGACCCAGATGTGGGCAGGGGTGGACAAGAGGCCACGACTAGCCTCGTGGATAGAACAAGCAGTGGGGAGCATCTGCCCTCCCCGGGTAGCCTCCCTTCTAAGAGGAAGATGAGCTGAAAAGAGTATGCACAATTAATCTAATTACTCATTCCAGTTAACCTAATTTGCTAATTAGATGCTATTCTCCATAGCACCAAGACAGAATGAGGAAAGGGGCAGAGGTAACTTAATTGAACTCTCTTTACAGGAAACAAATGAACAAAATCTTCAAAATCATAGAACAGGCATTCCCTTTTACCAGTTGTTAACAGAAAGAATGAAAAAGAAGAAAAAAAACCCCAGCTACAAAATCTACATCCAAGAAAACAAACATAACAGGCACAGCTTAAATCTTGTCTGCAATATTTGCAAACATGATTCAATATATTTAATGAGATGGACCAAACATTAAGGTCTTGTTAGTGGTCACTCATTTTGACCCAAGACTGGGAATTCTAATCTTGTGGCTGCCTGGGGCCTCCTCCCAGCATGTGCATAGAACCTCCACTCCAGGACGTTCCATTTTTTTTCTCATGAGTTTTCAATGCTGAGTTATGAAAAGGAGGCGTTCTCCTAACTGCATTAAGCAAAAATCTGTAAGCTCCAGGTTTTGGCAGTCTCTACGCAGCCAAATGAAGCATAGAAGGGATCATCAAGCATTTTCAAAAACACTCGCAAGGGAATGTTCCATTTGCAGTTGAACTGTGACAAATGAATCCTTTTCTAAATGTCACAAGCCTAGACTTAATGGAGTGAAACACACGCAAAACGGACAGGGAAAGCAACCGATTCTACTGCCCTCAGAACCAATACTTTTCCTCCGCAGCAATCGAAACATTTGGAAATTTCGCGGTATAAATAAATGCTTTGCAAAAATTATTTAGAAAGCTCAAATGCAGACAGATAAAATGCGGCATGTCATGCAAAGTGCTGTTTTAAAAATTGCTGCTGGGTAAACACAGCACACCCAGAAGTAGTCGTATGGTTGAATGGTCAGCGATTCATCACCAAAAGACAGACCAAATATTGCTCAGCCATACATATGTTATTCTAAATTTAACTGTTGAAAGAACAAACCAAAGATCATAGCTGCCAAAGAAGGGAGAGACAAAGAAATAACACAATTGGTTGTTGGCATGGCCCTATGTGAGCTTTAGCAACCCCACAATTTTTAAAGAGGGCAAGTTGTTGTTGTTTATGTTTTTGTGACTGTAAGTAATATTTCATAGAAGATTCAGCAAAAGATCCAAGAGAGCAAGAATCAAGTTCTCTGCCCTGTCCATTTTGTATTTCCAAAACAAAGTACCAAGTGTGGTACAAAATAAATGCTCAGTAAATATGCCTCCCTATCCTTTTTTTTTTTTTTAATTTAAAGCCCTGCATGACCTGTCCACCACCACTCACCCCACCCCACACGCATTTCCTCTCTGCCCTCTCTGCTTCAGCCACATTTGCAACAGCTGCTACTCAGCGTCCTGAGCATGCTCCCAACTGAGGCTCACCACACTTACTCTGCTTGCTGATACGCACGCGGCTCCTCGCAACTGTTCATCCATCTTTTTCTCAGAGAGGTTTCCCTCAACAGTCCATCTGAAAGGTCAATGCCCTCCCACCCACCAAACGACTCTGTATCTCTTTGTTCTGCCTCATTCTTAGCCGCATTTATCACGTTCCAATGTATTATATAGCTTAAGTGTTTATTATCAATGCCCCCCAATCTCATAGGAGCTCCATGAGGGTAGGGACTTTTAATTTGCTAACTGAAAGTCTTTAAAAATTAAAACAATATCTGGCGGAAACATGAGTTGAGTGATGATTATGTACAGTGCTGAAAGGCTATGAGACTTAGCAGGAGGATCACTTTGTTAAGTTATACAAATGTGTAACTGCTATACTATACACCCAAAATTAATAAAAAATTGAATGTCAACTATAAATGAGAAAAAAACTTTTTAAACATTCCTTGAATGAATCAGTGGGTAAACCTTTCTGTATGACAATATTTCAGGGGCACTCTTCAGACTGCATGCAGTTAGATTGCAGTTTTTGGTATCCAACCTAAGGATCTCTTCCTATGGCTATCAGGTTTAAAAATGAACATTTATGGGATTATTAGTAAATTTGGATATTTTTTGCCATCTTATTTTTTAAGTACTTAATTTATCTGTTTTTCTTTTTCTCCTTTTCTAACTTTGTGGATATACTGAACTTTAAAATTTTCTTTTCTTTCCCTTGTTTATTTGAATGTTTAAAGTCCCTGGTTTTTTATTTTTTGTTTTTTTTCCAAATTAATTTACTCTAAGTTTTTCTTCTGATTACAAAAGCAATACTTAACTACTTTAGCATTTAATATGATGCAACACAAAGACATGGTAGTAAGCAGAATTCTAAGATGACCCCCAGTTTTCCAACCCCTGGATAATGCCCTCCTGGCTATGGGCAGAACCTGTGAATATGGGGCATTAAATGACAAAGGTAATGAGAGAGTCACTCTAGTGACTATGTGTCATTATATAAAAGTCCATCCTAGCAAACTGAAAAAAAATCATCCAGCCAGCTCAGAGAAGTAACCTCCCATGTTGCAAGAGGGCTAGGACCTGGGAAAATCCTCTAGGAGCTAAGAGTAAACTCCTGCAGATTTCCAGCAAGAAAATGGGGACTTCAGCTCTACAACCACAAGTAACTACGTTCTGCCAATGACCTGAATAAGCTTGGAAGAAAACCCCAAGCTCTGGGTGAGAATGCAGCTGGGTGACACCTTGATTTTGGCCTAATGAGTCTCCGAGCAGGGAACTCAGATACACCATGTGCTGGGGCTTGAACTAGAGTAGAAAATTTTTACAAAAACCCCTAAGGTGACAGTTGCCCCCAAGCAGGTACAGAATGTTAGTTGTATGTATCAGGTAAACTCCCATAGTAACAGTTGCCCCCAAACAAGTGCAGAATGTTAGCTTTGCGGTTGCACGCATTAGCCAAACATAGATACCCTGAGCCCCACCCCTGCTTCACAACGGTTGTGTTGTGCTACCACCCCAGCTAGCAACCCAGGATATGGGTTTATACTATATAAGCAGCTTTGTACTGAGGCTCAGGGCTACTCACTTGAATCCCTGCGTGGAGTGAGAGTGGGTAGTCGCTAGCCAGCTAATAAAGGCTGTTTAAATTCTAATTTGGTTGTCTCCAACCGTTTGGTTCTCGCACTTGGTCCACAACAACCATGCCCAGGCTGCTGATCTATAGAAGTAATAGATGGGTCTTGTTTTAAGTCACTAAGCCTATGGTAACTTGTTATGCAGCGATGATAATTAATATAGACATCTATAAGGTTTTTGGCCTGAGCAACAGGAAAGATGGAGCTTTGATTATCCAAGGTGAGGAAAACTATAGGAGATAGATTGGTGTACATCTTCTCATTCAATAGGAGAGATATAGGGCAATTTTAGAAAAGATGACACAATCCTCATGAACCTGGAAGAGACAATGAGGGAGAAATAAGTCTCTATTATAGAATTCTATCCAAAAAGCTCTCAGAAAGACACTCATCTATCTGCTCTTCCACTACTCACTCAAAAAGTTGAACAAATCAACAAACAACAAGTGCTGGCGAGGATGTGGAGAAAAGGGAACCCTAGCGCACTGTTGGTGGGAATGCAGACTGGTGCAGCCCCTGTGGAAAGCAGTATGGAGATACCCCCCAAAGTTAAAAATGGATCTGTCTGTTGACCCAACAACCCACTTCTGGGTATATATCCAAAGGAACCCAAAACACTAATTGGAAAGAACATAAGCACCCATATGTTCATTGCAGCATTATTTACAGTCACCAAGATACAGAGGCAGCCCAGGTGTCCATCAGTAGATGAGTGGATAAAACAACTATGAGACATTTATACAATGAAATACTACTCGGCTGTAAAAAAAAAAAAAAAAAAAAAAAAATTGCCCTTTCCAACAGCATGGATGGACCTGGAGAACATTATGCTAAGTGAAATATCCAGTCAGAGAAAGATAAATATCATATGATTTCACTTATATGTGGAATCTAATGAACAAACTGAACTAACAGACAGAATAGAGAGACTCATAGATAGAGAGCAGGCTGACAGCTATTGGCAGGGGAGGTTAGAAAGTAGAGGGATCACGTGAAATGGTAAAAGGATTCATGGACATGGACAACCGTGTGGTAATTGCGGGGGACAGGAGGAGAGTTATAAGGAGGTTAATGGTAATGAAATACAAAAAAAATTTTAAGGAAAATAAAGGCATTTATTCTGTTTAAAAACGAAGTTGATTCCTAACTAAATAATGGATGTGTTTTCTCAAACAAATGGAAATGTACTTAAGCGGAATGTAAAATGTATTTTTTCAAAGTATTTTCAAAAAGTAGAATAAAATACCTGAAGAAAAGGTGTTTCCTGAGATCTTACATCCCCAAAGGTGAATCTAAAGTGACTTAACCACCACCATCTAAGCAGGAATGAAATGTTATGCTTAGTACAAATGAAGGACATTGCTGATATAAACTCACAAGTCTGGTGTGACATTGAGCCCCCTCAATATGGCGAATATTTCCAAGTTAGACCCAAAACTTCATCTGATGAAAGTCTTTGATGTTCCCTTTTATGTTTCAAAACAGTGAGAGGCCAACAGCAAGAAAGAGTGCCTTGTATAAACAGGGAGAAGAGATAACAAAAGAGTAAAGAAAATCTAAAGAGACAAGGAGGGAAAAAGGCAAAATGAATATCAGCTCTGTAGTTGCCTTCATTTATATTGTTTCCACCTCACCATAAATCTTGCTTTCTAATGCTAAAGTTAAAGGTGAAAATATTGTTTAAGTAACCCACTAATAATTTGAGGGAAAATTGTTAGTACAACATAAGTAAGAGCCAATACTGCAATTGCAGGTATTACTTTTTATATCTATGAATTGAGCCAATTTCATTTCTGGTATGAAGCCCTTACATAACAATGTGCCTGTGAAAACAGAATAAATATCAGTAAAAATCTCTTCACCCATTCTATTATTTTAAACAATAAGAATATAAACCATATTGGACTTATTGAATTGCTTCTCTTTATGAACATGAGTTTAAATGTCACTGTGATATCTAGGCTTTAAGAAAAATAAGAAGAAAATAGAGAACTAGTTAATGAGATCTAAGTAAGTTGTAAAATTAAGTGATTCCAACAAAATAACCTTTTTTATTTTCTAATAGCATTTTCATCCACAATATCTAAATAATTAACACACTCATTAAAGGCCCTGTCAAGTGAAAATCTTAGCAAGGTCTCAAGGTCTTAGGAAAAAAACTTAAAACCCATGGCAAGTTCACAGACTAATCCTTTAAAACTCAAAATATGTGTCAAAAATACAGAATTCTGGTAGATACTCTCCAAGGAAGGAAAAAAGATAAGAGCAGATCACCTTGAGAAATAAAGTGGTTCAGGACGAAAAATCTGCATGAGAAACTAATGAAAGGAATTTCTAGTTTAAATGGTAATGACTCCCAGATTTTGTACTAAAGGAAGATATACTCCTGGTAGAAATATAAATTGATATATATTTTCTGGAGGGCAACTTTGTGATTTTCAACTTCACTTTAAACTACGCTTGCCATTGGCTCAGGGCAGACGCACTGCGCACTGCTGCGCCACAGCCTCAGACCTTCTCAGCTCGCCCCTTCTGGCATGGAAATGCTGCCTTTCGTGCCAAGACCAGGGAAGTCAGGGCTCTGGCATCTGCACTGCGCATCATCTGTGATAGAGCCTCTGGCCCCTGATGAGGTCTGGGCAGAAGAAAGGAGCCCCCGTCTTGGCACCCCCAGCATTCAGAACTTCATTTCAGCAATAGGAAGCTAGATGCAGGGTGAAAATGCTGACATCCTGTTCCTCCTGGGAGGAGGGCGCTCTCGTCATGTGCTTGGAATAAGAGAAAACCCTGGGTTCTTGGTTGCACCAGTCTGGAGTGGAGTTTCTATCTCACTGAGCTAAGAGTGGGGAGGAACGAGGGATCACCTTTCTTAGTGAATTGTTACAGGCTCTGTTGAACAGATGTTTCTTCATTTTATGTATACTTTTAGAGCCATTTCCAGAAACTTTCAATGGTTGTTTCACTTTTCCTAATTTTCACCAGTTTTATTGGGCAGCAGCAGGTCCATGGAACTTCTTACGATATTTGCCGGAAGTTGCTCTCCCTGATAAAACACTTTTTAACTCACATCAAAAATATATCAAACCACCAACAAAATAATGTCCAAAAGCTCAGAAAATATACTACACTATGTAATGATTTTATGGTTGAGTAGGAAAACTTCCTGTCTCAGGAGATACATACTGAATGAAGTATTAAGGAGTGAAATGTCATGATAACCCAAAGTACTTTCAAGTGGTTCTGAAAAAATGAATATGTGTACCTGTATTTACACAGCCACATGAAAAGAATAATGCAAATGTGGTATAAATTGGTGAATCTAGGTGACATTACCTTACATATTTTAGTACTCTCCTGGCACTTCTGTAGGGTTGAAATTTTTCAAAAAATAAAAGTTGGAAAAGTACCCTTCTTGAACTTAATTGCTTGAAGATCTACTTATTTTGACTGAAAGATTAATTCAGCTGCTTTGGAAAAGAGAGATTGTGTAATGAAACGATGATTGTCTGCCTTGAAACCCCTTAACCACTCAGAAACTCTGAAGTGTGTTTTTAAATTTAATACAAATATCCAAATGTATCCTTTAAAGAGATTGATATTTTTTAAATAATTTAATAATTTTTATTATTAACCCAGATTTAGGAAATGAGGAGACAGAATAATAATAATTCATGTTCTTTGTGCTTTATAGAGGAGGTGCCAAAAATATTGTTTTCTTACGGTAGTTGAATTTTTTTTAATTTCCCAGCACCTGAGCCATTTTTCCTAGGCTTAGGAAATCCATAGGTGAGAAGGAGTCTACATCCTACTACAGATGTTAAGGCAAGTTGTTGGCTCTCTATAATACACAGCATGAGTCAATCATTTGCTCCTACTCAGATTTTTGCATCTGTAGAAACTAACAGAAAGAGTAGAAAATTTTAAGGGGCTTCTAATGGCACCTAATGGGTTCAGGGAATAGAATGATCTTTAACGTTTTGGATCAAGGCCCTAATGAAATTTAGGGATCTTTTGTGATTTTGTTAAAAGAGTCTCTTATTTCCTATGCTATAATATTGAGGTACTAAAATACAAGGCACAGTTTGTTTCCAAAGGTTGTATGCATAATTATCAGTTTAATCCTCAATTTCACTTAGCTCTGTTGTGTAAAAATGAAAGCATTCATCAAGAAATAGTACAGTCTCAAGAACTGTGGTGGTGATGTAGGAAACTATTTGGACAACTCTATACCCTGAATCATCAACTTCCAGTGAGGCTTCTTTGCTATCTCAAATGGCCCTAACTCTCTGATCTGACATAGCTCTACATATATTATTTGAAAAATGTCGTAGATCCTTTGCCTCGGTTTCCCAAAACCTTTAATAAGAATCATATCTAAATATGCCCCAGAGATTCAATTATTTTACAGTCAGAATTGAGCCCAGGAGGAATGAGCTTGCTTAAACATACACACACACACACACACACACACACTACAATTTTGCCTATTTAAATTGATTTTTTTTTATTAGGAAATATATGTAGAAATGGTTCAAACAGCATTTGGACAAAGAGGGAAGAAGACATTGGATAAGAATGTGTTTATTAATATAAATATTCTTGTAATAGCTTGAGCATCTGATGTGGTTCTATAACTATTTGCCTAGTTTGTCAACCAAACTCTCGACTTAAGGTAGCCCTCATCAAATGTATTTGAGAATCAAAATTTTCATTGGTGTAGACGGAACCCAAGGACTTTGAAGAGTGGAACGCTGAAGTGTCTTCATAACGGGTGACTTGCCCTTACACCACTGCTTCACTCCATCTCTTGATAGCTCCCAAGAGACACTCCCTTCACAAAGATCCCAAGAGATCATGAGCAAAGCAAATGCAAGCATCTCTGAGAAACATGTTAGAGGCAGTTCCTTCTGGGGCCGAGAGACTGGTGGAAGATGATGCATAGAAATTGATTTCCTGATTTTAAAGACAATTGGAAGATGTGTAACAAAGGCCACATTAGGCACTTAAATGCCGGAGGCATGGTAGTAATAGCAGGGAGGAAGCCTCTGGCAAAGGTGGAATTTAGATAATGAAAGTAGATTATCAAGACTTGAGCAGATTTTCACTCTAATTTCTGTAGCTATTCTAGAGGGCTCTCAGAAAAGGCCCTGGAAGGGAGATTATCTCCATTCAACAGGAAGGCCCACTGTCAAGGATGCTTTTAATGATAAGGCAGACAACCACTCCTCCTCCCCAGCTAACATGTCTCTAGTTTATGATGGCATGTATGAAGCTATGTGTGGGTTTATTAACATGGACTTCCCATTACAAAGGCTGCCTGAGCTACTACTATTTGCTCAATGTTTCTGCTGAAAGACCAATATAATACTATCCACATGGGCCAGCCAGATGCCCAGTAGAAGGTTAATTGTATTGGAAACCTTTCTTGCTGGGAAAAGCAGCCATTTGACCTCACTAATTTAGATTTGGACTTGCTTTCCTTCCCTCCTACACTTCTACACGTAGAGCCATGACTGAATGCCTTATATACAGGCATGGTGTCCCAAGGAACATTGTTTCTGATCAAGAACTGACTTTACAGTGTGGGAAAAAGCAATAAAATAACTACTGAATTCAGCACTTGTCCCTTCATCTAAAAGGTAGCTGAACTTACAGAACATTATAATGAGCAATGGAAGACTGAGTCACTCCAGCTGAGAGACAATATTTTGCCAGGCTAGACTGCAGTCTTTAAGGATAGCATGAATATTCTTGTTTCTTCCAGAGCCAGCATATGAGTCCAGAAACCAATGAGTGGAAGTAGGTGTGATACCTCCAGGATTTAAGCCTAATGATATACTTGCAAAAACTTTATACACTCTCATCTCATAACTCTATGCTCACTAGTGTTGAAGTTTTGTTCACAGGAAAGGAGATAATCATCCTGTTGAACTGCCATCAGGTTATTTGTATTCCTTATGCTACGGATGAACAGATAAAATAAGGTGTTACACTATTTCCTGGTAATTGACACTAATTATAAAAAGCAAATAGGAATGCTTTTATTCCAATAAGGACAGAGGAAAAGGCAGTTGGACCCTTTCTTAACATGTTTAATGGTCTGTTTTAAGCAGATGACTATTGAAGGCCTACACAGACAAGATTAGCCAGGTTTCAGGGTTATCCTGAAATTGGGCAAGAACTGGCCTGGAAAAGAGCCAAATGCTCTCAAGTATGGCTTAAGGCAAAGCAAGCATCCTTTCATCTACAGCTGTGCAATATTGTAGCCATCTGCCATACATAGCTATTTAAATCTACATTTAATTAGAATTAAATAAAATTTAAATATTAGTTCCTCACCTCTACTAGCCATATTTCAAGTGTGCCCTGACTACATGTGACTAATGAGAAACTTTTTAGAGAAAAAGTTTATTTAGAGGAACTTTTGTTAAACGGTCCTGATCTACAGCCATATGACCAATTGAAGAAATAAGAACCATAACCTCTAACCACACTCCCTTACTGTGAATATACAGGGTGAGGAAAAAGTAGGTTTATAGCTGTTCATATAGAAAATAATACAATAATCAATAATAATACAAGAATAAACTGGGTTTCATGTGCTTACAACAGTAAACCTACTTTTGTCCCATCCTGCATTTTAACCAGTCTCCCTTCTTTCCTCTCTATTTACTCCTGTAGTGTTTATGAGCAGTAATTAACTTCTTAGTTTAGTCATCATTTATAGAATCTGGAGAAAAGATTGTGACAAAACTAGAGGTGATCTGAGTACTAGGCAGAGATCTGGGACATGTGGAATGGTGCAAGCAGAACCTTGCCTCACTATAGAACAGAAAGGCCAGAAACTTGCTTTCCCAAATATCTTTAACTCTGGGATAGGGAAACTTAAGCTTAGCCCATTATTCGATCCTGTTCTGGACTTTAACGTGAAGCAAATGATGCCCCAGAGCGGAGGTCATTCAGGAATCAACTGGTAGAGACAGCTGTGGAACCCAATGGCAGAGTGGTAGCAGCACAGGTGACTGAGGAAGTGTCTGGTGGCAATGTCCAGAGGACGCAGAGACCAAAGCACAACAGAGGCCATCAGGAAGCTGCTGTTCCTGGGGCAGGACCTGCCCTGTGACGTGGCTCTTAATGGCTTCTCCCCATGCACCTGTCTTCCTTCCTATCGATTCTGTGAACCCCTCCTTATCCATCCTTTCCTGCTTAATTTAACCAGAGTCCATTTCTATTGTTCACAAATAAGAACTCCAACTGGGAAATAGATTAATAAAAGACTAAATATCATTTTCCCAAAGACAAAACTTTTAAGAATGATGTTTATCTTTCAATGGTGAAAGAAAACAAAGCTTAGTACACAAAGCAGAAGATACAAATCCAAAGGAAAACAAGGAAGCATAAAATCTAACATTACAAAACAAGTTGACAGAAGCCAGGCCAAGTGTATAAGTTACAACTGACAACTAATTTAAATTATTTCAACTCCCCATTAAAAAATAAGACTTTGAAAATCTAGGCATATGCTGTTTAAGCTTAAAGAAAGACAATAAGTTGGCAATTGTTTTGAAAGGATTAGCAAAGGCTTATCAGATAAATGAAATTTTAAAAAGAGAGGACATGTGGCCCTTTTTATTTCAAACAAAATTTAATAGAAGGCAAAAAGGTTTCCGTAGAAAAACAGGTCACTTTATACTCAAAAAAAGCAAAATTTACATAAAACTTGCAATAGCCATGAAACGTTATGCTTCATATAAAAGCACCATATTATATAAAACAAAAATAGAATTGCTATTAGAAATTGTAAAACATCTTTCCACATTTTTAGATCTGTTTGGAGGGATGAGACAAACAGAGAATAAAACTGGGAGATGGTATAAATTTGATAGAATGAGCACAGATGTGTCCAGCTATTCCTCATCAAATCCATGGAAACAACATGAAAAATAAATAATTAAAATAAATTTACAACAGTGTTTAAAAACAAATAACAGTGTTCATCAGTAGAGCAGAACTTTTGAGTAATCTTGGAAAATAGAACATCACACTGATAACAGAGTGATGGAGAGGGAATGGAAAGAGAGACTTCAGCTCAAAACAGTGAAGAAAAAATAAAAACAACTATGGACATAACAGGAATTCTAAATACTTCAAGTGCAGTTAAAGTCAACAGCTAGAAAAGAAGGGAGGACTGCGGGACCAACAATGAGATGATTACAGGACGATGTGATAAAATGCTGTACAGGCTGCCTCCCTCTCAGAAAGCAGCAGATAAAAATGGTTTCTGTTCTAAGATAAGCCCCAAGAACTTTCTCCGCACTTAATGTGAAAGATCTTCCTCAGGCCGTTCCTTAGCACTGTGGTTAGCAATTGTGGCTATAAATTACAATCAGCTGGGGAACTTTAAAAAAATTCAATGCCCACATTGCTCTACAAACCAAATGAATCAAGATCTCTGGGGGTCTAGGACAAAGATTTCAGTAGTTCCTAAAGCTACCCAGGAGATCCCAATGTGCAAATAAAGTTGAGGACCACACACTGAGTAAAATGTTAGAGCAGAAAACCAAAATAATGCTGAATTTCCACACAGACAACAACAGAAGAAAAAGATGGAAAGGAAGCAGATGACTCTGTCTTTTGTGCCTAAGAGCGAGCAGTGAGCACAGCTGTCTGAAGTGGAAGGTCTGGCTGCCAGGGCTTTGAGATGATTCAGCAAGTCCTCCCCACCACTACCCCCCCCCCATAACTCACAATGCCTGAGTGATCACACCCAGAAGGTTATGGCCTCACATAACCTAGCAGTCAATATACTCCATTTCCCCCCAAACCACCTGAGTACAGGCTTCTGCACACAGAACCACCAATAAGCAAAAGGGAGAATTTCAAATAAAAATAGGAGTGACCAAACAAAAATCGATAAACGTTTGAGGAAAATCAACACCCATGAAAAAGGAGCCAAACTTAACAAATAGCCTAAAACACAAAGGAAAAGAAAGTTTTCAAATAAGGATAGTTAATATCCTCAGATAAATAAGAAAAAGCTTCTATAAAAAAATAGCAAATCAAAATCCTAGAAATTAAAAATATAATTATATTTTAAAACTCAACAAATAGGAAAAATAACATAGTAGAGGTTAAAATCATATTGAACTAAAGAATTCTCCCATAAAGCATTACAAAAAAATAGACACAACTAAAAGGAGGTGAAAAATATGAAATGTACTATACTCATATATGACAAAAATATATTAATTTAATAGAAAAACTGTACCTCAAATGTAGCTCTTTTTTTCTTTTATATTCCTAAATACTTTCATATATACCCATATATTAGTCTGTTTCATTCTACATTTTAAGCTCAGCGTTTGTTTATAAGTCTATATTCTCTCCTAGATTATAAAAGGGCAGCACCCATTTCTGGCTCACGTTACTACTCCAACTATCCAGAACAAGTTTCTGATATATAATATGATGTGTACCATGTTAATATTTTAAAATAGTGAATAAAAGGAGGTAAAGAATAAAATGATAACCTATCTCCAAGTCCACAAAGTAATAAAAAATAATTCTATCACAATCCATGTTTCTTTTGAGGCTGCATATTAATTTTTTAGTTTCATAGTTCTAAAATATCAAAACATTAAACTTTTCCCTTATATCACATCTTGTAATCAGTAAATAAACTATCAACTCAAAGGGATTTTTTAAATATAATTTAGAGATTATCAAGGGATATCCATTAAGTCTCTCACAGTTATTTTTGTGGATGGCTGAATCCCTGAATTAGAAAATGGAATAATATAGTTTATTATTTAGAATGCCTTGGATTGCAGTTTAAAGGCACCTCACTGGAAATGCTTCCCCTTAGGGATTTATGATCCTACATAAGTGAAAACAGCCACGGTTCCAAGCATCATGTCATTGTACAACAATGGCCAATGGCAGGAAGAAGAGCGGGATTTCTCCATGGGTCTCTCTCTATCAGAGAGAAATATCTCTCCCAGAAGCCTCAAGCAAGTGCCCCCTATGTCTCATTGTCTAGAACTTGGTGCTATTTCCATTTCAATTTAATCACCAGCAAACGGAAATTGACTTCTTAGGTAAAAAAAAAAAAAAAAAAAAAAAAAAAAAAAAAAAAAAAAAGGAGGAAGAATTAGTTATTTTGGTTCCACTGAGTTGGAATAAGCATATGCTACCCTGTCTCTCTCTCAAATTACAAGAAAATCCTTGGACAGGATGCATAAAGCAAGCATCTCAGGACTCTGACGAGTAAATGATAACAGGTGTATTTGGGAGGGAAATCAAATCCTGAAGAACAACCCAAATAGCTGTGCATTTCGTGACTTTTTCCATTCCCTATGTCCCAGCTCAGACTCATGGGCAACCCCAAACCAGAAATTGCTCAGCAAGTGTGGACAGAAAATTATTAAGAGAAACCCTCTCTTTCCTTCTTCATCCCTGTGGGATGAAGAATGTAGGGTCGGGGAAAATCCCTGTTTTTTCCCTCCTTTTATACTCCCTTATCAGAGCAAGATAAGCCACAGGCAGGAAGCTGTATTCTCAGAATAACCTGGCCAGGGCAGCAATGGCGTATGAAAGAAAATGGTTTCTTCTAAAAGTTTTATAGTTTTACATTTTTACATTTAGATCTGTGATTCAGTTAACTTTGGTTTAAAGTCAAGGTTGAGTTTTTTTATTTTTGTATGTGAATTACAAATTGTTCCAACACCATTTGTTGAAAACACTACCCTTTCTCCACTGAATTATTTTTATACTTTTGCTAAAAATCAAATGGCCGTACTGTGTAGGTTTATTTCTAGGGTCTCTAGTCTGTTCATTGAACTATGTGTTTACCCTTCAAATACCACATTGGTCTTGCCTAATGTTGCTTTATAGGAAGTGTAAAAATCTGGTCCTGAGATTCCTCTAATTTTATTTTTCTTTTTCAAAATTGGTTTAGTTATTCTAGTTCCATTGCCTTTGCATTATAAACTATAGAATCAGTATGTCTATATCTACAAAAAAATCTTGCAGGTCCTACACTTCAGAATGTGTCCTTTCATCCACATCTAGAAGTAGACAGGCTATTCAGCACTGGTGTGACACCAGCCCATAAAGAGAAAGGAGGAAGGGAGGCCACCTGAAAGGTGGGCAAGGTTTCTGGCCAACATAGACTAACTGCTTAATTCTTGCCTTGGCTCCACAGGATGGCCCCTGGCTTGGCTGACCTGTTTGGTTACTGTTGCATTATCCTAACCCATCGCCGATTCAAACTGGTCCTTCCAAATAATATCCCACCTCTAGCCTTATTATGACATTATCTTATGCCAGCCTCCAGTCAGAAGCAACATATCACCAGTTACTTTTCTCCTCAAGGCACTTAAAGTTTTCTCCTCTAGACAACCAAATTTTCTAAGAGTAAAGCTCCCCTGTTCCAAAAAGACAAAAGTATCAACATTCTTATTGATCATCTGTTCTATGCCAAGAACGACTTTGCATTTTAAAGAATTTTTAAAAAGAACAGATTGTTTTATCTCCTATTCACCTTCTTTGTCATTTCTGCTGTCCACATTTGGTCCATTTCCCTGCACTAAAAGAAGAAGAGAAAATGGAAGAAAGATTCATTGCAAGGCAATAGACAGCTTTGAAGATACCTCTGAAATGAGGTTGCAACTTCTGGTGAAAACAGGTATCTAAATTATTGCTGTTTCATAAGTCCTCTTTCAGTTCACCAATGGGTAATTGAAAATAAACTGCTGTCCTTTGATGAGAAATTACTTGTGCTATTGATCTGACTAGACTGCATTTTCACTATAGTGTAAAAATGGTTTCAGATCCAGGGCTGAAGAAAATAGTCTCTTGAATTATCTTTAGAGAACATAGGTTTTAAAATGGAGCTGGTTATTATGTGTTCATTCACATTACTTGCCCTCATGGAGTAGTTAACAAACTACCTAGAAGAATGACTTACATGTTATTTCCCAGATACTGTAGCTATGGAAAATACAATATGATGTTTTATTTGATTTTCTGCAAAGTCACATGTGTTAAGGATGTCTTGGTTGTTTTAAGCCTGCTTGTCTAAATGCCTTTCAAAGACCCATTTAATAACAGTGAGTCATTGGTAACAGAGCTCTGAAGTGGAGAAGCTTGAAAGCAGTGAGAACAGATGTCAAATTAAGATGGCAGGTGACTCACAGTTCCTGACCTTCCTGCGGTCTAAGAAGGTTAAAAAAAATGCACTAAATCACAAGAGCATTGGAAACTAACATACCAAATTATGGACAGACTTCTAAGTGAGCAACAAGACTGGCAAAACTTGATTATTGTTTCTATGGGCAAGCCAAACTACCATGAAAACTCATCACTGGGACCAAAGGAATCTCAGTTGAGATTTTAAGACCATAGGATCAAAACAGAATTTGTTTTACCAGCTGTCTGACCAATGGAAATAATTGAGAAGCACAATCTATAGCTTGCCTATTCTATGCCCCTAGAAACCCAGGAGGCCAATTGTATGGCTAGTGGGCAACCTCATGTGCTATCAGTAGACACTGGTCTTATGGAACTAATTATGCCTGCATATCAGAGTCAAGATTGGGGGGGGGGGCATAGTTATTTACCTGATAATATCTGGTATTGGTGAATGGCCAATATTGTGATGTTCTAGATTCTAGAGCATCAGTGTAGCAACCTTACCCAGGGTCTGTGGACTTTAGAAAGGCAAGAATTTGGAGAGTATAGCAGAAGAGATATCATCTCTAAGCCCTCCAGGGCATGCTCTTGAGACTCAGACCAAGAGCAAAACCAGTGATGAGGAAACCTTCCAAGTTTCCTGGCCTGGAGATACAGAGATAGAAAGGAAGTTTGGAGTTGGGAAGCACAAGGTCATGATAAATATGGGACTCTTGGTCTGCTACTCACAAGGCAGTTAAATCTGTGTCCCTATAAAGATCCCACAATTAACTGAAGATTGAGGATCTGACACACAGTGGTTAATGCAGCTGGAAAGATTAATTGGGAAGTTATAAACATATGACATGGTCAATAAAAGGAAAAGCTCCTCAGAAAAGTCCTGATGCTTATAGTTCCCCATCAGGAGCTCAGAGAGAGAAGGCAATTTGCATGGTGATGAAGGAATCTTTTTTTTAAAATACGGAAATTTTAGTATCACAATTAACCTATTGATGGGAGAGTCCTCCCCGTGGAGTTTAAAGGTGGTGGAACCAGAATAACTGGTGTTGATCGACTGGTACACTGGCAAAGCTGAAACCATAAAATATTTTCTTTGCCTGAGCTGGCTATTTTCTCTGCCTACCCCTTTCTCTAGACAATAGGAAGTCTTGTCTATGGTCTCTGACTAGTAACAATATAAGGTTCCAGATCAGTAGTTCTCAACTTTGTTGTTTCTGTGGCACATTTTTTGAATGCTGTAATTTTTTGGCATTCAAAAACACCAACACTAAACAAGCCAGGAATAATTATAGCACAAACACTGCTAGAGAATAATGCCTCGCTCTTTGAAAGCATCGAGTTATTGTACTGTGCACATGGTCGGGCTGCAGTACTGAGTCACTTTTTAAAATCACCTTCTTTAAGACAGGACTACACTGCCTGCAGGCAAAGTCCTCACATGTTGCATTAAATGCCTAATTCTTCTTCAGCACCAACTGAACAAGGTGCTACGATTCATGCCCCTAACTTCCAGCTTGGAACCCTGCTCTACAGCCCATTATAGGACCTGCTTAGCTCAGTGATTGACTCAATGGACAGCATCCCTTCAAGGTGTATTCACAGATGTAGCAAAAATAGATCAAGGGCTCGTAATACAACAATGCTATGCAGCACATGGCATATGAATCTCTGTTCTAAATTTATGTATCTTGTTCAAGTGGAACCAAGCATAAGGCCCAGCAGATAGGAAAAAGTCTTGAGATCGTTGGCAGGGATCAAAAGCCCTAGGCTTCTTTGATGCACTTTCTAAAAAATTCATCTTTTCATGACTCTGGCCTGGAATCAGAACCAAGGACTGTTCTGGACATGGCCATAGAACAGGGGGCAAAATAGGGCCTCAACTCCAGGTAGTCTTACCTGGGGCCTAGATTCTGCACAGGTATTAAAGCTGTAGAGTAATTACAGGGAGGGTTCACCCGAGAACCTGTAAGAACATTGGGGGCTAACTGAGGATGCTGGGATTCAGGATCTAAGCCAGTCCAGTATAATGTAGAAGAACTGCCAACTTAAATCTTTTGTGAAAAAAAAAAAAATGCATGGTTTACATGCATAATAATTTCCTATGTCCATATATCCATTTTTATAAATTACAATAATCACAGCATCTAAAACACCTCAGAACTAAGGCTTGATCATGAAAGAAGAGGTAGTGGAGGGAAATTTGTACTAAATTCATCTAACATGAATTTTCAGGTAAAACTGAAAACAGTATTTTTTTATTGACTTGATAATTAGAAATATATAGTTTTTAAAATGTATTTGAAGAATTAGAAGTTAAAAACCGAGAGCATTAAAAGCAAAAGGATATATTTCAAACAATCCAAGATATAAATGCAGATAATACATAAGCAACATAGCCAAAAACATTTAAAAGTAAGGAAGTAAAAAATATTTTTAAAAGAAAAGGCTCACTATTTAAAGGCTCAGAGGTAAATGTTGGGGGACAGGGAAGCACAGGGAAATAAGGAGTGGCCACTCCAAATCACCCTGAAGTGGGTGTCGGAGCAGATCTGTTTCTAACATAAGTTTCCTCCCTCCATTCACTCTACAGGTGTATTGTTTGAAAGCTGAGAACTGCCCGGATGTCCTTAACCAGAAAAGTGCCGTGTGCAGAAGGGAAACTGCTCCCTGCCCCCTTGAGGCACTTGACCAGGTAGGTCCATGGCAGATCCAGAAAGGTCTGGCCCCACCCACCGAGGAGCACAGGCTCAGGCCTGCTCCCACCTGCCCTGACCTAGCATATTTGGTGAAGGCAGCTGGGCCGGTCCTGGAGGGTGAGACTCCTGTCACCGGCAGATCTTGCAGATCTGAGAGGAGCCACCCACCTGGGAGGCCCAGCCATGGGCCTCTCTTTGAAACATTTAGACACAGGGAAATGAGACTTCACCTATAATCTTGCCCCAGAACCCTCAAATCAGTGGGCCTGGTTTTAAGTATGGCTTAAGGAAATGAGCCTACTGTCTTTATGATTGCTTTATAAAGGCTCTTCACTGTGGTGATAAGAGCTTGAGCTTTATAAACCTGCAAGATCCACCTTAAATACACCCCTTGGAAACTGCCTGTTCCTACCACTCACAAGACCCAAGGGCCAGTGTGACAGACCCCTGTGCACACTCTGGGACCGCATACTTCCAGGATCCAAGCCTCCACAGAAGAGCAGACTGGGAGAACTTCTTTACTCCTATTTTTCCTCCAGCCAGTGATAAAGTATTTCCTGCTTGTCAATTCGTCTTCATATTTACGTAAGGGGTATATAGTTCCCTTTGACAAAGAAGCTTTTAAAGCCGCATAAAAGATAACTTGCTGGGATTGCATGGTTATTTTCTCGATGGGGAAATGTATAAAAAGTCAAACGGTAACAATCCAACGATTGTCCCTGTGTTCTTATAGCCTGAGAAGCAGCTTTCCATCACCTCATCCATTATCCAGTCTTCTAAATCAGGATGAGTAAGAGGGACCCTGCACTGGGAGGCAGGTGGCCCTCGTCCTAACGCTGGCTCTGTGACCTTGCAGTGGCTAGGTGACCTTTCTTGCCAGTTGCTCAATCTTTCTTGGCCTCAGTATCCTCAGCTATAAAATGAAAATCACATTACACTCTCTGTTTAAATCACAAGGCTGAAACAGGACTTAAATAATATAATGGAAGGGAGAATGTATTTTTTAAAAACTGATATAAAGTTCTTGGACAATTAAAGAAATTATGCAAATGATCATTATTACTATCCACAACAGTGCTGTTCAAAAGAAGTTTTCATGGCAAGAGAAGTGGTGTCAATATGTACTGTCCAATAGAGAAGCCATTGGCCACATGTGGCTACTGAACATTTGAAATGTAGATGGTACAAGTGAGGAACTGAATTTTTAATTTAATTTTACCTAATTTACATTTAAGTCGCCACATGTAGTTACTGTATTGGATAGTGCAGACCGAGTGCAGTGGACATCTGTTGTTTTGACCTGCTCAACATCTGTCTCCCTGGTGACAGGACTGTGAGGGTTAATTTTATGTATCGACTTGGCTGGGCTAAGGGATGCCCAGATAGCTGGTTAGACATTTCTTCCAAGCGTGTCTGCGGGGGTGTTCCTGGAAGACATTAGCATTTGAACTGGTGAACTGAGCAAAAGCAGATGGTCCTCACCAGTGTGGGTAGGCATCCTCTAATCCACCCACGGCCTAAATAGATGAAAAAGGTAGGAGGAAGGGTAAGTCTGTGTACTCTCTGCTTGAGCTGAGACCTGCATCTTCTCCTGCCCTTAGACACTGTCTCTCCTGGATCTCAGGTTTTCAGACTCAGACCAGCACTTCAAGGATCAGCCCCCTGGTTCTCAGGCTCTTTCCCTTGGACTGAATGACATCACCAGCTTTCCTGGATCTTTAGCTTGCAGATGGCAGATCGTAGGACTTCTGAGCCTCCACAACTGTGTGAGCCAATGCCTAAAATAAATCTCGTTTATCTATATACCTACATCTACGTCTGTGTATCCTATTGGTTCTCTTTCTCTGGAGAGCTCTGATCAATACAAGGACCCAGGTTTCCCTGGAAGGCCTCGCCTCATTCACTGTGTGCTGTCCATAAGGAAATGCCAATCACCGTGCCTCACTTTAGCCCACTGCACAGGGCCCATGTGAGGCGAGAGGTCACCTGCCAGGGATGAATTTTAAGGGAAGTTTTTCAAGAATGGAGAGAGACAAAAGTGATCAGAGCTAATCCGGCCCAGTTATGGTGGTACCTCTGAGGTTCTGAATTCACTACTGCTACCTAGTTGTCCTGAAATTCCCAAGTTCCCAGGTTTTCACTTACTGCTTCTCCATGGGCTACCCTGCGTGTGTCAATTAAATCAACTCCTATTGCTTATAACCAAAAGGCCTAACCAATATGTATGACAACATGATTTCAAAATATTGTCAGCTTCAAAGCAAAATTCGGGTGAATTCAAAGAACATGTTTCACAGGACTTCCAAAATTCTTCAGGGGTGAGACATCTCTAGATTTATGCCACTGTGTCCAAATAAAAGTATAAGATGTTTATTTTGTCTTTTAGTCTGAAAAATACCTCTTAAAGGAAAAGTGTTTAGAGAAGCTCTTGGGAGAGATCCATGCCCGGGTACCTTTGGATCTTCCAGCTGGACAGAAAGTGGGTAGAAAATGTTCCCTTCGTGGAGAGTGCTGTGACCAGAGCAAGACAGGAGATGCTAACGAATGCCAGCATGTTCCCAAAGTTTTTTGCCATTTCTCTATAAGATCCAATGATTTTGCCCTTTCTTTCTTTTTCTTTGTCTTTCTTTTTCTTCCCTCCTTCCTTTCATCTCATCACACCTGTATTCGAAATCTTCCAATGGCTTTAAATCTTTAAAAAGGCATAAAAGGCCCTCTAAGCAGGACCCTGGCGTACCTGATGTACCCTGAGATTTCCTCTCTGACTCCACGCCCTCTATTCTCACTCACTCAGCGGCTCAGCCACCTGACCCCTTGGCTGATCACCCAACTTGCCAGTTGAAGAGTAGCAGACTATGCCACCCCAAAATAGGATTAGGAGTTCAGGACACACCACTCCAAAACATGCCACATTGGTATATTAGTTTGAGCTGTAGGCACCTGAAAAACGGTAAATGCAGGGAGAGGATTTCTCTGAGCTCCCTGATCTGCCTTAAGGAAGATCCTCCAAAATGAGCTCAGTTGTGTCATCATAGGAGGGGAGACTAGGGGTCAACACCATGCCCAGACAAACTTTGTCACAAACTATCATACCGCACATCTATTCTTCCAAGCGCCCATTCATCTTCCGAAAAAATCACTCGCTCTCTCCTGAAAGGTCCACATCCCCATCCCCTCTCCATAGTAAGATGGTATTTAAGCCTCAGTTCTGAAGTCACTTCTCTGAGTTACTCCTTTTTTCTAGGTTCTGTATATTTTTCTCTTGTTAATCTACTTTTTTAAAGGGGTCTCAGCCAAGAACTGAAGAACATAGAGGGAAAATTATTTTTCCTTCCCATACACATATGTTCCTGCATTGGGATCTTGTACCAGTTGTTCCTCTACCTGGAATGTTCCCTGCTAGACACCTTCAAGGATCCCTCTAGCCCTTCAGTCACCTCCTTAGTGAGGCCTACCTTTCCCAGACTATTTAAAATTAGAATACTTGCCCAGCCTCACATTTCCTAGTCCCCTCTCCTATCATCTTTCTCTCCTTAGTGCTCAGGATCATTAAGTACACTGTACACTTAACTTATATATCTTCCTAGCAATCTATCTCCCTCCCAGTAAAATACAAACTGCTTAAGGGCATAGAATTTTGTGGCTTTTATTCCTTGTCATTTAGATCACTACCTAGAACATACTAGGTGCTCAACAAACATCTTCTGAATGAACAAATATTTTTCAACCTATAGAAATTCACATTTTCTGCTTCTATTTTCCTCTTTCTCTATGTTTTCCTCTGTATTTCTTCTCGTTAACAACTTCTGCCCACTTGGACTGATCACTTAGTTTTAAACTTCTTCAGTCTAGATAAAAACATTTTATATTGTTTAATTTTATAAATATTTCTCAATCCCCTATTATTAATAGGATAATATGAGGCTCTATTCCAGGTGCAAGGCTGGAGCCACTGTTAATGCCTCAGCCCATCTCCTCTAACCCAGCTGAGTTTACCCACAGACAACTTCCTACCTCTGTTTAGTGCCTGGGACTTTCTTCTCAGCCAGAGAGCTTTCCCTGACACCAAAATAATTAGACCTGCTACAGTCAGTTACAGCCAGAACTGTGGGACTAACACACCCAATGGGAGGCAGAAGCTAATGGAGCAATGGCCCAGCCTCCCAGTCATGAGACACACAATTTCTTGAGGGCCCACAGTGGTAACACACTTATTAATATACCTATGTTGGGTTTTATCTTCTCTCTGTCACACTATCATTCCCTCACTGGTGTTTCCTGGGTTCATCTCCCAACTCAGCTACCTGCACCCAAGTCCTGGTCTCGGGTTTCTAGGAGTAGCAAAGGCAGAAGGTAAAACCCAGTAGCATGCTGCCTTCGGTTGGACTGAAAGATCCATAGGTCCTAAGAAGTACCCGGGCCCCCGTCACTGAGCAGAGAACTCACATTGTGACCTGAGAGGCAGCTGAACTCAATACTGGGGACTTTTCCTGGGTAACCCCACAGCAAATTTGCCTTATACTTGATTCAGCAATGCTCTCAGCTGAAAGGGAAATTCTGGGCCAGAAAGAAGAATCTTAAATGCAAATTTATAGCTGGCTGTCCATCTCTTCCACCCTCTCCTGCTCCAGAGCATCAACATCTTCTCACCTCCTTTCTTCGCCTTCTCACATTCACTCTTCTTGTAGAAGAGTGGGGTCAGGGTGAATGAAAAGACTGAGGATATCTCTGAACTTCGCATGGCTGCAGAGGATGCTGGTCTGTAAGTGGGTCAATAACTTGATCGCGATTTGTGCCTGAGGTGGAGTTCATGTCAGCTCAGCAAAGAGAACAATTAAATCATTCAAAGCACATCTGAGCGGGGTTGCCAGAAATGACATAATCTCTGGGTGATGTCAAGCCCAGTACCCATACCTGCAGCTATAAAATGCATTTAAGCCTGATCGATCATCATATCACAGATCATAAACGCAATCTGCAATTAACATGCAAGAGAGAAGATGCTACTTTACCTGCAGCCTCGATGGAAAGTTGTTGCAGAACCGCCATCCTGATGAGTAGTTTTCAAACCATGGTCCAGCAGTCCTAGTCTCAGGGTTGCCGGGAACTGAGAAAAGATGATATTAAATAGCAGCATTCTGGACCCCACATCTGCTTCACCAGAGCAATTCTATTTGATGGATCAGAGCTCTGGAAAGACCTTTGCTTGAGAAAAACATTCCACTGCTATTTTTTACAAAATAGCTACCTCTCTGTCCTCATTGAGTGGTAATTAAGGCAGAACCGCATCTTCATGTGCTGTGCCAGGGACTCGGTGCTTTCACAGGGACTGAAGTTTGCTAACCAAAATGGGCTGTTGTTGACAGTTTTTATTGTTTCCTGGTTAGTTAGTTTTGCTCTGAAGGCACCTTCTTCTCCCATTTTCAGGAAGTTCTCCCACTCCATTATGGACAGAATTGGTGAGACCCAGTGCCCTGCTTCCCTCCATGAGAGAGAAAGGAAGGAACCCTCCTTTTCCCCACCCCTCCTGACCACACATGATGACGTGGGTTCACCCAGTTAGGTGCAGGCACGGCTTCTGCGCTCACAATTAAAAACCCAGAGTGATGCACTCTGGGTCTCAAAATGAACACACCCATGTTCAGCTTTTTCTTATTTATAAAAATTTGATTAAGGTTCTAAATTCTATATAGCATTTATAATACATAACATAACCAACTAATATCTATATGTTTTATTCTTGTTAAATTTAAGTAAATCATAAATACTAACCCTCTAAGTCATGCTTCATGAAGAAGGAGAAAGAGAAAGAGAAGTAGGAGGAGGAGAAGGAGAAAGAGAAGGAGAAGAAGGAGGAGGAGGAGAAGAGGAGAAGGAGGAGAAGCAAGAATAAATGAAGGAGATCTAGCACCCTGTCAGAACACTAGAAGCCAAAGCATCAAAGATGAAGGTCACGGCAGAGCCAGGGAACAAGCATTTGAGAGGCTGGCTGTACCCTGAGCAGCCATAGAGTGTGCCTTCATTCACAATAAACAACAAAACCAGATATGCCAAAAAGGTTCTTTTCCCAAAGCCAGAAGCAACTCCAGCTCTTTAATTCTGATTTAGCATTCACAGTACAACACCCATGCTTGCCCTGTGACTCATAAACTAATAAAAGGAAGACCTCATCTGGTCAAGAACATAACTGCATAAAGCCGAAAGCCATCCGTGTCAGACAGGGAAATTAACTTCACAGGTTAATTGTAATGCTTGTCTATTTATGGGAAACATTCTTTAGGAATACAAATGCTCCTGTCTTACCTGAATCATTTACAATCTTCCTCTTAGCCCAAACCCCAATGAATAAAAGATACAGTAAGGTAATTGCCATCCTGGGTTTATGATGACTGTGGTATCAATATTATTATTGAGTGGGTTTTATCTTTTTCAAAATGTTTACAGTATCTCATTTGATTTTTATGAGAACTCTCTACAATAGGACATTGTGTTTCATTTGGGGGACCATGAGGTAGCTGAGGAAAAGAATAAGGTCTTACATAGATTACAAATCTCCAGTCCTAACACAGTGGCTGGCATAAAGTAAGCACTCTAAAAATATTTAGAAAAAAAAATTAATAAATTTCTATTCAAATAGTGAGAAATTCCTATTTAAATAATGAAAAACGAAGTCTATAGAAGGTGTTATTTGCTTAGGATCATGAAGCTATTTGATGGCAGAAACCAGGTACAGGGTCTCCTAGCTTTGTGTTCCTTTCACTTATGGAAATCTCACTGTAGAAATACTGCTTTTAATATATAACTTCAGACAAGAAAATATGACCCACTGTGCACACAGCAAAGTAATCTTCTAATGCAATAAATTGTTCTGTCTACCTTTTTTAGTCCTATTTGCTGTCAGCTGATACAGTGTAAGGACTAACTACAAACCAACTCTATTTTTCATACTTAACACTGATGTTTTAATGTTTTTAGGAAAGTGATAAACAACCTGCTGAGAACAGACTCACAGAAGTGTCCCAAGCTTCTGAATAAACTGCCTTTGGTTAAGGGAGTACTGAGTCTCCAGATTCAAAGACAGAGAGAAGAGAGATGGTGGAGAGAAGGATGAGGGAAGAAGGGAAGGAAGGAAGGAAGGAAGGAAGGAAGGAAGGAAGGAAGGAAGGAAGGAAGGAAGGAAGGAAGGAAGGAAGGAAGGAAGGAAGGAAGGGAGAAGGAAAGAAGGGAGGGAGGGAGGAAAGGAGGGAGGGAGGGAGGGAGGAAGGGAGGGAGGAAGGAAGGAAAGGAGGGAGGGAGGTGGGGAGGCAGGCATCGGGTTTTCCTGGTCTTGCAGCTCTAGCACACACTGGCCAGAAGCATGAGGGACCCTCAGCAGTGCTCATGAACAGCCAGTTTCAGTGGGACCTCTTATGGGCACTTTCCCCTAATAAACTAGAGGGTCACTTACCAGTGCATCACCCCCATGGGCAGCTTTCCAGCAAGTTCCAAGGTATAAACTTCCTTGGGCATATCTTCCCCAAGGACACCTTCTGATATTCCCAGCAAATATCACCAGCACAGCATCTGGCCACAATGAGCCTTCCCTGGTGCCGCAGAGGACCGCTTCCCAGGAACTCCTGCCCACATGGCACCTGAGACTGTCTCTCTGCCTTCCAGTGGGCCACACTCACACCGTCTCCAGTGAGGTCTGAGTCTCATTCCCAGGGAGAGAGTGTTTAAAATTGTTTTTTCTTTCCTCTGATGCTCTGACTCAGCCCTGGGGCAGTAACTGTTCCCTATATGTGCTATTCCTGTATTCCTTAGAGTTCTTTTTATCCCTTAGTAGGCGATCTCTTGTTATAATTAATAATTCTTATGTTAAACTTTCCCTGTTCTAGCTACTCTGTAGTTTCTGTAGCCTGATGGGACAGCGACCGATACAATCCCAGGAGATGGACCTTTAATGCTGAGCTTTGAGTATTCATTTGGTCATGCCCTTGAACTTGAGCACAGGGCTGAGGAAAACAAGATGCTAGTAATTCATGATGTGCAGTGGCATCACTATTAATAACGCTATCACCTGTTATTGATTGTGATGAAGTGTCAGCTGAAGCAAGGGCCTTGACATGCACGGGGCTGCTGCACCTGACTGTCACTGAGTGTTGCAGGAATAGTGGCCACCCCACTCCTGTGAAACAGTGTGAGATGGATCATAACTCCTGAATGAACTACAGAGATCATATAAATCACCTGACCAGAAGAATGACCAAGAAGTTTCTAACCTTTAAAATGGCAAAGACACTGTGTTATCTGCATTCTCTCTACAAGTCTCTTCAATTTCTCATGCACCTCCTCCCCACGACAGTGCAGAACCCAGCTGCCAGTGCTCTGGTGGCTCTGCAGGGACTGTGGTCAGGGAGGGGAGCAAGGCTAAGGCAGGCGTGGGAATACCTTACAGCACTTAGAAGGGGACACTCTTCAGTTACGATGTAGTTCCAAACAATTAGCACACGTAAAAACTTGTTTTAATGAAATTTCCACAAATGCACAATATTTTTTTTTACCAAATTGACAAAGGAATTATTTACCCCTGAATAACTGATACAGACTTTAGACAAAAGGAAGTAAAATAATCATATGCTCAAAAGACTTCAAGTTCAAGGAATAAGCTCTTCACATAAATTACTCACAGGGTGAAGAGAGACATAGAAATTGTAAAGTCTGAACTATCGCTAAAGCTGCTCTTTTTATGGCATTAGGAGTTGCGCCACCGCTTTTAGATGTTTTAGGCTCTTGGAAAACAGTATATGGTTAAAGTTAAACTTTTTACCCTTAACTTTACCTCTTGCTTTTCCACAGTATGATACTGTTATATTAGTATTTTATAATAATATAGATGTGAAAAGTAAATATTCAGGTGGGTAAATGGTTTGCTAAAAGTTATCCAACTAGTGAGTGTCATTCTGGATATTTCCATTGCTTTCCAAATTCATTCTCTATACATGTCCACCTTTCTGTGCATCCTGGCAGCTGACCTCTATGAACCATATAAATGTGTTTTCTTTGTCCTCTAGCTTCCAGTTGTGTTGAATCAGTGGGAGACCAAAACAAAGAGGAATTACAGGGCAGGAGAGGGGGCTTATCCCCTGGCTTCCTCTCTGCCATCCCACAGGTTGACAGTGGCTGCATTCCTGCCATGGACTACTTTCCTATGGTTACAGCTCTCACTGAAGCCCTCTTTGGTTTCTCAAAACCTTTCTCCTTCCTGGCCCCTTTATATGTAGAAGTAGTAGTGGCTCTATGATTGCTAGTCTCGGGATACTTTACCATCTCTTATTAGCCAGGACTCTCAAAGAAATAGAAGTAGAATGCTACTTGAATCCAGGAGGTTTAATGGTACTTAAACCAGTGCTTTTCCTACTGGATCATACTGTATCCACACGCATCCTATGTCCCAGTTATACTACAGCACCACATATACACCATGTACTTCTACACTGCCTTTATTCATACTAATCCCTTTGTGCATTCTCTAGCCACATCATCTACCTCTCCAAATTATATACAACTTCAAAAACTACACTCAGTTTCCACCTTCACTGTAAGGTTTTCTTGGACCCTCCATCCTTATGGGCCTATCTTGACTGGCAATCATAGTCAATATGATAGCAATTCTTGGTCTGACATTTCATTATATATTTTCTTGAAATGTTTCTATTCATTCATATATGTTAATCTCATCCTCTGGCTACATTGTAATATACACATTTTTCAAATACCATGAATCTCTATTACATTCAATTTTCCTAGAAAAATGAGAAATATATAGGCTGTAGTAAAAAAAAAAATACAGAGAGTTTCACTTCTGGAATGGTGATGTGAAGAGTCCTTGTGTACCAGTTTCCTAGTGAAACAACCATAACTGGTAAAAATATTTTTAAAAAACAACAATAAACATTTAAAGTCTTTGGAAATTTCTCTAAGGGTATACAGCAACAATTACTTAAAGAACTCTACTTTAAAAATATACTAAATCTCAGTAAGAACAGCAAGAGTCTGAGGCACTTGCACTACTCCACCTCTCCCTGTGTGCCAGCTCAGCTTCATAGAGCTCAATTCTGGGTCAGTATGGCCAAAAAGACAAAGCTCCTTTTCCCTCAGTTTCCAATAAAGGCATATAGTACCTCACTGGGAGAAGCATTTCTCATCACCTCCAACTCCAAGTCTGAGAAGCTAAATCCCTGGTCAATGCAGCCCAGAGGCCAAGGGGGCTCCCTTCCTCCATCCAATCCCTACTCACAGACTTGGCAGGCCAAGAACCCTTGGGTCCTCAATCATCCTCAGCCCACCTCATCCACAGAGCAGAAGTCAGCAAAGAATACCAGAGGATACTGCCCTACCAACATCATGCTCATAATGTGGGTATCACATCACTGTTCCTACCCCCAGCTCTGGAGCCGTGACACAGAGCTTTTTCTCAGGGACAGAGGCAGTCAACAAGAACAGAGAAGTCTGAAACTATCCTCAAAATAACTGACATTATTTAAAGCAGACTATGGGTAGTTCGAGCCTAAGGGTTTCAAAAGAGTGAATGTTTTGGGTAACAAGCCATTAAAAGAAGGTTTGCAGTTCTATGAGAGCAACAAACTAAAATGGAGGTCAGTTAGTTTACCACAGAGCATGAGAGAAAGAGACAGGTGAGAAAAGTGACCTTGGGGACAGAGCTAGTTCAAGTCTGGCCTGAAAAAATACCCTATCCCAAAATTAATTGGATCAGATGATAGCGCAACTTAAGCCCCAGGGCATTGACTAAAACAATACAGAAATCAGCCATAAATTAACAGAGCCCAACAGCTAGGTGTGATACCCACAGAAACAGGCAGATGAACAGAGAAATCAGGAAAAGAGAAAGTTAAAGAGACCCTGATAAAACCGCTGTTAGCGCAAGACGACTGTGCTCACGCCCAAGGAGGGCCTCTCCGAGGGGCAGCAGCAGAGGCTCCCCCTACATGGAAAACGGGGTCGCTGAGAGAATCCAGCCAAGTCACACAACACATGAGCAAACAAAAACCAGACCAAGCCCCAGAAATGGAAGGGAAAGCAGTGTCCAGATGTTCCCACGTGTTACTAAAAATGTCCGACTTTCAGCAAAAAAAATATGAGATACACAAAGAAACAGGAAAAGTGTGACCCACTTTCAAACAGAAAAGAAGCAAACAACAGAAATTGCTTGTGAGGGCCCCAGATGTCAGACCTAACAGATTTCAAAGTAACTATTAGAAAATAGGTTCAAAGAACTAAAGGAAACCATGCCCGAAGAAGTAATGGAAGTTGTATTATTAAATCAAATTTATTATTAAATAGAGAATCTCAATAAAGAGAGAGAAATTCCTTAAAGAACCAGATAGAAATTCTGGATTGAAATATACACTGGAGTTTTTTAAATCAATATAGCTCAACAGTATATTTGAACTGGCAGAAGAAAAAAGTCAGCAAACTTTAAGATAAACCAGTAGAAATAATCCAAAAAAAGAGAGTAAATTAACAGAGGTGCAGAGATATGTAAAGCACCATGAAATACCCCAATATACACATAATGGTAGTACTGGGTTTGAGGGGTGGGCGGTAGAGGAAAATAAAGCGGGAGTGGGAAGAGAGAGAGAAGAAATGTTAAAATACATAATAGCTGAAAATATCCTAAATATGATGAAAAAAATTAATCTATATATTTAAGAAAAATCAATAAACTCCAAGAAGCACAATCACATAAAAAACACCAAAAAAAATTGGGATAAAAGGGCAAAAAAATAAATAAAGCTTGTTCTGTCAGATCTGTCAGCATTTTCTTACACATATTCTTCTGTTTCCAAACTAAAATATTTCTCTGCATCCAGGAGTGCAATATTTACTTGTATTGTCTTTTGCTTTTTATGACTTACTTTTAAAAAATACCTAACCCTTCACTCACTTCAGAATTTAAATGAGAACTTAGAAAATAAACTGACCATAAATGTACAGTGGGAGAATACCGAAACTATTGGGTTGAACTCATTTCTCATTCAACATTTGGAAATAAAATTTCCAGTGAGCTTAAAATGGTCAATGAGGAGAATACACATTTAATTGGCTAATTAGAAACACATCAGCATGTTTCACCCTCAAAATGAGAGAGAAGTGTTTCAATTGCCCTGTTAGTCCCTGAGGGTGGCTCAATTAACCAATTATTGAGGACATTTTTCCTGTGCTTGATTGGTCAGGCAGTCATCATAAAAAAGGCTACACCTCAAAAATCCAAATCCAGAACTTCTATAAGTAAAAGTTAGCTTTCATTTTCAAGTAAAAAAAAAAAAATATATATATATATATATATATATATATGTTGGAAAGTGGGGTATACATTTCTAGTCACACTTGGTTTATGAAATTTTTGTTTGAATTAGAAACAGAAGTCATAGATTTTGCAATTATCCTTATTTCAAACATCCTGTTCTCTTTTATTCATAAAGTATCAAAACTTTTCCACATTTTAAACTCTATTCCCTAAACATTTTCTAGCAAGGGCACAAAAATCTAAGTAAAAAAAAAAAGCTAACACTAAATATAATTCCTACGTAAAAAAAATATGGCATATATAAGGAAAAATAGTGCTAAGCTCTGTTAGAAAATCCCTCAACAATAATATACTATCTGATATTTCTTGGGGCTATGGTATTTTCAATCTTATCACTGGTCATTACTCCTGATCTTGAAATATTGAAATCAGAGGTAGTTTTATGACCTTCCCATGGGAAGCTGCACTGTCAGAACAAATGGATCCTAAGACCCACAACACACTGTAATGAAACTATTTTAGGAATTGACATCAGACAAAACAAAATCAAGTTCACAATTAAGTTCTTTGTTTTTTTAAATAAATTTAATCATTCAATCTTAGAATTACAGTTTTCTCATCATCAAATGGATATAGTAATGCCTACTTTGCAGTTTAAGTAGTCAATCCAGGGTAGTTGTCCATCAGTGAAGGTTTACTATGCTGAATTTCATGGAAAGATACCAGAGTTTCGCATGTCTCACCTGCTCCAGCTTTTTGGGATCACTGATCACTTTGCTATTCACAAAAAAAGTGTTCTAAGATCCCATCCTATGTGACCCCAGAAAGCCCAGACCCATATAAAGCATAACATTTCAAGTAATTTCCTAGTGGCAAGAGCCTCCAGTCCCTGTTGCTGACTGTAGTTCATTCTTCTAGTGCCCACTCTGAGCTTCCTCTCAACCACTTTCCTCTTCCCCACTTCCTCTATTTAGTGTCCTTCTCTGTGAGCCCTCACTTAACATCCAAGCATGGAATCTCCTCCTGCTGCCAAACACTGCCAGTTTACCAAACACTGTTGATAAACTCTCACTCAAGTTTTAGGTTTTCAAGTATTAAGTTACTATATTTATGAATATCTTCTGATATGCAAACACCATTAACTTACAATCTCATAATTGCTATCTGAAAATTACCCCTGATTGTAATTGACCCTGGTGCAGTGTTTACACTGAAAGACTCAACTGTAATAGATTGATTAATTCTCAGTGCCCGGTCTGTGGTTTTAGATTGATACCATTACCCTCTTCACTTTTATAAAGAGGAATAGAGAAATCATAAGACATAAGCCCGTCATAAAACTCCACTTTGTAGCATAAATAATAACCCAGTCCATGGGTCCCTTCATTAGATGGACTTCAATGCAACTACACTATTATTCATGCATAATATATATTTAAAGCCTACTAAGCAGTGGGTACTGTGCTAGGTAATAGGAATAATGCTAAACAAAATAGTCATGATTCCTGCCCCATACAGAAGGGAGTCCTGTGAACATAGTCAGAAAAATATAGCTGGAAAGGACCTTAGAAATCACATGACAAGAATCCTTCACTTTACCAATGAAACCCACAGAAATATAATTACTTGCTGAAGGCCATACAAATTGGTGGCTAACCTTCAGTTCCATTATTAAGGACTTAATCTCATCTTTGATGTTGTGCAATTATGCCAAGTGCACAGAGTGATGTCTCTGGAACTCTTTCGTGCATTCACATGGGACATGAGCCAAAAAAGCCAACAGTAGTAACCAGTGTGGCAGCAACAGCAGACAATGGCGTGTATTGAGAGTCTGCCACATTCTGAGCACTTTTAATGCCTTAACCCATTCATTCATCGCAACTCTTCAAGCTAGATGATAGTATTAATATTCCCAATTTACCAGAAAACTGAAGTTCAACGAGCTAAAGCAACTTGCCAGGGTGCCTCAAAGACAGTAGTTCTCAGAGCATGGACTCAAACATACTCAGGTCTTTACTTATGATGACATTAACATTCTATCATGTCAACAATTTTAAGCAATCATAATTTCCTATAGCAATCATGACAGAAATTTAGGTGGAAAATTAGATGTACTTCTAAGTCTATCATTAAACTTAGAGAGAGACTTTTATACTAAGCAACAGATAGTAAATATTTTTTAACATTTCATTTCTTTTTTTTAATTTTATTTTTGATTTTTCAATTACAGTTGTCCCATTTTTCCCCCATTGCTCCCCCCTCCCAGCCCACCCCTTCTCCCACAAGCATATCCCTCCCCGTTGTCCATGTCCATGAGTCATTCATACACGTTCCTTAACTAGACCCTTCCCTTACTTATCCCTCTTCTCTCCCTCCCCCCTCCCCCCTACTGACTACTATTCTAGTCTTTGCCTATTTAGTTCGTTTGTGTTGTTCTTTAGTTTCCTGTATTAGGTGATATCATATGATACTTTGCTTAACTGAGAAAAGTAATGACCAGTTCAGGATTTTGAATTTCACAAAATTCTTACAAAATACAATTCATTCTTATATTTCCATAAGTATGGACAGACTGAGAAATCAAGGCTTATAAATTCTAAATCTTGAACCTCTCCTCTGTTTCCTATATTCAGGCATTTCCCTGATCCTATTAAATTTCTTCTGTTAAAGCATCTGTCCCTCTTCTCCTTTCCCACTGCCAAACCTGTTGGGACGATCTGCAAATAGGTCTTCGTCATTTCATTCTCTCTCCAAATGATGTTATATTCTGATACCACAGTCCTGACCACACACCTATGTTGCTGATAATATTTGAAGGCCCCCACATCATTTAATACCTAATTTACCACATTCTTAGTGTCAAATCCAGGGTTCTCAAATCTCTGGCTTATCTTCTAAATATTACTCACCTAAATATATGTGAGCCCAAAAGGACGCTTTCCCACGTCCTGCCTTTAACCATGTCTTTCTACTTACCCACCGCTCTTTCTTACTATATATCAAAGTCTTACTGGTCCTTTGAAGCCCAGGTCAAATGTTTTATATGACATGAGACTTCCATCAAAGCTCTAGCTGGCAATTGTTTTAAATTCTAAAATCTTATAAGATTTTCTACCTGTCTTTAATGTTTTACTTTGTATTTTAGTTCTCTGTGTTACTTCTGCTTTTGTACACCCAATTTGGGTCTCATAACAGCTGACACACCCCAACACCATGCTTGTAGGAATTGCTCAATAACTGTGTGTACAACATGCATTATTTTGGTTAAGTGGGTGTAGGGGTTCAGAACAGGCTTCTCCAAATTATACCACTTTGGCATGTGCACTACTTTGAGCTGAAAGTAATCAAGACTCTTTAGGCTCAAGAGAAACTTTTACCTCTCCTTTAAAGAATTTAAATATGGGTCCTTCTCCATAATAAAAGTTATCACCAGAAATAACATTTTATGAGCTAACTATAGGGCAGCACAAACTACTAATTACTGAACATCTGCTCTTCTTTTCTTCCTGAAATGACCTTCCTCCCCTCTGAAGCCCCCAGATGTCTTTCTTCATCCTTAGCCCAGAATGTCATACACATCTCATTTTAACTTCCTGCCTTTGAACCTCTCGTGTAGGTAGGGTCTCTGACTCTTGTGTATTGGGGCCTACCATGCATACTTATGTAATTACATTTGGTTATTTTCTCTGAATAATCTGTCTCGTTATTAGACCAGCCAAAAGACCCTTGAGAGGAAAGTTTCTTCCACCCCACAGGAAAATGTCACCATTATTGTCACCTCTGGCCACCTCTATGGTTTGCTCCAGTCAGACTGGGAACTCTGCCTTAGGATTTGATCCAGAACATATCTTTATAAAAAACAAATTTCCTAACTTCTAGCAGTTCTTTAAATCACAAAAGGTATCTCAAGGTTAATAATCAATTTAGTTAAATTTAGCATAACACATTAGTGAGTTTTTAGATATGCAAATGTAGCTATTACTGAAAGAATTTTTACCTAAGGCTGATTTTTAATGGGTCTCAGGTACTCAAAACATTTCTGTCTAATCTTTTACTGTTCTGTAGTCCAGCAGAGTAAAATTTTTCCAGCCATCTAACATTTTCGATTTCTGGGCTTTCTCTGCTCCCTTCAATATCTCCCTCCAAACCAGCCAATTCTTTCCCAGACTCATGTTTTTCGTACAATATCTTGCTAATTGGCAGCCAATGATGACCCATGCGCACACCTAAGATACCTACTGCTTTTCAACCTTGTACGCTGGAGCTAAAGGCTCAGTAGGCACAAGGTCTGACTTCAAGTTTTCTCACACTGGTGATTTTACCAAAAACATTGTCACTGGATTAGATGGAACACCAGTGTTTCTGCTTGTGATCGGTTTTCTCCTCTCCCGACTGCTCAGCTGATGTGGCACATTCTAGGTTTTTGATACAACAGCACTGGCCATTTAAATACTATAGGAATTAGTGAGTCAGAATAGTAAGAAGCTAGGAAAATTCCTTTTCCTAGGCAAGTGGAATGGGGAAACTGAGACAGACAGCGAAACAGCCAAGCTACTGACAGCCAGCTAATAAATCGCAAGGTCTTACCTCTCCTAACCCAAGACACAAATGGTTTACACTACTCCATACTGGCCAGGGTGGACCAGCCTCTGTCCATGTCCCCCTTCCGTGACATTTTTTGAAGGTGAAACTGACCAGAGAAGGACTCTGACCTCTCTAAACACTCATGTTTGATGAATTAGTATATTAAAGGCACACCTGGAAAGCTAATGAATAGGCTATTGAGATCCTCCCCTGGGACCACCCCTAAAATTCTGGCCTTTAGAAAACAGATAAGGGCAGCTGAGTGACAGCAGGAAGCACCATGGGAGCAAGCAGGTGGCTCTGAGGAGCGAAGCGCTTGCAGTGCCTTGGCCCCCAGCCCCTGGCGCTGAGCCAGCCTAGACAGACGTGTGGGGAGGGCGGGGCGGGCAGCCGAGGCTCTGCTGGGGACCAAAACCTGCCGGCGGAGGCACCATGTCCATCGCAGGATTTGCTGTGCAAGAAATCTGAATTTCTGCATGATGGCTAGGCCGTGGGGACCTTGGACACCTGCTGAGCAGTCGCAGGGAGTCTGAAAATAACTGTTTAAACATCGGCCCCATCACCGTGGCCTACAGTGTGAGGCTACCACTCAGGGGCACCGGACGTCACTTGGGCGTGCCTGGAACTTCGCTGCGATGAATGGCCACCACTTTGCAGGGCAGGGCCCGCTCAGAAGTCCAGCCAGCCCCTTCTTACTTTCCCCCAAGTGGAAACTTGGGACCCCACGATGAGAAGCAAGTTGTAGATGGTTTTAAGAAACTCTCTGTAAATGGGCCGGCTGTGCACTCCCACCTCCTCTCACACCCATGAAGAAGAGCCAGTCCCTTTCCCCTGCGCTGGCACCCTGTGAGGGGGCTCCAGGCCCCTCCCCCCGCTGCCTCTCACTGGAAAACAGGGACTGTGCTCTGGAGTTTTTCATCAGCTCTGACACAGACTTACTCTCAGAAGACTGCACACCTGAATTCAACTACAGCATTCCTGGCAGGTGAAGCTTCCATGGGTATGGACGAATCAACTACCCGTTTAGACTCCTAGACTGTTTCTGGATCTCAGCCAGGCACCTGACCAAAAGGCGGGTGGGCAGCACTCAGCCCCTCCTCACCTCAGACCCACCCAAGATTGAAAAGGTCTCATTTGGGACCAGCTGGATCCTTTAAATAGCCAGCCGTACGGAGATCCAGCTACTACACAGAGCTTCTCCAAACTCCAGTGAAGACAAACCTGGGGTCCTCCCCAAGATCCCCATAGCTCCTAGGCGGGTGAAGCCAGGTCACAGAAAGTGGTGGACAGAGGTTCCTTCTAACACCTACGATGATTAAGACAGGCCTCCCAAAGCACAACCAAGAGAAACTTTGTCACAGAGTAACTCCCCACACACTGAGTTCTAAAAGCTTTCCATTGCCCTGGCTGGTGTGGCTCAGTGCATTGAGTGCCAGCCTGGGAACCAAAGGGTCACCAGTTCGATTCCCTGACAGGGCACATGCCTGGGTTGCAGGCCAGGTCCCCAGTTGGGGGCATGCAAGAGGCAATGACACATTGACGTTTCTATCCCTCTCTTTTTCCCCTCCCTCCCCCTCCCTCTAAAAATAAACAAATAAAATATTTTTAAAAATAAAAGCTTTCCATCTTACTTCAGCAGGGTCATGGCCCCCATGCAGAGTTTGCTCCTGACCCCAAGTATCAGCAGCAAAACGCTGCAAAGGCAGAACCGCAAAGGGTCTGCCCATAGTGTTCCCTGTCCCCTGCCCATCATTGAAAATGGGAAGAAGGTTAGTTCAACAGATCATGGACGTGGGAGACCACCGTACCTGGACAAATATGAAAATTTTTAGGGAAGCAGAAGAAGTAAGCATAAGCAATCCTTAAAAACCTGAGTATTTTCGATTCTGCAATGCAAGCTATCCTAGTCGTCGTCGGCAGCCGTCCGTCTCGAGAGACGATGGTGTAGCTTCTTAAGAGTCTATCTGCACCGCCGAGAATGGCTGTGCAGTCCGACTCGGGAGTGACATGGTATCTGTCTCCTCCCATGTTGAATCGACATCTTGTGATGACGCTGAAGCTACAGAGCCTGGGCAGGGTGATATGGAGGGTCTGCTGTTGCCCATGCAGCAGACCCCCCCTCTCTTCGCAGCTGAAGGGTCCAAGGGAAAGACGGAGTCGATACAGCTTGGGTTCAGGTGCGCCGCAGGAGTTGCCGGTGTTGACTACAACGTCAAACCGCCTTAGGGACTCCGGCTCCGGACTTTCTGTCAGGGTTTACTCCCTTAGCCTTTCCCCTGAAGAGGTATGCCGCAAGGCAGCGGAGGTTTTTTGGAGTCAGAGTTTTCCTTCTCTGATGTACCCTGACTGGAAGATCGAACCAGCGACACTTAGCTCGCAGGCCGACGCTCAATCCACTGAGCTAAACCAGCCAGGGCATGGTTTAGCTATCCTAGTAAATGTCTGTATATCCATTTGGGGAAAGATTTAGGGAATGACTACAGATTAAATGTAACATGACATTGGAAGATACTTCCTGATGGAGTCACAGCCTCTCTGTCCTGCACTCAGTGGGTCTCACGTCTAGGACAGGCCTATATCTGAAACCCAAGCAATGGATCAGCATTTAGATTGAAACAATTGCCCTTAGCTTTCTCATTACCTATCCTTGGTTTATTTTGATTGTATAAATTATATCCTAGTTGGCTGCCTATCTGTCTTGCCTCTAGGAATACTGTGTCCCATTCGGCATCTGCATAGCTCTCTGCAGACTGAGACCCCTGGCTGCCACTGATTTTGTCACTTATTGTGATATGTGTTTGTATCTCTCCTCTGAAGGTTAAACTGCCACCTGGAATCCAATGTTTCAGATTGTTATCCTTCTCACTGCTGTCAGGAACCCAGTTCTATAACAGCATCCCCAGCTGTTAGCTTGGTATGCAGAGTTCCTGAGCCTCTCTGTGACTCTGGAGCCCCTTCTACACACACATTTCAGTATTGCTTGGGAAAACTGTCTTCTGCCCTTCCCTGCAGAATGCTGTCAGGTCTTCAGTTTTGTGGCCTTAAGTGGTACACATCACAAACCTAATTCTCTGAACCTTTTGACCATTTCCTCCACCATCTGCCAGGAAATCTTAATTTCATTATCATTAAGCAACTCAGCATTAGTGTTCTACCTACCACTAATTTCCATTGGGACTTCAGATGGCAGGACAGAAAAATAAAGCAAGTACTTTGAGAGATAAGCTGACAGCATTGGTAGATACAAGTAAAACAAATTTTCTAAGAGAATTTAGTTTTCATTTCAGTTTACAATGCTTACCTCTGTATCTACAATTTAAGGAAGACACAAATTTATTTAATACATAAACAAATTGGTAAAGAATCTTCAGGTCCTTAGAGAACAAGAATATAACTATCTTGGAAAGTTTACCAAATTGGTCCTTTTTACTGAGAAATCATGTCATCATTTATTGATGTCACAATAATAACCTAATGGAGACCCATCTTCCATACAGAGAATAATTACCTTCCAAAGACCAGTGACTTTATAAATATGCAGCTAATTAAAAATTTGTTACAGAAGCTGGGGGCAAAAGTGTTGAATACCACCTTCCACACTGCAAAAATCAACGAAACGAACACTTGTTTTAATCCTGAAGCACAACTGGACTAGTTTATTTCCTTGTTTCTATTGGTCCCACTGCTGAGCCAGGACTGGATTCCACCCTCATGATTGGCCTGCTCCATTCCAGTATTTGGTCAGGTATTGTCAGATGAATTTCATTTTTAATCTTAATGGGCTACAGTTTTACAATGTACACAGAGTAGTTCTATCACCACCTCCAGCCTGAACAGGAATATCCAAAATTATAAATGTTCTGGTCTGTTTGAACAAAAAAGGGAAAAATAGACTCTCACAGAAATGTGCCACTTAGGCCTGTAAACTAGATTTGATAATTCAGTGACTGTGAGTTTTTCCTGAACAGAAAAGTTAGCTAATGGAAGGTGGGCTACAAGGGCTACATCCTCTGGGATCATATTTGAACATTTTTAGGTACATATATCCATTTTTTAGAGCAAATTGCATAGAAAAAAACGCTTTTCCCACCAAAATAAAGTGTAGAATTATCTGTGTTAGTGTCCATCTAGCCTTCAGGTTTAAAAAAAAAGTTGACAAAAATATGAGTTTTGTCTCTTTTGCTGCTTTGTCTGTTTTGCTGACCTTTTCATCCAACAGAATCCAGCCGTCTGATGTGAACTGAAAGACACTCTTGTCTCATAAGATGGATTCTGGAATCATGTTGGCTCAATCTGGGCAAGGGATATTGTGGGAGCCGGACCAGACTCAGGAAAAGCAGTGGTAACTTCCTACTAGGTTCTCCATGTGAAGTAAGAAAAGGACCTAGTAAGAGATGAAGGGAACCCTTTGAAAAAGAACATAGAATAAAATAGAGTTTAAAAAAGCACACTATTGGATTCAGGAGAACTATGAACCTCAGGAAGGCAAAGGAGAATGTTTCAAAACATTGTCTGTTTCCCAAATTACTTCTCTCTCCCTTTAAGCTTCAAGAAAATGACATTCCTATTTCTGGCAAGGTTCAAGTGAATTCTATTTAGGGTTAGTTGCAACACTTAAATGGCTTCAGGGCTTGCAATGATTGGAATTCCATTTCCTCAGTCGCACTGCAATAAAATACCTATCCCCTAAAGTAATAATTTTCAGAGAGAGAACCAGGACCTTGCCATCCAGCCTGCACTAGGGGGAAACTGTAGCAGTATCTTATCCTTCCTATACCACTCTCACTAACACAAGATAACATGGGGTCTTTTGACTCCTAGAAACATAACCTCTTTATCTCCTGTGCTGAGACATCCAAATGGGCCTTTGGAGAAGACTTCGTGAGTAACTGTGACCCTCAGCTCCATATGCATCCTGATGACATTAAGATTTATCTTTTCCCTCCCTTAAGACATTAGTGGGGAAGATGAAAAATGTACAGTCCTGACCAAATGCACAGTCCTTAGAATTCTCAGAGAGTAAATGTTGTTGTTTCCAAAATAAGAACTACCTCTGATAAAAGAAGAGAACTTGGTGCGTCCCTCCAGTTCCTCTCATCCTCACTCCACACACACTCTCTTTCAATCATTTTGTCTTTAGGTATTTGCATATAGTACCCATAAATGAAAGAGATTATTAAAAGGACTGATTTGACATCACAAAGGGCTGTTAGCCGCATACCAAAAAGAGAGGTTGACTCCCAGGTCTAGCACAACTGACAGAGTAATCTAAAGTAAGGGAAGAAATAACCCATTGTGTATACTGGGAATGATTTGAGCTACAGGGAACAAAAAAAAAAAAAAAAAAAAAAAACAATTAAAAGAACCTACAACAAGGAGGATTGTAATGTGTTCTAGGATTAGCTCACTGCTGGTATAAGATCAGCATCTCAGTAGTGTTAAGGCTTAGGTCTCTGAGATCTCCTTGGCCTTTTACTCCGTTTCAAGGTAACTCCAAGTACCATGTCCATATTCAAAGCAGGAAGAAGGAAGTCGGTACCAATAGAATTCTAAACCTTCCCAGAAAGTTCTTGTTGGACAAAACTGTAATGGCCGATCTTCACCACATGTATTTCATTTTCCAGAACATCACAATGGAAGGTGAGGGAAGAGAAGATGGTGAGGAACTACCATTTGCCCACCAGTCAACAATTTACCATATCTGCTACATTTTCCTCAGCAATTTGGCCATAAGAAGAACACCTACAATTTATCTTTCAGGATACTTTCACAAGTGGAAGAAAACAGAAGCTAACTAGGGCTATCCTGGGAAAACTGGGATATATGGTCACTCTAGTCATAGAAAAGGGATTCTGAGAACTTGACCTCTCTTCCTTGAAGAGTTTGACCAGTAAACTGAAAAATCTTCTTTTCTAGTGAGTACAGTCTCTCAGGCTGGATTGCAGGTCTTCCAATGTCATTTTCTGTTAATGTTTCCACTGGACTTCAGCTATAGAGAAAGCCAGACCCATTTTCTGTGGGAGCCTTTGTTAGAATTGTTCGGCAAATAATGTTTGGAGGCTCTTCCTTCTCTTCCTTCTGTGCAGTGGAAGCCTTTTTAGAGCACTTATCATCCCTGCCTTTCTTCTGCCTGCCATTCTGACTATGACAATGATGATGACATTGCTCCATGAGGCAAAGAGGGTCTCAAAAATTAAGAGATTTTTGTCTATTTACTGAGGGTGGGGATTGTGTCCTTCCAACTAACTCATTTCATAAT